>NW_008794665.1:8769722-8791351 GCF_000699145.1 Aptenodytes forsteri | reverse complement strand
TTTTTTTTTTTTTTTTTTTTTTTTTTTTACAGGTGATACAATATTCATTATTCTTAGGAAACAGAAGCTCATCTTCTTACACTGGTACCATCACATTACTGTGTTACTTTATTCTTGGTATTCCTACAAGGACATGGTGGCTGGCGGTGGCTGGTTCATGACCATGAACTATGGAGTACACGCCGTTATGTACTCTTACTATGCCTTGCGGGCTGCTGGCTTCAGAGTCTCACGCAAGTTTGCCATGTTCATCACCTTGTCGCAGATCACTCAGATGTTGATCGGTTGTGTGATCAATTACCTGGTCTTCTCTTGGATGCAGCAGGGCCAGTGCCATTCCCACGTGCAGAACATCATCTGGTCCTCTCTCATGTACCTCAGCTACTTTGTGCTCTTCTGCCATTTTTTCTTTGAGGCCTATATCGGCAAAACCAGAAAAGAAAGGAAGGTTGACTAGTGGTAGAAACAAGACAGAAGCCATAGCTCAGGGTCATCAAGAAAAACAAAATTATAAGAAAAGAAAATGGCACAAGGAAACACATATATGTATGGTGCAGCTAAAACTTGGCAGCTTAGGGAAAGTTAGCTTGGTTTAACCCAGTAAGTTTATGATCCTATCATGGTGAGGACTCACTGAATTCTACTCTATCTCAAAGGACTGCTGATGAAAGACAACTTCCTTCTTGTACCTGTCTGCTCTAAAAAAGAAAGGAGAAGAGAAAGAAGAGAAAAAAGAAAAGAAAAAAGGAAAGAAAAAAGAGAAGAAACGAGAAGAAAATAAAAGAGAAAAGGAATAATGTTGAGGGGAAGAAAAGTACATTAAATAAGCAGTGTGTTTCCCCAGGGTGGAGGAGAGACTTTTATTTTAAAAAAAAGAGTTTCTAAAACCTTTCTAATAATTTTTCAGTGTTAAACTTGAACAAAACAAAGCAGAGAGGTGACAAAAAAAATCTGTCTATGATAACAGTAAGATTACAAAATTAAAGTCTTTTCCATAGAAGGTTGATACCTTTAGCCAAAATGAAACCCAAAAGGATGTTTCCTGCATGGAAAGTGGCTGAACTCCATACTGTGGTCATGAATGGAAAAGAGAAGAGGTTGATTTCTCTGCTATGTACTCTGCCAGGGGAGCAGATCTGGGATGCAGAGTCGCCTCCCTTAGAAGGCGGAAAGGAGCAGTACTTTTACAAGAGTTTAATGTGAAAAGATGCACTGTTGCAATACATATCTCAGAGAGTGCATTTTCCAAGTGCATTTTTCAGTTAAAAGCAAGGAATTTCTGCAGCAGGATAAGTCGTAGAGGGTTAAATCAATCAATATTTGCTAAATTACCAGGGGCTAATAGCAGAGGGATGTTCAGGAAGGAAGGGGAGACAACTCCCCTCATGTGATTTTTAGGAATTATCCGTGAATCTCAATTTAACCCACAGCAACACTGAATTAGATGGGGGAAATCGGAAGAAATCCTAGTTAGCAAGAAGAGAGTGATATATCTGCCCACTGTTTTCAGAACAGAGCCCTGTGGTACAATACGGATTCTGTATTTTTGTGGACACAAGGATACCTGCCTGGGTGGGAAGAGGTGGCAGGACTGCGTGACATTGGGTAACACTGTGCTTCTGCATCTGCCTCCGGGGCAGTGCAAAGATGTTCAAAGTGCCCTCCTCTGGTCATGTGGAGATACTACTACAAAACATACTTGGAATAGGTTTTTCTTGAGATTTGTATAGAAGAAATTAGTCTAAACGGAGTAATTTTGCTGCAACAGCTTAACTCTAAAGTCCAGAGAGAATTATCCTTCATTAAATATATATCTCTCTCTCTGCAGAATCTGTACTGTAACATCAGACTGACCACTTAAGAAGACACTCTCTCTTCTCTGAAGTCAGCTACAGATATAAGGAGAAACGTATTTCACTCTGAACCTTAGAGTGTTAGTTGAGAACAGCCATATTCTTTCAAAGACAAGTAGATTGCATTATCTGTGATATTCCAGTCCTTACAAAGCCAAATAAAATGTGTAAAAGTTCCTAGTATTTCAAAGACGCAAGTATGTAAACTTGATGTTAAATGTGTTAATGTAGTATTCTAAATTGTATCAGTTAGGTAGTTTAACTAAACAATTAGAAGAACTAGATCAACAAAATAAGGACTGCTGTTCTGCATAGCATATACACACACCTATAACTACACCCATATACACATTCTGTGAATTGTCAACGAGAAAAAAAAGCCCAGTGGCAGAGAATCACGTTTCCTGGCTAATGCAAAAGATTGTCATTATCTTTCTTGCTTTAATTTGAGATTGTACAGTACAAAGGGGTTTTTTTTAATTATTATTTTTAGCTTTAATTGTGCTGTCATTCATGAAACAGAGCTGCTTTAGTATCCTGTTAAGAGATGACAAGGGCTTTCGGTGTCTCATTATATACAAAAGAAAAACAAATAAAGTTACATTCCATGTTATGTGAATGGTCTTACAAATCAAAAAGCCTTTGCAGGCTAAAATTATAATTATAACAAGCAGAAAATGAGTTTAAATTTGTGTTATTTAAGTTATTGATGTGCTGATGTTATTTTATGGTACACAACAAATAGCAAAATGTGATATGCAGTAATGAAGCTATGATATTCATTAATAGGACTACTGTATACCTGGAAATATTAGACAAAATCAATTAAATGTGTAAACCATTTTGTTATACAGCTTGGGAGTAGATAATTATAATGCTGAAAAAGCCTTTTTCCTCATGCTTAATTTTGCCCTGGCTAAGAAGCAGGTTAAGAAGACCGGTTAAGAATGGAAAAGGCAAAATTAAAGTTGACTGCAATTAGATGAGAAGCGTTGGTAGAAGCCCACCATCGTGCCATTTAGACCCTCAGTCCTGTGTGTCTTAGGTCTCTCAAATAAAGCAAGAGGGGGTGGAAGTGGTCCAGCGTCTGGAGCTGAAGCTGGAGCAGAAATCTTGGACCCTGTGAAGTCAGTGGAGGCTTTGCTCTGCTTTGAACAGAGCCGGTGTGTCCGACTGCCTTTTATCTAAGCAGAGGGGAAGGAACCGCACGCATCTCCTGCTAATTTGAGGCTTACGGCTAATGACTTAAAAGCCCCATAAACTTTATCAATAAGAAGCAACAGCACAGCAAGGCAAGGACTCGCAGCCTAAGTTTAACACAGGCAGAAAACAGGGTGGGTTGCAAACAATCTACCATGTTTCATACACTGTTTTCCTAATCGCATAAGAGGAAAAAACCACACCTGTGCATGCTGGATGGCAATGCTGGCAATGCCGACACTGACTTCAGTGGAGCAAGAATTTCACCCGCTGTTACCCTATCCTCCCAAAGCCCTCACGGGTACCTCTGCACCGTTCCCAGCGCCTGCTCCCCGATGTGCCCACTGCCCCATCAGCCAGGGCCGGGCGGGCGAGGGTCACCTTCCTTACTGCCTGGGAAGCGGCTCCAGTGCAGGAACCAGTCCGAGCGACCCCCTCAAAACGCAGTGCAGGTGTACCCCTGGTGTGCAGGGGGAACTCGGCGCTGAATTCAGTGGGCATCCTGGCAGGTGACTAGGCTGGAGGCAAGCATATGTGTAGGGAAGGGGCAGCAAGATCAGGCACGTAAGGGACAGTGGTAAATTAGGGAACATTTATCATCACGCTGGAAAATGGCTGTCACAGTGCCATTTGCTTCAGGAGATGACGCATCACACATGCATTTACACAGGTCCTATGGTCCTACTATATACCATTGGGCTTTTCCTCTGAGGTTTTCCACTGGAGTCAAATGTGGTAACCGGCATTAAAGAAATTGAGGATAAGACCAAAACCAACTTACACTTTTTCTTACTTTTTTTTTTTTCTTCCTAAAACATGCACGCATGATATTTAGACATCACATTTAACCTACTCACATGTACTTAAACACTGAGCCAGTCAACCGTAATGTAATGACACCTCAACAATACTCCAGCTGTTCCAACCTATGAGCCACAAGATATAAACACAGCTAATTGGGTCCTATTTATTTCCCCTGGTTTGAGCCTTGGGGTCACACTTTCAAATTTTTCTGTCCACTAAGAGAACCCTTTTTTTCCTAATTATTTTAAATAAAGCTGTAATTCTGTTGCATTCACATACGCTATGGGGAACTCAAACTTTATATAAATAATTACCAAGCATTATGGGACCTGTGACAACCACCACAGATGCTGGAAATGCTGTTATGGGATTCACTATTAAAGTCAGGAAAGTTGCACTGGTGATAAGGTCAGTCTGCCAGGGTCAAAGTCTGTGTTTTATGTTTTGACACATTAATCCAATGTACTGAAATAAAACCAGAAAAGCTGTTATGGATTTACGCTTAGGCAGCTGCGAGCAGAATTTGGCTCTTCCTGAACACTACTGTGTAGTGAACGCTTTAAGGAAAATATTCTCAACTAGTTAGTGGAAGAACAAAAACTTGGGTAATTCTGCAGCCTCTTGAAATCGTGCCTGTGATGAGAAGGAAACCCCTCGTGCTTACAGACCTTCTGTAACTCGGAGTCACAAATGATTTATGTCTGGGCTTACTGATAACACCCAGCTAAGAGTGCCTGGCTCCAAAAGAGACCTCTCACCAGAATCTCACAGTAAACTAATACAAGCTTTTACTTACAAGATAAGGGCCAAAGTGTGCAAAAGGAATCACTTGAAAGAGCCAAGCTGGGTAGTAGGAATAAAGTATTGAGCACAAGTTGCAGGAGAGACAAGGAGGGAGAAGACCCGTTCCACATCCCAGGAGAAAGTATTTCCAGGCTGAACGCTCGCTCCTTCCCAAGATGAGGAAAAGCAAAGCGGGAGGAGGATGGGCTGCATAGTGCCAGGCACCCAGGATGGGGTGGCTGGTGGAATAAGGCTTGCATGAAGGGGTCCCTCCTACGGCAGTTAATTATGCAGTGGCTCCCTGAGTGCAAGCGTGGGTCTGTGGATTTGTTTGGAGGAACATCTGTGGTCTAACAACTTGTGACCTTCAAGGCCTGGGTGTATTTCATTTTTATCTCCTGAAAGTAAAAAACCTGGGACAACATTTTAGTTGAGAGCAATGGTACCTCAGGGATCAATATTCAGGTGGTTTTCAGGCAACAAAGAGCATAAGACACCAATTACTGTGACTGTGAAACAGCAGCCTTTGTAAGCAATGCTAGATAAAACATATTAGTGCAGTAATATCTCCAGTAGTTGTAGTTTATCCTGTACTTCAGAACCAGTAACAGAAGTATAACATGTTTATATACAAATCATAAATACAGACATACTTTAAGTAATAAAAATGGTTTTGGTCAAGGAAAAAATCAAAAGAAATTGCAGACCATAGCGCATAAGTTCAGGACTTGGTCCAATGCCTACTGAAAGTGAGATTGTTGGTGAGATGTCCAGTGACTTCAGTGAGCTTTGCTTCAGCCCACTGCAGCCCAGTTGCAGAGGGCAATGCAAGACATAAATTCCCTTGTTGTTCACTTAGTGGTGACATGAACCACTTGGGGCATCGCTCAGGCCCTGACATGGGTCTTCAGTCATATTTCCAGCCTAGCGTCAACGAGCCCTCTAAAAGGGGAGAATTACAACTCAGAATTGTCGGTGGGTTTCTAGTGTTTTATTTCAATACATTTTCCATTCCATTTATTTTATTAAAAGCAAGCTAAAGGACAAGTCCCTGATCCTGCTATCGTAAACGCTCCGTTGTGGTCAGTGCAGCTATGCACGGGCACAGAAACCTTTTGCTTACAGGGGTAAAGGCAGGATCAGTGCCTTGTTACAGACTTTATTTCTAGCAGAGCAAACACCACAGGGTAGGATTTGATTTCGTAAATTAAACCAACTGTACCAACATAAATAAGATCGGATCTGCACAAGAACTCAACAGCTAAGGGGAACCAGGGCCCTCCCCGGTACATCATAAAGCTCAATAAAATGCTGCATGAAGTGGGGTTAGAGTGTATTTCCCAATGGGTATAAAATAATACTCTCCTGAAACAGTGACCTTCCTGAGAAGTCTCACTTCTGTCCAGTCCTGGACAGCTTCAAACAGGCCTGTCTGCTGAAAAAACACAGCTCTGATTGACTTATCTGCTTTCTCAAAAAAGCCACTACATGCTTTAGGCTTTTTGGAGCCTTAAAGCTCAAGCTAGATTTATATTCAGAAAAAAACAACCTTAAATATGTGTACAATAACTAGGAGAGAATAGTATGAGAAATATCTTTATTTTACCATTTTCAAATGGCTATTTCACTACATAAAAGGAAGTTTTTATTTTTATTTTTTTGGGGTATATTGATATTCCAAATAAAATTTTAACTTTTGGTTCAAAATAAAATCTGTCTCTGTGTTTTATTAATCTGTAATGTCCATTTTGTATTCTATACTGCCACCAAGTCCAGCTATTGAAAAAGAGAAGCGGTTCTCCAGCTATGAGACTACAGTGTGGCTACTCTGTCTTTCACTTCCCAGCAAATCTCTATCAAGTTCATATTTTTTTGTACCACACAGAAGCATTATATGGTTTTTTCTTTGTGTGTATGTGTGCACATGCATCTGTATGATATGAGTGCGTATCATACAGATAATCAGTGCTTGAATGTCCTGTTTCTACACACTTATACTTTGGAAATCCTAATCTCTGCATCTCTGGTAAGAAACAAAATCCCTGCCCATCATGATACTTTCTGAGTCGGGGAACCTTGCAAACACAGCACTCGCCAGCAGGCCCAGCCAGCACTGTCACTCAGCTCCCGATGGCACTGTCTGCTCTGTAACATTTCTGCATCAGCCTTTTTCTGAACGAGCATGTGTCCTTTGTTCCCTGAAGATCACTTTTACCCCTCCCTCTGCCTGCAGCACAACTCATGCAGACAAGCACCCATGCTAAATGATGGGCATAGCCGTCCCCACTCTGCACAGCAAGAGCATTTCATGGCTTGTTTTGTTCTTAATATTTTGTAGTTAAACCAAAGCAGTCTATAAAGGAAAATAGAAGCTTTGTTGCCCCATATACACAAATCAATAAGGTGATTTGCATCTATCGCAGGACTAACCAAAGACCGAGGCAGGACCCAAAGCGTAAATGTTTGGGCTGTGGCATATCCTTGCTGAAACCCCACCGCTCTCCACCTGGAAAAGTTTCCAGCCCCACAACAGGTTTCTGAGCAAAGGCAGCATGAGCTGGAGGTGGAGGGAGGCGGGTAAAGCAGAGTGGGAAGCCCACGATAGGCGCTCATGGGGCTGTGAGAGACCCTGGTGACCTTCCTGAGGACTGGTTTGGGAACCAGCCCAAGGAGCAGCCTGGAAGTGGACCAGCAAGAAGAGGGAATTGGATATACGGACCGGAAAGTGCTGCCTACCATCTTCAATATTATCACAGGGAGAGTGGAAGAACAAATACAGCAAAGCAGAGGGGGATTTCCAAGGTAGGTGCAGCTCTGCTGTTGGGAAGAACTCTAACAATAACTGGGGAGAAAAAAAATAGGATGTGGGCAGTATGGGTTTGTTTCAGGCTTATGGCAGAAACTACATTTCCTTGGCTCCACTACCCAGCTCTCTATGCTTCTGACGGCTACCTGTGACCCAGGCTGGATTACAGCTGTATTTGAGGTAGGAGCAGAGATGAAGCATGTAAATCCTTCTTTTATAAAGATTCTGTGGAAAGCAAAGGGGTACAGCTTTTCTGGATGTACTACACACTCTGCCAGTACCTTTGGCAAGGCTATGGGTAGGGAGGGTCATCCTTTATACCCCAAGCAGAAATGAGCTCTCCTTTCTAGTTTCCTCTGTCAAGCTGCCATGACTTGCAATGACCTTGTGCTGAAAGTCCCTGGCAGAATCGGTCTTCCTGACAGCCCAAGAAACGTGGGCTGCCGCTTACCTAGAGAGATGATATCAGGACAAAAGAAATTGCATCATGCTTGTCCTTTAGCACTGCGTGGCCAGGCAGGTATCCATCACCACGTGGCTCTAGCAGCACTCTGTTTGTTGCCATCCTGGCAAGAAGAAACATTTTCTGGCCCAGAGCAGATGCCAGGCACGAATGACCGAAGCTGACTCCGTGCAGGAGCCCAGCCACAGCAGAGGGGAGCCACGGAGCCATAGCTGCCGCTCTCCTGCCTGCTTGTCCAGGAGCACGGCACAGCCTTACCTTCAGCTACACTTTGTCCCTCATGCATAGCGATTGCCTCAAAGACAAAGCTGAAGCGTTTCACAAAGCTGACAGTAAGTCCATGCAAGCAAACACAGATTTCACAGTGATGCTGGGCTTGGCCAAGGAGTTTCTTGAGGCTTTGCCACATAGCTTAATGTGAAAATGCTGAATAATCATTCTTCGTCCGTTCTCCTCTAAGCAGCTCAGTGCCCTCTGTGCTCCCTCAGAGTGATGTGTCCACAAAATCCCTTCTGGAAAAACCCACATAAACGCCTTCAGCTGCGCCTGCTCTGCCACCTTCCAGCCCTTTGGAGGCCTAAGGGCTTGGCAGGAAGCAAACCCTTGCTGCTGATCTGTCACAAGCTCACCAGAGAAGGCTTAAAAGGAGTTATTTATAACATCTTTCACAGCAAAGGAGTAGACTGCATTGCCTAAATTACTGATCTGGGGAAGACAAGTGAAGCCAGATGAACTCTGCTGGGGCACGTGCTCTGTCTTGCCTCTCATCTGCACCGCTCTTCAGCTTTCCTCTCTGCTCTACGCAATGAGCCTAAAGACAGCCCTGGGCCCTGTTGCTTCAAGGATTTTGATGGTCTGCCTGTTCAGCCCAGGCTGAGCTCCACTGCTTTGCTCAACAGATTTGTCCTTGTCCTGAGCTGCCCTGGGCTAGCCGCGAAGGAGGACTTTTCCGTCCACCTGTGAGAGTACTGGCTTCAGTCCCCATCCCGCTATCGCCAGCTGCAGTTCCTTGAATTGCATTTGCAATTCATTGCTCGAATCCTTTCTGCCTCTGTGGTGACTGTAATTCTTCATGCCCCAGCAATACACCTCAGCTGCTGCCACCCAGCGCTGCCGGCACCTCCACCAACCCACGGGGCAGATGATGAAGAAATTGCACTAAGCATCTCCATGTCCTATTTTGCACCTCCAATAGGAATGAAATTGCAGAGCATGGTGTCACCTGTTCAGATCATGTTGGTTTAGGGATGTTAATGCGATTCACCATTAATAGAATTACTGCATTTCCATGCAAAATTATTAATGAAGTACCAACACTTAATGGTGTCAGCTGCGGTGTCAAATGATGCAGAAATTCAGTTTTACCTGTTAAAAATGAGCCATGTGGCTTCTTGTGTATTTTCCATCTAACTCATCTAACCATAGAAATGGTAGCAGGTGAAGTTATAATAAAGGAAACAGTAATAGAAAATATTGATTTTTGGAATGTGTTATACAGAATAATTTATTTTTGCTAAAAGAACCTTAAAGGTCACACATAAAGGATTTTTGGGGGTCACTATTTTTTCCTTTTAAATTTTACTAGAAATACCAGGGATCCTAGGTTTGGTCAGTACAATGCTGGCTGCCACCCAAATGGCACTGGAACTGCTGAGGGTGTTTAAATCCTTTTTCCCAAGTATTCATTGGACAGACAGCTAAATACAGTTAACAAAGACTTTGCTGTTCACCTCTTCTGCTTTCTCACTAAAGCTTTTCTTTCAACGTGGCTTCATCTATATAAGATAAACTGAGCACACGTAGGCTGATGACAATTCAAGGTATCTGTCTGTAAGATAGGGAAGGTCACAGCTGTTTAGGGGAGTGCTGTTTGCTTGGGAATTTTTTCTGTTGTGTAACAGAGTCTAGGTCTAGGGAGATAAAAGCAGTTCAGGCCTGTTATCACTTAAGAGGGTTATGCATTTCACGAATGCAACTCTGTGCCGTTTTGGAGTTTTAATTCACGGCTACTGACGCCCGTAGAGTTTTAGGCTGGAAGGACGTTACATCACTTCAAGCATAGCTCATATAACTGTTGCTTCAGGTAGAGCTTTTGCAAGCCCCAAGTAAACATCACCTTGTTTGCCCCACATCTGGCAACCAGCATGATGCAAGCGTGGGGCCTGGAGCCACATGCAAAAGCTAGAGAGAGTGCATTTGCAGGAGGTGTGCTGGGCCTAGCATCCCACAGTTGTAAGAAATACCCATCCCAGGGGGTCCCTGGCCCCATCTGTGGGCCGCGACTCCCCTGCAGAGGGGGATGCAGGTGCTCTTAGGAAGCCTGGAGAAGACCTAGCCAGCCTTGGCCAGTGGGCTAACCGCGAGGTACAGTCTGGGGGCTGCTCTTGGTGGGACTTCTGCCCCTCGGCTTGCCCCATGCAGCTGTTTTTTTAGGTTGGCAGAAGAGGACCTTGACCCACCCATGCAGAGTGACTGAAGCTGTAAGATGCAATTCAAGTGTGTGGCTGCTAATGCTGGTAGTATGTTGAGGATAGTATAGAGGGTCATATTCTTCACAGGGCTTATTTTAAACAGAAAAGGAGGGTATGTACAGGCAACTTGGCTTCTCAGAAACATCTGCTCTTTTTAGCTGAGGGGGCATTCAAGAGAAAACTGGGAAAACTACAAAGACTCCAGCCTAAGTTCTTGGTTCTAGCTGAGTTCCTCTGTGAACTCTCACCCCAGTTTCCACCACTGCAGCCAGCCTTGTCAGTACAAAACCACCCAGTGCAATACATCTTGTGGGGCAGGAGAAAAATTTGTGTGAGTTAAACTTTTTTAAGTATGACTACACCCAGGGAACAAGCTTCCAGAATATCTGCTCCTATGCAATATATGTCTCTTCAAGAGGACGCCTTTGAGCTGATATTTTCTCTGCTTGATCCTAGACTTGTTTGAATTAAATCAGGTAAAACCTGTTCCTTCAAGCAAAAGAAGAATCCAAGAAATGAGATGTGGCAGTTGGCCAGGATCATTGCATGCGGTGTATAATGTTGGTGGCTTGTATGGATTTGCATACAGAGGCTGGGAACACCTGGCTTGCTCAGTGTGAGCGGATCAGATAGAAGTCCCTGGTAGGCAACTACCAAGGACTCACACAGCCTTGGCACCAGGTTGCTTTCTACCCTACAGCTGTAAGCAGCTTCGACCTTGCTTTGCTAAATTGCGCATCCCTGCTGTCGTAGGAGGTGGTGGGCAACATGCGGTAGCACTCTAGCACCTGGGAGCTGCTTGCTTCTTGCGCTGCCTTGACAAAATACTACTTGCTCCCTGCCGTGTCACCTCAAGGTGCGGCCTCTCTCTGGGCATCAGTGAGTGAGGCAAAGGGCTTTGCTCTGAGCAGAAGAAATGATTCATTTGTATGAAGGAGGTGGCCGCTGTGTTACAGCTGTGTACCGTCCCGGAGAGCAGCAGGAGTGCTGCTGGCAGGTCCTGTGCGCTGCCTGTGGGACTGCTAGGGGCTCCAGGCCACGCGCATAGAACGGCATGGCTCAGAGAAAGAAAGCTTGGCAAGGAAATACTGCACGGGAGCCTCAGAAACAAAGACGTCCCTGTCTCCTAGCGTCATACAACACCATAGGGAGGATCTAGTGAAGGAGCCATCAAAAACTGGGCAAGAAAAAGGCTCCTTTTCCTTCCACCTCCTTCAGTAGAGCAATGCTAATGAGCTTGAGGGTCTTACTCTGGGAAATAAAAGCACTACATTACTGAAAAAATTAAACAACTTTCAGGTGTAAAACAGAAAAAAAAAAGTTGCTGGTATTTGGAAGAGGACAACAAGTTGTCATCACTACCCAGACAGTCTTTCCTAAGCCTGCCTTTTTATAACTGCAGATACAGCAAATCTGACCAAAAGTCACTGTCACAGCTTGGAAAACCAGCCCATGCTGTGACATCTCCAGTACTGTACATCGGTACAGCTGGAGCCGCCTGCTTGCCCGCACGCCCGGGGAGGCTGAGCAATGCCTGTGCCGGGATCTCTGCCTGCCTGGGGCTGCTGCCCACCAGGGACTGCCAGCGCTCGTCGCTCCTCGACGGGGAGAGGTTTCCCATCTTTTAAGGGAGTGAACTTCAATTGCGCACAGCTTCAGTAAGTCCAAGCTGTACGAGGGTCTCTAGGAGATGCTCTTAATTGCTCTCAACTGTGCCGGGGGGGGGTTAATTTTCTTTTTTTTTTCACTTTCTCATCCTCCTCTGTTTAAGATAGTGACAGTACAGGGCACCAGGAGCTAACTTTACTGCTCAAATTTTGTAGAAATCTAGAAAACTCATCAAAAGTGTGTGTGCACTTACATATAAAAATACCTATATTTTAACTACAAAGGTCTCATAGGTGAATATTTGATGTATAGAAGTTTTTGGAGTTATTTTCTTAAAAGGTAGCAACTGAATTTGTTCTTAAAATCAGGAGATTTTTAAAGGAACTTATAACCTTCATTTTGAATGACAGCTCACTGCTTGAAAGTATCCTATGCAAACTTTGAATTTGCAGTGTTGCAAGCAGAGCTGTGAAATGACAACCAAAGTATAAAGTAAGTTTACAGGGTATGGTTTTGTTCCTGATGCTGCCTTCAAAAAGGGCTTGTATAACACTATGCAGCATGCATTTGCCAGTCCTCCATGAATTTACTCTCCCAGTGGGAAAGGTCTCAATAGTTAAAAACACACAGTGCCAGTCAGCTACCTGCAGAGTGAAGTGTGTTCATCAGACATCAACAACTTGGTTATTTTGCAGCTGTCACTTCTTTTTTAAAGTTAAACAATAATGGCAGTTTAAAAGAAAAAGTCCAGGCTATTGCTTCAAGTAAACTGTTCTTCACTCCTACCGATAAGCTTAATGCTATATAGTATGGCAGACACTCCAGGTTTAAGACCTGTATGGTACTCATGTAGATCTTCCTTTGTAAACTCTTATCCACTGTAATTCTACACACGGCCTCCTGTTCCTGAGTCAACCCCTGCTGAAGAGGAGTGAAGCACACAGGTTACGTTCGGCTTTGTGTCTATTACTTTGAGCAAATGCTTCTCCCAGTCTAGTTCCTCCATAACACCCTGGCAAGTCTAAAAAAGGGGAAAAGGGGAAAAGGAAATGAGTTATTTTTCCAGATGATGCCTGATGAAATAGTAAAAGGGTCACCTGAACTCGCTTCACGTGTCTGAGGAAACGCAGGTACGGAGGCTGCTCACGGTCACTTCGTTGCCACTGGGGGCTCTGAAACAGGGCACCTGCGTCTTCAAAGCAGGTGGCTGGACTGCCAAAGGCCCGGGCTGGCTGGGCACTTGTAGCCTCTCTGCTGCGAGGAGTTAGAAAAAGTGAGTCTGAAGCATGTCACCAAACAAAACACAGAAATGAAAGTACTAAGAATAACAACAAGCAAAGGCTTTGCCCGTGCAGTAGCCTACAGAGCTGTGACGGTGGCATTGCAATGTACTGAACCAGTTCACTTAGCAAACTCTGGATGTAGGATTATTTATATCTATGGCTTAATGACTGACTGCTTGGTGAGGTGCGTGTAAGTGCTTGTAACTGGTCAGTTGTGAACCTGCTGTTAGCCACAATATGTTTGTTAATAGATTATTTTTTCTTTTTTTTTTCCTGATAACACTGGGCTCAAGTGCAGTTACTGATGAGCTTTCAACACTGATGGCCCCATTTATATCAGTGTACTGAACCCAGTTATCTTTAACCTCACAATCGGTATTAATTAGACAGGTTAAGCTTTTCAGACTTTCTAGTTTTTACTGAAATTGCCTAGATAAGACAGACACCATCTGTGTAAGCAGTGGTTGTAATTCTATGGGTCTCCAGAGCTTAAACTATTTATTTAACTTTTCCCTCAAAGTTCTGCTCAGGTATCTACAAGCTACCTCTTTATTTCATCATTTGTTACTCCTTTTGTTGACATGCTCCATTTAGATGCCTTTCACTGGTTCCAAAAAGTAAGATAATATTATCCATCGACTTTCATAATTCTTTACAAGAGCTGCAAGCGTGAAACTTCCAGACCTGCTTGCTGTTTGGTTGAGCTGTTCCAAGTCACACTTCCCTGTACATGCTGACGTCCATGGCAGCAGTCATAAATTGTGCAAGAGTAGTACAAATAGCCCTTCTTGAATTCATAGAGACTGTTTATACTGTTAAGTAATATATACCTTACAGGGATTATAACTCTGTAGAGGGAAGAATAATTAAAATAACAAAGTCAAGTTAAACTATAAAAATTTAACTTTAGAATGTAGCATTCGTTAAAGAGTGACTCATCAGTTCTTTAAGCATCTTCCACAGTTGCAGCTTGAGCTGACTACTGTTATAATTATTATTAACTGGGAAAGCTTCCAAAGCCAATTTATAGAAAGACCCAAAAGAAAATATTTTGGTATTTTAACTAAAGCTAATCTCTCCATTGGTCATGTAAATGGTAGAATGGGAACCAATGTTTTCCTTAAAAGATATTTCACCAGCAGGACTTACTTATGAATCCTAAACTTGGAAGTAACTATTGCATCAGCACTTCTTAAACTTGTTTTTAAAGACACAAAATGAAAGTCTTGATGTCATAATTAGAGGGTAGTACATAATTACAGGATTTGTGTGACCTACTCTCTAAGCATGAACCCTCTTCTAACAAAAGTTCTTGCCGCTCATTACTTAACTCATGTTTCACTTGAACATGGCTGTTCTCACTTAGCCTGACAGCTCTCCATTTGGAGGCCAGCTAGAAGATGTGCGCAAGAAATGCCTCGAAGAACCTCTCCTGGTTTATGAGAGACTATACTGGTATTACCAGTCTCTGCTCTGCAGTGCAAAATTACCACAGATGCACAGTCCATGTGCAGGCTTTCTACTGACCTGCCTTTCTCTATGCCTTCCAGTCCTTCCAAAAATGGGATTTGAGAGGCAAAGGCACTGGATATGTTGCAATCTGCATGTTCATGTGCTGAGCAAAAGGGAGAGTGGGCTCTGTAATGGCCTGCAATCCTACGTCTGGATTGCACCTGGCTGACCAGTGACTGTTGCTCTTCACAAGTTCCTTCTCTCTGGAGATGGTATTTTGGGGAACAAGGGGGTATTTAACTTCCTTCTGCCAGCTGGACCTGGAAACCATAAAACCATTTTTTTCCCCTTAAAACTTTCTGGAATCTGCCATTTCAGGAAAAATACTTCACAGCTTTCATCTCAAGCTTGGATCCTAAGCTACTAGGTTTTCAACTTTCTGGGTTTAAACCTTAACGGAAGCTTAGTTTTGTTCTTGTGCTAACTCTTCTTCCCATTCCTCCAGCACCAGGATTTAAAGGAAACTTTGAAAAAAATTATCTTTGTTTAAGATTGAAGGGAAAACAATCTCTATTCCTGCTTGGGACAAACTTCATTCCCATGGAGGAAGCCATCAGGTAGCTCTAGGATTTCCTTGCCAAAAAAGCATGACTGGGTGAGAAGCTAGCAAGTGGGGTGACAGACCTGTTGACAAAGGTGCTTACTTCAGACACAAGCATGGAAGAAGTTGGCCTCCAAGACTCTTTTTCTGAGACACTTTCCAAGTGAGAAATATCATGCCCTTCCCAGCGTCAGCTTCCTTTTCACCACACAGATTGAAGGTGAAACCTCAGTGCCAGCCTACCATCCCCTGCCAGCAGCACATGGACAAGCAGGTCAACACGAATACATGCCTTGGTGTTTGAAAAGCCTTGCTTCTCGCTGCCAAGGCAATGCGTGCTGGGGGACCGTC
Organism: Aptenodytes forsteri; assembly: GCF_000699145.1. NCBI lineage: Eukaryota > Metazoa > Chordata > Aves > Sphenisciformes > Spheniscidae > Aptenodytes > Aptenodytes forsteri. The sequence continues at coordinate 8,775,676 of NW_008794665.1, read as the reverse complement.
CATTGCCTGCAAGCAGAGCCTGTGTCGCTGAGTCCCTGAGCAAAGAGGAGCAGCCAGGAAGCTCGTAGCAGTGAGGACAGCTACAGGCTGGAAAAGCAGCCCTCAGTTTCAGCAGCCAGCACTTTTTTTTCCTAGAAATACATCTCATTACTAAACTCTTGGCTAAAAGCAGAGGGCGCCAATCCTAAAGTCAGAGTGTGCCTAGGGTTTTGCTATCACAGCTCAGGAGGAGAGGAAGCAAGCGCTCCAGCCAGACTCCCGAGGTAGTTATTTTGGAGGAGCCAGAATGCCTGGGGTTGCTACTACAGGGGCAATTAATCGCTTGGGCAGGCCAGCCTGCAAGAGGAGACCAAGCAAGCCGGTGCACATGCCTCTGAAGTAGGCATCAAAAGGGCTTTAATTTGCCTGCCCTGATGTCATTTCATACTCTGTCTCATGATACTCAGTTACAGGACGGAGGAAGCAACACTTCTTTAGGCTCTGGAAATAGATTGTTGTATGTTTGCATTTGTATGAGCTTTCAAGTATGTAAAGGGATGTTCATCTGGAAGGTTAGCCCTGATGGAAGGAAACACGTGGATACTCAGCAGGGACACGACAGGGAGGAAGGAGTGTTTTCTCTTATATATTCTTTTTCTTCCCTCACACATGAGCCTATTTGAGGTTTTCTGGACAGAATTTGAAGGAAAGAAGAAGAAAGTTTCCATCAGGAGCACTGTGTTATAATGAACCTGTACTGTGGAGGGTGTGGATGAGATGTAATTCTGAGCATGTTTCCACCATGCAGCGTGGCACACTGTGATCCATGAGCAAAGCCTACAGTTAGGTAATGTGCAAAAACTGAGAGAGAATGACTGGGAGAATACCTGACTGCTAAAAGCTGCATAGCTTCCAGAGGAAAAAATACCTGTTTGACAACCCTCTCAGGCCGTCTAATAAGGGGAAAAGCCTTCCATTCCCCAAAATTCCTGCTTTATAGATGAGAGAGCTGAAATCCGGTGGGAGCTAGGAAGTGACTGCAAATGAGTGAGTAACAAACATATGTGCCAACACATGCATCATCAGAAGAAAGTGAACGTCTCTGTGGCTTTCTTTAATCATCAAGGTATGTAGCCCTTAAGAGGAGGACAGCAGACATTTTGAGAGGGAAGGAATCTTTATTTTGTCTTTGTGTGGAAATTAAAAATGAAAACCAATGGATGCCGTGTGCTGCAGTTCTGCACTCCTCCCTTACATTGTCTGCCAGGCAGTGCAGAGTGGGCAGCTGCGGGCTGCAAAGCACTGGGAGCGGGCAGTGCTTGAAGTATATACTTGTGTACTTGTGCGAGTAAAAGTCCACAGGCTTCCTTGCTTTCCTATTATCCCTTGAAATAAGGGTTAGGCAAGCAGTGATGGAGGGAGTTGCATTGGGCACCTGAAGGCTCCTCCCTTCAGAAGAAAGGTGGGAGCCACCCATCTGAGCTGCGGGTCTCCGTATCGACACAGATGCTTGCAGGCAGTGCGGTCACAGCCCTGCATCAGAAACATGACCTTCCATGGAGCCAGCCTGTGCGGCGTTCCTGGTGCCCACCCAGATGATTGCTGGACGAAGCTGGGCTGCCACCCTGCTCTTTCATAGCAGCGTGGTCGGTCATGCTGTGTAATACTGCAAAATGCAAAAGAAATCTCAACAGTAATTTGGATGCTCCGTGGGACACCAACCTGAGTGCAGAGACCCTGCTAAAAGCAATGTGGGTCTGGAAAGTGGCAGCTGCCCTGTTTTTCTTTTGCATGAGTGAAAGCAAGACTCCTGAATTTGCTAATCAGCCTACTTCACTAGCTAGTAAAACATCAGTCCCTTGAATAAAAATTTACAGCCTTCAAATTAAAAAAAAGTCATGTTTTTCCTCCTGCCTGCAGACTTTTCTCAATGGAGTTCTGAGAAATTCTGCTGGACAAAAGGTTAACTAAACGGATTTTCCTCTCTAAATCCTCACGCAGCAGGACAAGGTGACAGGCACTAAACGTGACAAATCCAGAGAAAGGGAACCGAGTAAGTGCTGGCTCAGTGCCACTTGCCCCACGGCTTCTCTAAGCACTTTTCAGTTCCATTTTTTTACACACATTAAATAGCTGCTTCCTGCTGGATAGTTAAAATTTGTTACTTAGAAGACCAGAGAGAGTTTGCAATGGAGCAGCTCACTCGACCACCTGGTAGATCTGGTTTTCCTGTGTAAATAACCGTAGTTCACATTCCTGCTCCCATAAATATATAATGTATATAAAAGGGAAGGACTGTGCATGAAGAAGCTGTGAAGAAAACCTGCTCTGTTCACTCTCTCTTCAATTAGCAGCCTGGGGGTTTGTCTGATTGATGAGTAACGCCTTTTCTTACCAAGTCTGATATGAATCAAGCAGATTGGGGTCTGGCAGCAGCATTTCCCACACCTCTGGGAAAGCCCGGCCCGACAGCCGTGCTGTCTCGCTCCTGCTCTCACCCTGCTTGGTCACACCTAGCAGCCCTGCATTGCCTTTGGCAGGCAGAGCAGACAGACAGGATTACCGGGAATTTCTCCCGGCCGATGCCTCTGAGAGGCTGGGTCACGCAGCAGGGCTCTGGCGGTGGGAAGAGTCCCTAGTGCCCCCTGCCAGCATCCTTCCCCATTAAGGAAAAGAGCAGTAGGACTTGGACGCAGGCATTGGATGCTTGCATGTAAGGGGATGGACAAAACTGTTCTCCAGAGACGGTCATAGGTCTACGATTTCTTTGGTGGCGTTCAGAGCACCAGAGGGAAAACTGCAAGCCAGGGAAACTTGCATCAGCTTAGAGCTGTCAGCATGGTGGAAATGTTCTCAGCTGATATGCAGGTGTGTCAGGGTCAGGTCCCTCTATGGCTCTTACTAAGACTGTGCATTTCAGGTGCACATCCTCGCTCCCACCTGTCGTCCCTTTCATCCTAGCTCCCTTCTCACTCCTCCTGTCCATTGCCCCAGTCAAGCAGACCAGGAGGAGATTGCACATACGTGGTAGATGGGTCAACCCAGTGGTTCTCTTCTCTCATCTGATGCGCATTTCAGGTCCCAGACATCACTCATGCTTTTGGGTTAGTCCTCAACACCTACGAAGCACAAACAAGTATGAGCTAGCCCCAGGGGTTTCTCTACATTATATGTGGTGTTTATGCAACTTAGGGGAGTCTATAACAGAGTAGGAGGCGCTCCTGTAAGCTTGTAGTTTAGCAAGTCAGTGCAACCAGCTAATACCATCAAAACAATAGACTTGATCCCTATAGCTAGGGCCAGCTGCTAAGCCAAAAGAGAGAAGGCAAGGCCGACAAATTTTTTCCTCATGCTGCATAAATAATACAGGCCAGCCAGCAAGTCAGTGGGGAACTACTCACTCAATGCAAATTGGCAAAGATGACAGCATCCCCTTGAGAAGATTCAGGAAATTATATTGAGGCAAAAAGTTTCCTAGACCAGTTTCTTCCCTAGGGATTAAGTGCTCCAGTGTCAGTTTTCCTCTTAAGAGTTTTTTCAAGCAAAACTTCTTGATATTTCATAGATTAATATTACATACTGCTGTTACTAATGTCTTGTGAAACTTTGTCCTTGAAGGAGCTACCCAGAAAGCCAGCAGCCCAAGGGGACAGACCAGCCCTTAGGAAATGATAAAGACAGAAGTGGGGCTAATCCTCTAAGGGTGTAACCCCGCTCACCCAGAGTCAAGACAGATGCACGAGACTGGAATAAATGTGGAGAAGGGTGGCGTGAAGAGCAAACAGAGGCTCTAACTAGAACTGGGCCTTCAAGTGAGCATGAGTTTATCTCACAGCATGGGACCAACTACCTCAAATTGCTATCCAGTGCTTCACATCACTTTCCCTCCTGTCTTCTTCCCTTTTTCCTTCTTCCGTTTTTTTTTTTTAGAAATCATGGGGAAAAAAAACCCAACAATCATAAATATGTTTGAGAATGATTAGAATGAGAAGCTCTTTGGAGAAATTAGTCTGCAGAGGTGTTATGGAAACTTGACTCAAATGCTGTGCAGTTGTGCTATTTGCCAATCCTTCTGTTCAACACTTGTCTGTTCTAGGCTAATGAATTTGCAAGTTTTTTCATTCTGCCTAAGAGAGAAAGGAAGCAGGTTGTTGTAATACCTGCGCTGTCTGTGGATGTTATTTTTTTCTTTCAATTTGAGTTACAGAGTAGGAGGACAAACTCCTGTCACAGGACTAGCAGCTGGAGTTTGATTCAGGAGTTAAAGACACAGAGAAAATAAATTACTATGCTAACATAAAATGTGGTAAGGAAGAACAAGAATTAATATATGATTGTAAGTGATTAATGCAAAAAAAAAAAAAGGCAAAAAAGGAAGGAAGGAAAAGAGGTATTTTTTTCCCTCAGTTTAGGAAGAGCCCATACATTGTGCTATTGGCGAGCCGTTACGCAACGATGTAAGGAATTTTAGCAGGAACAAGTAATTTTTTTCTGAATTAAGGGAGTAATCTTTGATCCTTCCCTCACCAGAAAGGACCGGTACAAGCCGGGTAAAGTGTCTGCAGAGTAGCATCAATGGCATGCATTCCTGTTAGGACAGCTCAATGCGTATGGCAATACATCAGCCAAGAGCCCAACCTCCTGAGATGTTAAACACTTGGTTTCTGCAGGTCTATGCTTTGCCACTAGAATTGATGATTTGTCATAATCAAATTTCTTTGCTCCAACTTACAGTGCCAGGAGACCTTTCAGAATTTTCCTTCCTTCTGATTTTCCTTTTTCTCCTTTCTGAGGAGTCTTTCTTTGTATCGCTGTGACGGATGCACTTGACCCCTTAACCAAACTAGCAGTAGTTTGCTACAGGTTCCAAATGAGGTAAAGGCCTGAGCTGTAGCTGGGCCAAGAACTCCTCTAGTTTCAATCTGTTCTCTGAAAACCCACAAAGGAGCAGAGTGACACAGTGAGCGTTGATGCATATGAGCTTGGAACACCGATCATGCGATTAACACATGAATAGCAGGTGGCTTTTCCAAGACTCATTTATCAAGGAACAGAGACAGTTGTGGATACAAGGAGTCTCATGCATACCTTTCCTGTCGTATGTAATTTGACTACGAGCCAACCACTTTATTCCATAAATATGACAGCCTAGGTGAGCCTTCTTTGAGTTCTCCCTGCTAGGCAGCATGGCTGCATGGTGGTGATCTCCCCTTGAGCTGGGACACCTCTCAAGGTTGCTCCTTGAGGCAGAAAGACCTTTTACCAACGGCAGATCTTTGGTAAGCAACCAATACCGCGCATAAGGTTGTAGTATGGTAATTTTGATTTTGTCTTGGTAACTTTGATTTGTGACTTGGTAACTTTGATTTGTGACTTGGTAGTTTTCAATCATTGTTCAAATGATTGTGCCGTACAGTAATAGAGTGAACCTTGCCATCGAACTTTGTTAAGTCGCACTTTTACAACATCATATTAAAACCACTTTTGCTAATACCTTTGACAGTGGTTCCTTAAGCAATCTAAATCACACATTTGTGACAATCACACAGCTTGCAAAGTTGTTAAGGCCAGAACAAAGTAGAGCAAATCAATCATTTCTCCATCTTTAATGAAGTGATCAAAGAAAGAAATGAAGTGGATGCTCAGAGGTTTCAACAAGACAGACTCTTGTTTGGGAATAGAAACCACTGTTTTTCTTTCTTATGATGCAGTTACTTATTTTCTGGGCATCTGACATAAAGCATACTGAAGCAAATATATCTTTCCTAATAGCTTGACTACCACATGGAATTTCAGCAGCTATATTAAAATAAAATAGCTATATTATTGATCCAAAAAATAGCTTAAAATGACAATGCTAAAAAAAGAGGAAAGGATCCTTATTCTAAGACATCACTCAATTTCAGGGGGGAACATTGTCACTGAGGATGAGGAAAAGGCTGAGGTACTCAATGCCTTCTTTGCCTCAGTCTTTA
>NW_008794665.1:8762189-8768603 GCF_000699145.1 Aptenodytes forsteri | reverse complement strand
CTTGGTAACTTTGATTTGTGACTTGGTAGTTTTCAATCATTGTTCAAATGATTGTGCCGTACAGTAATAGAGTGAACCTTGCCATCGAACTTTGTTAAGTCGCACTTTTACAACATCATATTAAAACCACTTTTGCTAATACCTTTGACAGTGGTTCCTTAAGCAATCTAAATCACACATTTGTGACAATCACACAGCTTGCAAAGTTGTTAAGGCCAGAACAAAGTAGAGCAAATCAATCATTTCTCCATCTTTAATGAAGTGATCAAAGAAAGAAATGAAGTGGATGCTCAGAGGTTTCAACAAGACAGACTCTTGTTTGGGAATAGAAACCACTGTTTTTCTTTCTTATGATGCAGTTACTTATTTTCTGGGCATCTGACATAAAGCATACTGAAGCAAATATATCTTTCCTAATAGCTTGACTACCACATGGAATTTCAGCAGCTATATTAAAATAAAATAGCTATATTATTGATCCAAAAAATAGCTTAAAATGACAATGCTAAAAAAAGAGGAAAGAATCCTTATTCTAAGACATCGCTCAATTACTGTTAAGACTGTAAAGATCTTGCAAATGGAGCAAGATCAAAGAACACCACTAGAATTAAGTTCATAGCATTAACTACGATATCTGTGTGTAAAACACAGCAAATTACATGTGGCTTATCTGCCCATGCCCCAAAACCCTTCTGCAGGAATAAACCAGCATTGCTCATCCTTCTATTTTCTATCCAGAGAAAAAGAGTGAGGAAGAGGAGGAGATCTGACTCCTAGGCCTGACTACTAACCTGCTAATACCCCTAGCATATGGGGTATTGCAGCACACTGGTGTAGGAGCTTAGTGGGTAATCTGCAACAGCGGTAACAGGGGCTTCTCGGTTTTAATCCAGCCAGGCAGTACAACCGCAGCAATGATACACAGCAGGACTGCACCAGCTCAGGCAGTCTCTGAGCAAGTATTTGGCAGTTGAAGTTCATCCTCCTCCAGTTTCTTTGCTCTCAGTGCCAGGCTGGTGGGTTTTTAGTCAGTAGGGACTTTCTGGCCCTAGGCACGCTCGGCCCAGAAAACTCTGAGGTGTTGAAGATGCTTCCTGCATGCCTGTGTACTAAACCTCTGTGTTGAATTAGCATTTGCAAGCCTCACCTAAGCTGCAGGGCCAGTTGGGCTTTGCCATGAGACAGCCAAGTCCTATGTTAGTTGCCCGTTGCCCACTGGCCAAAAGTTGACTATCTGTTTTTATGTTAAATTATGATGGTAGGCTATTCTGATAGTCATATAGCAGGTATGCTTTGAACACGTTTTCCCCCCCATCAGTGTACCAAGCCATAACACAGGCTGAGCTCTTCTGTTAATTCACTGCAGTATAATTTTTCCCTTAGAGTATCAAACCACAAAAACAACTTATAGAAAATCTTGGCAAAAGTTACTCCCATTTATCCAAACACAGCAACTATTCAGTGAGATGAAGAACAAACAAGGATCAGTGGTTTGCTGCTATTCCTAAGTTACAGACAGCAACTCAATCATTAGCTATTTATGTATCAGCTGAGATTTGAATTTTTTTTTTCTAGTGGTCTCCTTCCTTTATCTTAATTCTTTATAAAGATGTCCTGGGGATAGGTGGAAATTTTGCAGAGGCAGTGATAGTTTTTAAAATACTACAGTGGCTTTCAGTCTAAATGATTGAACACGGTGGGACATCTTGTTCTGTGCTGTTGAGTGATTTCAAAACTTTGTGAAATATCACTTGCGGAGCTTCTTCTGAATCTTGCAAACCACAGAGCAGCTCCCTCTCTGGCGATGAATAGGAAACTAATTCTGTTTTCAAACATACACACGCACATATACGGAAGTTGCAATGCTATTTTTCATTTCACAGGATGTACAAAGGCTTTTCTTTTGGGGACATTTTTCACTACTGACAGTCATGTTGTCATTTGCTAAAAGGAAATCATGTTTCTTGATCATAGTCCCGATTATTCTTAAAACAGAAAGCCCCGACACTTTCAGTGACACTGGTTTTGCAAAACTGCCATTTTGAGGAAGGTAATTTAGAAAGTTTTGTTCTGAAACAGACAAGTGGTTTGACCTTTTCAGGCTCATCTATCATATTTCAAAGCATCCATGGAATGAGCGAAGGGTTTATAGCACACACTCTTTCAAGGTTAGATATAGGGTAGCGGTAAGACGTAAGAGAAGTTCTGCAGTGGATTGTACAGCAAGGGTGTGGTGTTTCCATCACTGGAAGTATTGAAGAACGTATTAGAAAGATATAATATGATAACAGAATACAGTATTATTATAAAGGTAATTGGCCTTATCCTGGAGCAGAAAGACCCAGGCAATCTATTGGATCGCCTTTCAGCCCTGTGCTGCGTCTATGATTTTTATTGCAACCCTCAACCGGTTTCCTGGCATTTTTTTTCCAATCTAGAGCTATACAAAGCATTTGCTAAGAAACATAAAACTCATGATTACCAAGTTGTATGCTTGGTAATAAAGCTACAAAAGTTCACTTTCTAAAAATGAGCAGACGGGTTTTATTCTAGAGGATCGGATATGACCAAGAAAGTGTACTAAACTTGCAGAAAATGGCCAAAAGAAACCCTCAAGCAGCTACTAGGCAAAACGGTATTAAAAGCATAATCAAACTATATGTCATATATGAAATCAATAGCAAATTATAGTAGAAAAAAACAGTAACTCTCTAAAAAGCAACTGGTATTTCTCCGATAGTCACCCTAGGCCAGTGAAGGTGGCAGAATTTATATGGATTTCCAATAGCAAGTGCTAATGTATTTTGTGCTAGGTATAAGACTAGGTGTCTTTTTTTTTTTTTTTTAACATAATGGGGTATCTTGTGTCTTCCTACTGAGGTTCAGCATGAAGATAAAGGATTAAACCACTACCACAACTTAGATAGCGCAGGACTACACTGAAGAATAGGTTCCGATATTAAATTACAACGCATGGTCTTTGTGCATCACTGACAACTTGCTATATTAAAATAACATGTTTAATAAGTAAAGCTCATTTACTTACTTACTTGCACAGGAAGTTTTGGAGTTTTGCTACTTGCTATTGGACATGCCTGAGTAGGAAGAAAAAAATTGAGTCAGAAAAAAGAAGCTGAGAGAAGCACTGTCCGATTTGGATTACTTGAACAAACTATGCTGTGCTAAGCTGTGCTAACTTGTTATTTTTTGTGCCTGTGCTATAATTCATATAAATATGGATTCCACTCTGCCACAGGGAGTCAAACACTTAAAAGGGAGAAAGGGATGCCAAAAAATTCAAATTGCTCAAGCGTTTTTCCCAAGCAAGCGCATTCCATCTCAGTTTGGACATCATATCCTTTCTCCACTGTGGAAGCAGCTCACAAACTTAACCTATTTCATCTGCATTCCCTTGTAGAAATCCCTCTGCCTTGCAGGATCCTGGGTCCAAAGTCTCAGTTTCCTGGATTTTTCCATCAGTATATGGACCTCCTGATTAAAATTTTTGCCAAACTGATAATAAATACAATGCACAGAAATATACAGGAAAAAATGATCATTCTGAAAGTGACTTGCAGGGGGAGGTTGTCATGAAATGCAGATTTCACCTTCCTATCAATTTTTCCATTGCAGCAGCCATAGCCTTCCTACAACGCTCTCGGTAAGGCTTTAAGGATTTGTTGCCAAAATACATTTTTCTTCACACTTGTCTGTTAAATCATACTTTCTTCTTGTTGAATGTTATTTGACAATAGCCTATTTGAGAAGGCAGTGCCAAGAAATGTGCAGGTTGTAAATCAGTTCAAATGAAAAGGCTGTATTTTCAACAAGGAAAAAAAAACCAAAAAACCAGCAAGTACAAAAAAATTAACACAATTAAGATGTTAAGATGAGTCTGCCCAGAATGCTTACCGCTGTATATGCAGCAGTATTCAGAAATCTTAGAAAATGAACAGCTTGCAAACAGCAGCAGATTAAAATATACATTGCACAGGAACATACAAAGCCAGTGGGAATCATGTCTGGATTTCAATAGCCAGGGTCGCTCCACAGTAGAAGCCACCTTAGCTGAACTGTCATTTCTCACTTTGCGTCTAAAATGATCGATACCAAACCTTTGACCATGCTGGGAATATCTGAAAATATATTTTTTGGGGGGGGTCATAACTCAAGGTCTGCCTCTGCATGAAATAAAATAGTCAACTTTTTTTATTTATCAATGGGTGAATTTCTAAAGGCCAGTCATGCCCAAGGAAGAGTTTGCCCATGGCTCTGCACAGAGACTGGCTGACTAGAGGAGGAACCAGGAGCTGCTGTAAAGCATGTGTATGGCTATTTGCAGGTCTGGCACATGATTTTGGGATGTATAAATGAAATCTGAAGAAGGCAACGTACCCACAGGGGGGCTGGCTGCAAGGAGCGGGGTTTAGCGGTCAAAAACAAGGTCATAAGCTTCTCTTATCCACTGAGGCCCTGCTTGCGCAAATGAGCAATTTTCATTTCATGGAGTTTCAGTTTTCTATGTGCAGGCAACTAACTTAAAAATCAAACAAGACATTTCAGAGCATAAATAAAGCTTATTCTATGTTATAGAGGGTCAATTCTAGGTGCTGCATAAATTTAATTCTAAAACCTTTTGAGGTTTTAGATCATATCACTTCCTCCAAGATCATATCACTGCTGCTACATTTCAGCATGAGCATATTTTATAGCAGTTATAGAAACATCCTATGATTGGGGAGGTGGAGTGACAACGGGGGAACATTTTGTTATCAGACATAACAATATGTATCAGTTGTCTTCAGGTGACTGGTCCAGGCACAAACAAGAAATGCCAAATGTCTCCGGCATCACAAATTTAATCTAATAAACCCATCACTGTGTTTACATACTAAGTGCTGTAAGTGAATTCTGGTCAGACTGCTGAAGGAGCACTCGCACCTGTGTGTCAGGAACTGCACACGTAAAACTGTCTCTCCTCTGTGTAAAAGCCCCCTCTGCTGGACCAGCCTGACATGTAAGCAATACATAAAACTACTGGATCATCCCCCTTCCCCCAAAACATGGACAAGTCGATGAAGCAATTCTCCATCAGTAGGGAGCTCTTTTCCTGACTGATGCAACATAAGTCACAGAAGTGGCCAGGTTTTCTAAAACGCTGCACACTTTGATGAGCACATACTTTATCTACCCCACACATGAGGTGAGCAGAAGGCCTTTTCTCCAAATTTTGGAGGACACCCAAGTTTCAGGCTGCTTCGTGGTGTCCCACTGCATGCCAAGGAGGTTCTGATCTGGCTGAGGGAGATGCCATTCCCCAAGAGACATCTTGTATTACCAATCCTTTCATCTTTGTGGAGATGATCTTCCAAATACTGAGGAACATCGAAACTGGGCAAGATGTCAGGAGGTGGAGAATAAAACCAATGTGTCCCAGTGAACTGAGTGCGCTGCTCTGCCACCTTGAAATCACTCAGTGTCAGAGAAGACCTAGAGTAAAAGTAAAGATTATTATTTTCCTAAACATGAGGTTAAAGAATCATTTACTTTGTTCAGAGAAAGATACTGAGAAATAATTCTGCAGTACTACAGCGTCCTTGCTCTGGTTTAGCTTTGTGTTGTGTGTGTCCTCTTCACCCAAGAGCCTCTGAAGCCAAAACACCTCCCTGGTTACGTCTTATAGGTCCCCATGGATATCTTATTCTTTAGACAAGCTCCATCATTACGGGTTTCCCTCTTTCAGCTGGATCTTGACTCCAAGGAAAGCTCGCCAATTGTCTCTTCTCCTTGCTGGGGCCCCCACCCAGTATCTAAGCTGCACCCAGGGACGACTCCTGTCCAGCTGCTCAATAATGCATTAGGTCATCAGTTAATACAGCTCTTTTCAATGAGGTGCTGTCTACAGCAGGGATAGCTTTTAACATACAAGAAGTGGAAGACCTGTGGGTGCTTGCTGGACAAAACTGGACGCTGTTACCACCTGGGTAACAGCAAGTAAACCAAGTTATGCTATACTGTCAGTGTGAATTTTCCTGTCAGGCACTTCTGCTTAAGCAGTTAATGATGATACAAACCTGAGTCCAGCATCTAGCCTGGCCATAACAAAAAGTCATTTATACAACCTATGTGAGGTTCTTCCTGACGGCTGGTGAGAGGAGTTTTGTGTTTCAGAACTAACAAAACGGATTATCTTCACCATGCAATGTTTTATAACACATGCTGTGCTGTAACACAATGTTTTATAACACAGCATCTTCAGTCATAGGCTTGCCAAGCTGGTGAAGAGGGCTTTAAACTAGAGCTGCCAGGGGAGGGGAACCTCAATCCATCCCACTCCTACCAGTTTGATGCCAGGGCCAGCAATAGATGCCCAGAACCTGGAGAAGGAACACAGGCCAGCAGGAGAGCGCCTGA
>NW_008794665.1:8721856-8759486 GCF_000699145.1 Aptenodytes forsteri | reverse complement strand
GGCAGGGGGGTTGGACTAGATGACCTTTAGAGGTCCCTTCCAACCCAAACTATGATTCTATGATTCTGAAAACGACGTTTAACACAAGCCTGTAAGTGAGAGCCAGTGATGCAGCCACTCACTCTGACTTGCTAGAGACTAAACATGACAGCAACTCAAATAAACACAGGGACTATCATTAGTTTGCAATAAATCTCTCCTACATGTGGTTTGCTGAAGCTGTGTGATCCAACCCAAACTATGATTCTATGATTCTGAAAACGACGTTTAACACAAGCCTGTAAGTGAGAGCCAGTGATGCAGCCACTCACTCTGACTTGCTAGAGACTAAACATGACAGCAACTCAAATAAACACAGGGACTATCATTAGTTTGCAATAAATCTCTCCTACATGTGGTTTGCTGAAGCTGTGTGACAGCATCTCACAAAGACAAAAGAGGAAGCATCCCCAGTGAGCAAAGAGAAGAATTGGAGAGGGAAGGTCCACAAACCATTGAAGGATTAGAGTAAAAAGCAGCTGAAACATATGATTGAGGAGAAAGGAGCCCTGTAATTTTGTGAGGACTTCAGTGAAAAGAATGTGAGGCAAGGTACTCAAGGAAGGGCTTACAACTGTAGTTTTGCATATGGAGTCATTAGTAGAGGAAGAAATTTAACGAACATTTTCAGTGCAGGTAAAAATGGCAGAAAGGCATCAAGATGTGGAAGAGAGAGACTCATCAGTGTAGAAGAGGCAGCACAGTTTCACGGAATAGTATCATGGGGTTGGAGGAGGAGCGGTCCATACAGCTGTCCAAACTCTTCGCTGTGAACCATCATACCTGGAAAGCAATGAAAATAAATAATGCCCCTTTCCTTTGGTAAACACATTGTAAATAAGTATATTAATCTGAGCCCTCAAAGGACTTATTTTCTGGAATGTGTGTTCCACGTGGGCAAACTGTGAGATAATGAGACTCAACTTTCTGTCTCAAATACACTTCTGTGACAGTGGGCAAGTTGCTTACTCTCTTTTCCTGACTCCCCCACCTGTAAAATGAGAATAATAGTACTATCATGCTTCATCAGACCTTCGCAAAGATAAATACTCTCAGATTGTGAGGGCTCAGGTGCAGTGGTGTCCTGAAAGAGGTGAATACAGAGCACTCTTACCAGACCTTCTGCTACAAAAATGAACGTCCCACCCCTCTGAGACAAAAGAAGAGGCACAGTTTTCTGCTTTGCTGTTGTAGTCACCATCTCTCCCTGCTGGCCGATCTCAGAGCCCAGGTGGAAATCAAACAGATCAGTAAAACCCACTTCAAAGCGTACTTTCAGAGCTCACCGACTTTTTGACCAAAAAACCCTCACAAGTCTTGGTCAGCAGTGTTAGCTAACACGACATTTCCCAAGTTCCTTCTTTAAATTCCTTGAAACAGGAGACAAAAGAAAAATCAGGCAGAAGAGGGTATGACTGAAGCTTTCACAAGTCAACTCTTTGACCTCCAAAGCATTCGCAAAGTCTGAAACCATGCAGCTAACTTTACCCTTTTGTCTTCGCCTTCTCTCTATGCACTCTACAAATTTGGCTCTTTCATTCCCTCCAAGAAATTTCTTGCTTGGATCAAGGCTGTGTCAAAGGGATCTCATCCCAAGTCGTTATCTCAGTTCAGCCATGTGGAAATAGCTCTTTTTCACTTCTGAGCTTTCACCTACTTAAATTTTAAACCTCACAGTTACGGCTCTGTGTAATTTTTGATTGGTTTAAATTTGTCTTTCATCCACAGCTGGAGCTAGAACAACTCATTCTCAACAAATAACACATCCTGTGATGTAAGAGTCTCTTTCCACCTGCAGAATATTTGAGACCAATTGTAATTTCCTCGAATGTATTTCTTGTTCTACCACTGCTAAAAGAATTATTTCGTTCTGTAAAGTTTTAGTTGTAAACACCATCCTGCAAACATCTATGCAACTGTTTAATTTACCAATTATTTCAATAAGTACATGTATAATTATCTACCAAATCAGCTTGTAAGCAAATACTTAATGTTCCAGACTGAGGCTTGCTGAGCTATTATTGGTCACGACTGGGACTGGTTCCAGCCCTTGGCTGAGAGAGCAAAAATGATTGTGTAGCTTATATATATATTTCTGTTTCACTGAATACTTTTGCATTAGAGTTTGAATTTAACTCTTCTCTGATATTTTCCTGACAAAGTTTTTTACAGACAAAACCAGACATAAAACTAGCTGCCAAAATTCACTCAAATGTTAATTCATGGCAAACATACTTTTGCAATACCCACTTTCAAGCATACGGCTATATACCCTCAGCCAGCAACAAGGCCTCTCATTGATAGTGCTAAGGTCAAAATCTTTATGATTAAATTACAGTGTTTATACCAGCCTCTTTCAGAGAGAATAGGAAGGTTTGTTAATAGATTCATAAATCCAGGTGAAAAGATTAAGCCAGTCATTCAGGCATATATGTTATTACTGAATATATGTGTTTTTAGAACATGGTAAATAACCAGATCTGTGTTTACTGTTATGTGCCGAATGCAGATTGGAGTCATTGTTTCCCTATATATTAGGGGATATATATCAGATCCTGAATACCTGTCAGCATTATACTTCAATATAGCTTTTATTCTACTCAGTCAGCTTAAACAGCTCCTGGATTCCTGATTATATCCAGTAGTAAGCACAAGTAACACATGAAGAAACCAGCTCTCCACGTTAGCACACCACAGAACTCGCCTTCACACTTATCTGAAGTGACAGCCCCTCTGGGTGTACATTCATTGCTCTCCTTTATTTACACGCTACAGTTTCTTTTCTTTAAATGTGCTTACTTTTGAATGGAAGACTAAACAACAGCTGTTATAACCTAATTTAATCTGTGTAAAACCTCACGTCTAAAGGGTTTAGTCAATAAAATGAAAGATGTTAGCACTGAAGACAAATGCCCCCAAAAAACCCCAGCATACAATTCTCTTACAAATGAAAACTACATGACATGCCTCCGATGGAGTATAAAGCCCAATTTCCTTGCCTCTCTGCAAGATACGCACACTGAGATCTTGAGAGACACTGAACCCCTTGGCAAACTAAACTGTTAGTTTTATCAGAGATACAGTTAACTCTTGGTTGTCCATGGACAGATTATCCAGGTTGCAGCTCAGTGGGGTCCTGCTTTCCCAAAAAAGCCTTTGGCCACCACTCAGAGCCCAGCGTTTGCATCAGTCACCGTGCTGCCTCCTGCAGTTTATAGAGGCTCTTTATATCTACCCAAATCTCTTTATAAGGTTTTTAAACCTTATAAAGGTTTACCCACTTTATTTCCTATTAGTCCATAGATTAAGAACTGGCTGTGGCCAAACACTTTTTGAACGTTTTGAACATGAGTCTTTAAATTTTCCTGTAAGAAAAAGAACTTTTTTCTAAACCAAGGTCCCCAAATCCTCTTGTTTTTTTTCTCCAGTTACACATTTCAAGATAGACATTAAATCAGTTCTTTAACTATTCACCTTCATACCTGCCACATTAAAACAATAGCTCTAGTTTCTATTTCTCTTGTGCACATTTCATGAAATTTCTTCCCAGCTGATAGTTTGGGGAGAATATAACACACAAAAAATTACTGTAGATACCTCGTTTCCCAAAAAGGAAAAAATTCTGCACAAATTCCCAAACATATTCAGGGCTGTTACTATGCATTTTCTCAAATATACGTCAAATTGCCAAATTCTCTCAACACTTCCTCAAAGGTTTGATATAAGCTGCAGGAGAAATACTGCATAGGTTTTTAAGTTACATGAATTAGTTCACATTCCTTTGTTTAATGGCACTGTCTGGCAGCAGTACGGGCTGGGGCTTTCAGTAATACCTTATTTTACAACTTCAAAGGAAAAGTTCCTTGGTTTTGCAACCTGAATTTGTGCATTTTAACATGCTAGTTGTCAATACCAGGAATGCTTATTGCTTGGGAAAAAATGAAGGAGAAAACAAAGGAGGAAACATTTTGTAGTATAAAGCCAATGTGGAACACCTGAGATGTCACTACCTTTACAGTGATCCATCTGGCTGCTGCCTCAGAGCAATCTTTCTGATGCTCAAGCTGTGTTCCAGATGCAAAAAATTAGAGCAGTAACCCAGGAACCAGGGACAGGATTTAGAAAAGAAATAGACACCTTCTCGATAAGTTTACAAATAATTTCTCTGCTGATTCCCAGGGCTCATGGAAAACCACCTGCTGGAAGAAAGCCCGTGCCATTCCCTTGCTAAACAGTCACCGGCAGGCTGCGATCCTGCCATGCCTTATCAGACAAACCCTTGAGCTTCCTCTGATACGCTTCAAGCAGATGAAAAAAAATCAGAGGCCTGGAGAACCACGCTCAGATTCAGCGAGTTGCTGCTGAAAGACTCTCTGACTATGCTCATGCTCTCTGGCAGATGTGCTGCTCGCATGGTCCAGGGTCGTGGTGCCCTGATGATCCACGCAGGGACCTGGCTGAGGCTGCCTCAGCTCCTTTCCCTCCTGTGCACTTAGGTTTCCATCGCTTGGAAACCAGAGTGCCAGCATTATGGATGTGTGCAGGTCTCATTGAGAGAAGGTGACAGGTTTGGCCAAGTCAAGCAGGAGACCTAGGAGCTGGGAAGTGCTCCCGGTTTAGACACAAATCCCAGTATCATGAGTGACTTTTTTTCTACCACGTGTGTCTATTTGTGGAAGCTCCAGCCCAACCAGAAACCAGTGAAAGCAATGAAAATGCACCACGAAATCTGCAGAAGCAGCAAGATCTTTGAAAGGGTCTGCCATTTTTACTTTAGGTGTGAGAGCACTGAGGACAAGGAAGGAGAGAAGGACAGAGGAGGGTTAATGCCAATACGATCCATGAGGGTGCTGCTGAGCCACAGGCACGTTTTAGAAGCTAACCAGCTTTAGTCAATGCAGCCACAAAGAAAAGCACGTTGTGTGGGCTGGATGTTAGTGCCTCTCTGCTAGTGCTGTAGGAGAATTAAATCTTGCAAGAGTGTGGGGTAAGAACTACGCTAGTCCCTGGGTCCAGGCGCAAGCTACAGCTCCCTTCCCGTAACCTTCGCTGGCTGCCTGTGACCCCCAAGAGGCCTCTACCACACCAGCAGAGACTGACATGCTGTGGGAGGCTCCAGGGAGAGGGGTAACGGTGCCGGGTGAGGCCTCCTCACAGCAGCCTCCTGGCTCCTGTTGGGGGATATGCAACAGGCTTAATGCATTAACTCACACAAATAACTCACTGTCTCCATGCCTCAGGTGCCCTGTTCATAAATACAAATAATGTTTCTCTCCAGCCAGTATTCATTAACATCAATAAAGCACTTAAGAGTTCGGATAGAAGTGTTTTCTCTATAAATATAAATACAGGCCAATAATATTGCACGCTGAGCTACCACTCCTTTTAAAAATGTAACTGAAATACATTTAGTGAAGTAGAAAGGTTTCTGGGGGATCTATATGCTTCCAGAAATTTCAAAAGGGCTCAGAGAGCAAAGGCTATGAGCTGGCTCTGCTCCATTAATGTAAGCCCTGCTCCATTAATTTTGGTCTCACTTTAATCGGGCAAGTTATCAGATATAATTTTTCCAAGACAGCACTGGACACGTAACCCAAAATTTTCCTTTCTGAATGTTAACAATAATAGTCCCTTTTGCCAGAAGCCCTTTACAAATGCACGCTAAAGAAAACAGTACCAGTAAATTAAAAAAGGCTGTTAGACACCTCATAATATTAATTGGCATTTTATAGCTCTTTCTTTATATCTTCAAACCAACATGCATGAATTACCCAATTAATCCCAACAGCTCGGGATTCTCCTGCTCCATTGCACCGGCCAGCTCCGTGCCTGCCCATGCAGCCCAGGACCCTGTGCCAGGAGGAAGACGGCTGGTATGACCTTGCATATGCTGGCCAGCTGCCTCAAGCCCACCCGGCCACTGGCCAGAGGAAGAGCCTGTGGTATTTAGTCAAGCTAAAGACCACCTCTCCTAGCAAGCTTTTCCATGCGCAGCCGCTTACTAGAAGCTGTCCCCCCCCGGGCTGTAAAGCAGCGCAGTGGCCTTGCATGCTGGGCAAAGCTAGACAGCAGCTTGCAGGACCTGCTAAATACCCTCATGGGGTCCATCAGCCCCTGGAGCAGGGAGGAAGCCACAGCGCGGCATTGCAAGCCCACAAGACATGGTCCCAGAGGAAAGGCAAGCCCTTGTCCGAGCCTCAGATTCAGCAAGTAGGGCAGGATGGGGTTGTCCCCCCACCGATACCCATCCCCAGTTTATGAGTGAGGATGCCTCCGAGAGCCAAACAACAAAATGCCCCCACATGCTCAAAGCACAGCGGCAGGGGAGCCCCTTGGTTCCCTCCAAGTCACTCAGGGCATCGCTGCGGGGTAGGAGACCCCCTGAATCTGCAGCAAAGCACAATTCGAAATTCAGACCCTCCAAGACCACACACAGTCTCCCCAAAGCTTTGCCACTCTTACCTGCCCCTAAACATAAAGTTTCTTTTCCTAATGCAAAATATAATTATAAACAGGCTAAGCCAAACAAAGCTCAAGTGTCCCCTCCTCTCCCCTGGGGAGAGGGTAAGAGCGAGGGTTTCTCCCTTCTCTCAACAAACAGATGCATTTGGGCAGCTAAATGGGTTAATGCACGTGGCTGAACCACAGGGACCATCCACACGGGAAAAGTAAAGCAAAAGCTTTTAGCCTAAACCTTGGCAAAGGAGATTTGTCCTGTCAATGAAAACTTTGACGAATGTGTCCCACTATCTTTCCTCAGTCCCCCATTTCACTGCCAACTGGGCCTCATTTTGAAGCATTACATAAAATCTTGGTACAAGTTACGGATCTCTGGTTGGCTCTCTGCATTGGATACACACATAGAGCTACAGATAATTCTTTTTTAAAAAATAGAAATTATTTAAATAACTGAAATGATACCTCATCAAGATCAAGGGCCAAATTGCCTTTGATTTTAACAGGATCAGACTTTCACGACATGATACGCATTAATCCATGATAAACTCACATGTTGTAATGATGGAGATTAGCTAAAGTAAGAACAGCTTATTTCAAATCTCTAAAGATTCCTTAAATATGGGTCCTCACATCCCTATTTTGGGGGTTTTCACGTTAGATCACTGTGATACTTCATCTACCTCTGCTTTAATCTTATGACAGTCAGTGTTAGTGCAGAACTGCAGGGTTTCAGGGTGGGGGTTTGTCAGTGTTTGGGCTTTTTAATCAAATCTAAATAAACTTTAACTGTAGTGCAATCTAGGAATGTCTAGCAAAGGCATTTAAATATTCTCATTCATAAACTACTCAAGCTGCACCATGACCCGGGCTGCAGAGCAGATCCCAAATTCAAAGGTACATTTTCTGTGTACCAGCATACACCACTTGCTAACAGGACCCCAAATGCCCTGCACACAGGATTTCAGAAGTGACCCCAAAGCCTCGTGCAGGTTCAGTGACATACTGCCCAAATCACAGAAGGATCAAATTATGTTCCTTGGTCGATCTCCAGAAGTAATGACATTAGGTGAATTGCACAAACCCCTCTTGAACAGGTAGACTGAAGAAGATAAATGTAAACACAACTGAAGTATTTTAATTGCTTTTTACACTTATTTAAAAAAAAAAAATCAGTGCTTATGCAACCAGTTTAACATTCCCTACTGTGCCTTTTTTCCCAAACCAGCAGGACAGAATTTGATATAAAATTTAAAAAAGAAGTCTCATTTTCTCTTGCTTATGGCAGAGCTACATTGTTGCACTCTTGTTCTGATTCACTCTTTGCATTTTCATTTTCTGACAGTGACTTTTTCTGAATGTACAAACATGTAGGCTGGCTGTTTAGAAAAGCAAAATTAAATACTCAATTTTTGTCTTTATCTCTCTTCCCCCTTTCTGTCTTCTCAATAAACCAACCAAAACCCCTCAGCTCAAGGCTCTGATCTTGCCTGCAGTACCACCCAAGAAACCGCTGGCAGTGCACAGAGTTGAACACCTACATAAACCTCTCCAAGTCTGGGGGCTGAGCCCTCTCCGGCTCCTAGTCTTCTGTGGTTCAGCACGGCACTGGCAGTAGGAGACGGGGCGAGTGAGGAATGGAAGCTGACAGGAGCACCACTCAGTCACTCCGCTGGGGGCTGTGCAGTGGTTTCAGCAGGGCGCTCAGCCACTACCGTGCGGTGGGCCCTAGGAGAGCTGTTTCTGCCAGCGAGGAGTCTCCCCGCTGAGCCACGCTCAGTTCTTAACAGGGCCCCACATGTAATACTAGAAAGTGCCTGTCAGCCCTCGCATCACTCAGAGCACTTCGTGCCTCACGCTTTCCTTCAGGACGTTTCTTGCTCCTCATTGCTGGTGGGAGGTGCGGCCCCATCAGGTCAGGAGGCTGTTTACCAGAAATCATGGGGCAGTCTAGAGGAAAGTAATGAAAAATGGACTTTTGTAGCTCAAAAGCAGGTCTGTCCAACTAAAGCCTGACAGTAGATTTGCCTACTAGAGAGTGCAAGGGTTCTTAGTTGCAAATGTATATGCAATGTGACACCATGCTCACCTGTGTTTTTCCTCTAATACACTCTTTTCAGTTGCCACAGATCTTTGCAAAGTAGAAAGGAGGCAGGGGTCAGACCTGCAGGTACCGTCCTGGTGTAACAGGTCCAAATCTGGTCAACGGGACTTACCCATTTACAGCAGGTCTAAACCAACACAAGAAAACTCAGCCTGCCTCTGTCTGCTTTTCATATGATCTATAGACGCACATTGTATGTGGTTAATCCCTGATCATGCTTACAAGAGCTTCATATTCATTATTCAGTGAAATATAAAATATTTTTTTATCTATTAAATCTTCACTATCTGCAATTATTCCCCAGGGCACAATAGATAGTGAGTCAGCAGGCACAGATTTAATTATCAGTTTTTACTGTAAGATGATGATGTTTATTGATATCACTATCAGACAGACACTGAAATGAAGCAGATGTTAATCTGAGGTTAAGCTCCAGGAGGCGCCTAGCAGTCTGACCAAAGGGACTGATGTTCATCAGATAATAAAAGAGGAGACCTCCCTCCCTCCTTCCTCCCTTATCTATTAAATCTTCACTATCTGCAATTATTCCCCAGGGCACAATAGATAGTGAGTCAGCAGGCACAGATTTAATTATCAGTTTTTACTGTAAGATGATGATGTTTATTGATATCACTATCAGACAGACACTGAAATGAAGCAGATGTTAATCTGAGGTTAAGCTCCAGGAGGCGCCTAGCAGTCTGACCAAAGGGACTGATGTTCATCAGATAATAAAAGAGGAGACCTCCCTCCCTCCCTTCCTCCCTCCCTCCATCCCTATGGAGGCCTGCACAGAGCTCACAGAAGTACCGCCTTGTTTTGCAAATTCCTCCTCGCACCATTTCCAACCCGTTCGACAAGCATCTTGCCCCTTAATGCAGCGCTTTCAGTCAGTTCGAGCAGACTGTTTAACCTAACATCCTGTTTTGCTTACACAGGAACTTCATGGTTGGGTTTGGTTTATTTTTCCCCAGCACGTCTTAAAGGGTGATGCCAGAGAAGTCAAAAACAGAAGTGAAGTGGTCACAAAGTTGCTGTGGTGTCACTGTTGTGAGCAGAAAGTCTGTCACTGATTCCCATCGCACCAACGTCTGCTTTAAGTAAGTCCACAGCAAGACAAAACGCTGCTCTCCAGTTCAAATGATACAATGTAAAGGAAAGGAACCTTCAGTGGGGAAGGAGATGATGAAATAACAGCGGCTTTCTACGTTTCTCAGTCTGCCGTCACTTTCTAGTGTTGAGAGCAATGATGTGATAGCCTATATACTAATAAAAAATATGCTGGCAGCTGACACTCACTGAAATATATCAATGTTTAACATTAGAACTTGCAACAGGACGAGTGAGCTGGTGCAAACAGTCATTTAGATGGGTAGTTTTCATAGCTATTTCAGTGGTACACTTTTTTCCTGGTACACTTCCTTTTCAGTGGAAGATGAGTTAAAAAAAAAGTGCTATTTTCTAGATAATCACTGGTGCTGCATCCTACAGCAACACCGTGCATTTTATTTTTATTATTATCATTTGTGGATCAGCTAGGGCATTTTGAAGCCATACCATGCAGCACCACCATGCAGGCTCTCCAGGTCTGCTCCCAACCCAGCAGGGGCACGGGCTGGCCCTGTGCCCAGCCTGACGCACCAACAGGGTGATCTTGCTCTGGCCCTGGCTCGGGTAGACCTGGGCAATTCTCTGGGCACAGCACTGCAGGGCATGGTGTAAGCAGGCTTTGCACAGGAGCATAGTCCCATGAAGCCAAAGAACTGGCTGTCTCAACAGGTACAGACGAAATGGAGAAAAGAGACACAGATAAAGCACTGCATTGTCCGACATCAAAGAGCAGTTAAGCGGTGAACCTGGGACCAGAACAGAAAGTTGCTGGATTACGTTGGTTCATGCAGTCCCTTAGGACATGTTTTCTCTGTTAAGGTCAACGTCAGAAAGAGTTGACAGAACATGAAGATCCCCTCGTTGAGGTCCTGCTCTTATCACCACCCCCAACTTGACACCTGGACACAGGACCCTCAACAAGCTGATGTTGGTATATGTTTAAAATGATGTAAAAGGGTTGCTTTAAACTACTAGGAAGAGAGATTTAATATCACTGGAGACTGGCCAAGTTAATGAGGTAGGGGAGCACTGATCCTTTTTTACAATTAAAAAGAGAAAAAGAAGGAGAGAGACCAACCTTTGGAGTTTCAACAGGCGAGAGCAGATCGCTTGCAAGAGAGCCACGCTCAATCTCTGTGCCTAGCTGAAAGGAATTTGTGGTTTCATTTTGGGCCCTTTTGGACTGTTTTTCATGTCAAAATTACATATTTGCTATAATTTGTCTCTCTTCCAAGATTTACTGAAACAAAGGAAACATTTGAATGAGATTTGAGACAACTTCTGTCTCACCCGTCAGGAAGGTAATCCCCAACCTTCAGATAAACGTGGGCATGTGGTTTCAAGTATTCTCACTCCATATGTCTTCACAAACACCAAATAGATCTAATGTAAGAGGCCATTTTTTTTCCCCATAGATCAAAAGGTTACAGTGATGGACCTTGCCCAGGATGATCCAGACTTTCATCCATATAATGCCTTAATTTGCACTCCCTATAGAAATACAGACTCCCTGGCACAGAAATCAGGAGACAGGTTGAAGGCACCAACCCATTCCAGCACTTTCCATCTCAGCCGTATCAGCTGTAAAGTGGAACAAAATCATAATGCCCAATTCAGGAATTGAGCTTTACAGGTGAACAACTGCAACATTTTGACCGCTGTAACTCTGAAATGAGGAAGACACTTCATGGTGGTGTTTTGTCCTGACTCTCATTCTCAAAGAAAAATGGCGTTTGATGCTTTGTGTCAGCTCTCTTCCTCTAATATTTTGGAGTAAACACTATAGAGTAAACACTATAGCTCTTATATCTGCTGCTTACATGTTACCCTGCTTGTGGGTTTGAAATCTGCCTTCATATGCTCGTGTTCATACTGGGTTTGGGGAAACATCAATGAAAGCAGAGGGAGGGGCTCCCGCAAAAGAGCAAAAAGGAAAGGCAGGCAGAGAAAGCCAGGTTTGCACCGCACCTCACTGCCAGCCCCAATTAAAGGAAAGTTTAATTTGTGCATATGCATTCACATGAGGAATTTTTGCCAGCAGAGCTGTTTCAGTCACAAACCACACCTCATGGCACTCCGACCCCTGTTTGTACAGTAGGCCCAGCCCTTGCCTTACCCCCGAGGCAACAGTTTCCTCTGCTATAAAATGCAATATAGGGTGCAAACTTGAGGCACCAAGCTCAAGCAGCCTGGATGCCACCAAAGCCTCCTTATTTCCTATATGAGCCATTGGGTCTGGCACTGGCATGAACAGGCCAGGCAGGGGAACGACAACTGGACTAACAGCTGCCAGGTCGGCTCCACCACTTACTGGCTGGGAGCGCATCTCTCAGTGCTTTTCCTTTTCTTGTTACGTGGCTGGATACCTTCCCAGAGCAGGGAGACAGGGGAAAAAAGGCAAAAAAAGAAGTGCTTTACATAGGATTTTCCCATTGGAGAAGGATGTGGATGTGCAATTAATTCTTTCCAAGAAAGCGAACGTTGATCTAGGCAAGATTTTCTTTGAAATCCCATTGACACACCAATGCAACATTTAGCATGTAATATAGAAAAGTCTGTATGACACACTATGGTGTTTCTTTCTACCATAAATGGACAGAAGTTATACATAATGCAAAGCCATAAACGCTGACAGACTTTTGCAAGAATGTTTACATTTATTTTTCATAGCCCTGAGAAATCTATCTGTAAAGACATCCCATGAGACTGCATTTGGGCCTGAAATATTGTCCTGAGAGACTGTGTTTCTCTCTTCCACCTGACACATTTTACAGAGGGTATCAGCATATGGATTTGCACCTCAGCTGTGTCATGAGCAAAGAATTGCTTTTTTTTAATATGCTATGCTGGGACATTTAAACACTGATATTGTCAGGTACTACTTTACAATTCCCATTAGATTTGTTGTAAAGCACACATTTATGAAATAAAATATTGCTGTATTCACCCATAAAACTCTATGTTATAACAGCACTGAGCATCTGGTTTTAATCAGAAGTCCGGAAATTCACAGTTCGAGCTGGAACTCCATCCTTTCCTAAACTCATTGTGTTTAAATTCTGCAACTCAGATGTGAACAGGTTCTACAAAAGTCTCATTAGGCTACTGAAAGCTAAGCACAACAGGCATACAGGTTTGGAGTTAGGTGACGTATCGGGGCAATTCCAGTTTTTGAGGCTTCCTGATGGAGCAACTTGAACAGCAGTAGTAAAGCAGGACAAAGAGACAACATAGAACATCATTGCTAATAGTTTACACAATGATGGTAGTGTTGCGAAGCAGGCATATTTGAACTCAACTTTCAAATCCAAGCTCTACCTGAAAATGGGTTAATACTTTCTAAGATACTGTTTAAATTAATTTAACGCTTCCTTTCTCTAAAACCACAATAGGGATTTTGCTGGTAAAATGCAATCAGGATTGAGTACCAAAATAATTTTTTAGTGTAAATCTATTCTAAATCATTTTGTTCATAAGTGAAGCAAAAATCCATAGAAGCAAAGAAAATAAATCAAGTAATGCACATAAACAAAGTGATTGAATTAATGTTGGACAGACACTTTTGAACACAACATTTAATAATTTTCAATTGATCAGCTTTGCTAGTAAATAAATGGATTTTCATTTGTGGGGGTTTTGAGAGTGTTCTACTATATATCTAGCATTCACTCATTCATTTCAATCTCTTTTTTTGAGGCTTTTCTCTTCTCCTACAGCTGAGGCATGCCCTCAGCTAGAAGTTTGATTAAAAATTAGACCCCAAAACCCTTCTCAAGAAAATAAATGGAGTTTCAAAGTATAGGAAGAAAGTTTAACGAATGCAAACACTATTAAAATCTAAAAACAATTTGAGAGTTCTACAAAACCAGGGGCTCCAGTGGCATTCACCAGATATTTAAAGGGAACCTCGACAGGTTCCTTTCAGCTATGATCCTACACATTCACATGATTTCTCTGAAGCTTAACCAAACCCTTGTGATCTGCAAAGTTCTGCAAGAAAAGACTTTTCAGAAAGTCCTGAAGGGGAAAAAAAAAGCTGAAAGTCTCAT
Organism: Aptenodytes forsteri; assembly: GCF_000699145.1. Taxonomy (NCBI): domain Eukaryota; kingdom Metazoa; phylum Chordata; class Aves; order Sphenisciformes; family Spheniscidae; genus Aptenodytes; species Aptenodytes forsteri. Next base: position 8,745,728 of record NW_008794665.1, on the reverse strand, counting down.
ACCCTGCAGGACTGAAGCTGTGACTGGAAATCTTCCATACATTTACCCGGCCTCTCACATTTTGCAACACTGATTATATGTATGTTCAGCAAGAGGGAGATGCTACTGCAAACTTAATATTACTCATCTATCCAGCAGCCAAGAAGACAAATCATACACTCACAATTATATTTACCTTTCAGAATTTTAAAGAAAAATGTATCCTACAGCTCAGAGTACCTGTAGATGGATGCAACTTTCATCTAACATCTGAAATACTGAAGCAATTCACTGCTGTGTCCCTTTCATCTGATAGGACATAGAAAATGTTAAATTAAGTTACATGTTTCTGGGAATAGCTAAAGTTCCTATTTGAGAAAGTGTCAACTGATATTGCTTCTTAGTCACGTTGGTGAAGAAGACAAATGGTCTTCCTACATAAATCTGTGTGTTTCAATGGGGCTAGGTGGTCACTCAGTACGATAGGCAGTATATGGTAAGTAGATACAGTTCATATAGGTAACCTACAAAAGGGTATGGATATTTGATCTACATTCTCTATTAGCTTGAGTGCGACAGTAGGCACGTGTGTAAAGCACAACCCAGTGTGAAGAAAGCTTGCAGACTGGCTCGATCACTGCCCTTCCTAGAGCTACTGAACCCACAGAGGTACTACAGATCGCATTCCTAGAGCTACTGAACCCACAGAGGTACTACTCTGTGGTAGTAGTATCCACAGGCTGGGGCAATAATAAGACTCTGTACCCTTGGAAAGAGCTTAGTTCCGCTGAACAATACATTCAGCTTTGTGATATTTCTCAGATATATCCATTGTCCATTAGTACAATAACATATTCTATTAAATCCTTAAACTAATTCACTATGTGCTAATGTAAAGACAGAAACACACAAATATGCATACAAAAGAACCACAAAACACTGCACCAGAAATGGTAGTTTCACACATGGAAATAATCGAAGGAGAGGTCTATAAAGAAGAGCTTACATGAATTTATGTCATATGAGAGGTGATCTAGGTTTGTCTTCAGGAAGGTCTGTTCTGATGAGCCATTGCCTTTAACCACTGTTTCTCCATTCCCTCTCCCTCTTCTAGACCATTTTCAGAATGATTAAACTCCCTATTTCGTTCTTATTTTTATGATGAGGAGATTTGAAACCTGCAACCATTGTCGTTTAGGAGGACATGTTTCCTGTCCTTCTGGACGTTTATTTCACTTTCATGTTTTTGAAGAAGCAGACTGTGGATGCTTGTTATCTACGCACAGCATGCAGGATAAATGCGAATGCTTAGTAGTGTGCTAAATATGACCCTTTGATTTTCCAGATGGGAAGCAGAAGGATTCTACCTGGGTTATAAAGCCGTCTAAACATAAGGCTGAATGACCTGCAATAGAACAATGGATGGTGAAAAAAAAGTATCAAAAACCAAACCAGAAGAAAAAATACACATTAAACTGGAAAAAGGTGAAACGTGAAATCTATCCCTTTTCTATAAACACATGTGGAAAGAATAACACCTAGCCTTTTTATTCTTGGCTTCTTTTTTCCCCTCCCCTTTACATTCCAAGAGAAGATCTGCCAACTTTTGGCCGTATCCGTTTCTCTTCTGTTGTTTGCCAGTATTAGTGCACTCTAGCACACATTCTTTCCTAAGACTTCAAAACGTGTCATTTGTTAGGTCTAACTGTTTAAAGAACCCAGCCACCCTTCCCTCCTTTGGTCATAGCAAGCTGGGTGGTATACAGCACATTCACATACCCCAGCTTACACACCACAGGTTTGGTTGAAATCTTTAATTAAAGAGACTCTTAAACCAGACTTCACACTGCATGCCTTGTGTTATTGTAGATCAGAAGACCTCGCGCGGATACATTCAAATGCTTCTAATGCTCCCTTCATCCTAAAATATACACTGAGGCAAACATACCTGTGTTTTGCTTATTGAAGCCTCCTGATGCAGAGCTTCAGTACTTCTGTTCTGTAAAGCATTTCTAAAATCTTAAATCTGGATCTGCTTACCATTACACATATAAACAGAGGGTAAATTCACCTCTACACAAAAGGTTAGCACAGTTTAACTGGTTTAGGATTTAAGTTGGACCTTATGGTGAACAGGCTCTAGACAAAGGGCTGAGTTTTACCAAGAAAGATTAGTTAACATCACTCAAAAATAAAATATTGAGTGAGTTAGGGTGCACAGTACCCACTCTTTGCATATAATAATGTGAGAATGGAGTTAGATTCAGATCTGGTGTAAAATGAATCAACACTATCAACTGTGCTAAAACTGCACCCCCTTCAAACAGGTCTTAATCTGTCTCTGGAGCAGCAAGAAACACAAATCTCAATCAGCTTGATTCCAGGTCTGACGATTTTAATGTTAGCTTTGTTTATAGTAATAGCCCTTGTGTGGGAACTTCTTTCAAAGATCAAAAAACACGCCACACTGAGAGCTATTACAGTATAGTTAAGAATTCTTGTGTCCTTCTCTCGCTCCCTTTCTTTCCATCTCTTTTTTTTCTTCAAGTGGGGAGCAAGCTTGCAAGGACCTGCTGAGTTATTTGCCTGATGCCACCCCATGAGTAGTGGAGTGAGAACCAAGTGCTCCTGATTGCTCACTACCACTGTATAATGTAGCAGCATCCTCAGCCACAAAGCTCTGAATTTGCATTTTGAGGGAATGTTATATGGGATGCAGAAGAAGAGTAGGGAACCACTGGCTGGATGAAGACTGCAGGTTTGGTTTATTATTACATCTAGCCACAAGGTACATCAGATCCAGATCCAACTGCCTCAGCATTTGGTAGTGTTCAGCTCTGGGGCCATGGTTCACTTGCTATTATGAAAATGGGCTCATAGTGCGTTTTGATGTACTCACTTCCTACAATTGATACACATTATTAGGTATGAGACAGGAGAAGAGACCTATTATGATTACAACATATAATAAGCAGTAGGGGTCACCTTGTTATATATCTCAGTCTGCTGGAGGTGGTGTTTAGCACATTTCTGGGTTTAGGCAAACAAAATTCTCTTAGAGGTCAAAAATCATGGTATAGTGATTAAGGATACTGACAAAGCCAAAAAATGGACAGTTAATACCATGTTTAGGCTCTCATTTAGGAGATTTTGCAGAGAAGAGTGTTACTTAAAACTAACTGCTGTTGACCATTGGAGAAATGAGGAAAGATACTATAATCTTATGCAATCCCAGTTTTGGTCTGTTCCCTTGACCTGGATTAACCTTTTTCCTTTTATCTGTATTTTAATTCCAAACACCTCAGTTGAATACGACTATATCCAGGTCTCTGCTAAAACCTTTAATGAGCAACACTAAGGTCAGCGGAAATAAGTTTGAACTCTATTATTATTTCATACAAATACTGTAGGGATCCTGGAATCTCCCATGATTATTAGTGATTTTGGTCTCCAGTGAGATGTTCAGTATCTGGCTGTATTTAGTTTATTGATTTATTTTTTAAACGGTTACCTTTCAAGAGCCATTTAAAATGCATGTTTCTTCTTCTTAACTCTTACTATTTACAGGCACACACACTGCACAAAGGCTGCACAGAACTGGGCCCCACTTTCTTCTGCAAACAAGAAATAAACAGCCAAATGGCCATTAAAATCTTAGTCTAAATATTTCTATTTCTTTCTTGAGTGAAAAAAGGATAAATTTATATATAGCACACTTCTACTACTCTTACATAATGACTAACTATTGTTAATAGACTAATGAAATATCAACTGTGCAATCTCTCCGTTTATTACAGCACACTCAAATGTACTGTTTTGTGCAATCAATATTAACAAAGATCACGTTCATTAAAATGTGCACACTGATCTGTAGGCTGAATACAGCACATAAAACTTGTTGGTTTTAATCAATAAAATGCCCAGAGCTGCACAAAAATTGCTGGGTCATGAAACTACGAAGCTATTAAACTGTTTGGGTTTTTTTAATAAATCTCTTTTTTATATAGGCATGAGTAGCTAATTGTTTTATAAATTATTAAGTATTCTTTTCATTGTTTGCATCATATTAATACCTAGAGGACTTATTAATGGACCAGGCCTCCAGCTGCTCTGTTTCCAGTAGCCGCTCACATAAAAGTGAGAAATTCCCTTATATGGTATCTTTGACTTACTTTTAAAACCATCCCAAATTGGTTTGGATAAAGGCCATGTGGGTAAGGCCAATATTGCTACATGGACTGAAGACTGGCTGGCAGCCAGGATCCCATAACCCGTAATGAGCATACGGTGAGGGTCAGACTGATGGGGCCAGATTAGGAGTAACATGGACAAGACTATCTGTGAACTGAAACTCGTGGAAGGCGTGTGGTATAAAGCTGGTTTCTTGGAAAGGTAGCAGTGTCATGCAGCAGTGGGTGCGAGCAAAAGCAAGGGTCTAGGACTCAGATGTTCTTAAAATTTATCTTGGAGACATATCCTAACTTCTTACCTGGAAAAAAGACAGCTGCCAGACTACAGGGTCTTGATCTATGAAGTGTAGAAATTACTTCTAGGCTTTGGTTTATCTTCTGCTTGTATCTCATAGAATGAAAGAGTCAGAACCATCCCCTCCAAAAAGAAAGTAGGCAGGGAGAAGACATTTTGGTTGTAACACCTAGGCTTGAGGAGGAAGATGTGTTAGTGGCCAGGGTCACAATACAAAAGGGCTTCTGCATCTCTATAGATGATTATTGCAGCAGTTGCCTCAGAAGTCAAGTTCCAAAGCCTTGAAATTGCAGGATATTGAGGGCCCTTAAGGCTGGTTAGAAGGGACTAAGGCTTTTCACTGGTCTGAATCTAGTCCACCTCAGTACTGAGGAGTGCCTGAAAGTTAATCCCATGATGAATGGTCTTCACAAAGTTGGCTGCTCCTGGTCCACATCAAAACCGGCATTAAACAGCAGTCTTAATAAAAGATCAGAGGAACATGAGCCAACTTAGGCTATCACCCTTGCAGATTGTGTTTGGGGTGCATTCCTGGGGCTCTGGGGGAGGCTTCTAATGCCACTAACATCTTTCCTTTTCACATGCACAGAGATAAAGATGGCAAGTTATCAGGGCGTGAAGCAATAACACCAAGTGTGTCCTGAAGACTAACTGAAAAGCATAGGCATCACCCTGAAATAACATGAGATAAAATGACTCCCAATAAGACAAAAAACTAATATATGTTAACAAGGCAGAGGCTTCCCCTAATCCCATTCTGAATAATTTTTTACTTTTTTCCTAGAATTTCTTTTAGAAAGATTTTCATACTGAAAGAGATTATCAGGATGGAAAATTTTTGCCTGAACAGATAAATTTCTGCAAAGCTGCAAGTGACTGCAAAAGGGACTTAAAATGAGATGTGTCATGCATTCCTATGACTAGGAACCATTGCATTGCCTATGTTCATTATGAATGAGCATGAATCATTCCTCACTTGTTTACAATGAAAATATGGCTTTAGAGAATTGAAATGTCAATTTCAATAAGGTCAGGATTTAGTGAACTAAACAAACTCATTTTCTCCCTTGCTTTTTAGAATTGCCCAGTAGTTTTCTCACTTTGGATTTGTCAAGCTTTTTCCCCCTATGTTTCTGAATTCCTCTCTTACAGCTTAATATAACACATGTTAATTTCATTTTTAAAAGTCAGAGTATACCAGTAGGATTTGAGGTCAATATTAAGTTAGCTACATACCCAGAAAGTCTAATTTTTAAAAGTTTTGGGGTTTTTTTGCATACCTGAAAAATGTTTAGCAAAAAAACCTGAGGATTCTAGGATTCTTGCCTATGTTCATTATGAATGAGCATGAATCATTCCTCACTTGTTTACAATGAAAATATGGCTTTAGAGAATTGAAATGTCAATTTCAATAAGGTCAGGATTTAGTGAACTAAACAAACTCATTTTCTCCCTTGCTTTTTAGAATTGCCCAGTAGTTTTCTCACTTTGGATTTGTCAAGCTTTTTCCCCCTATGTTTCTGAATTCCTCTCTTACAGCTTAATATAACACATGTTAATTTCATTTTTAAAAGTCAGAGTATACCAGTAGGATTTGAGGTCAATATTAAGTTAGCTACATACCCAGAAAGTCTAATATTTTTAAAAGTTTTGGGGTTTTTTTGCATACCTGAAAAATGTTTAGCAAAAAAACCTGAGGATCCTCTAGGATTCAACCATTTGACTTCAACGGGTCTGGATGTAAAGCCTGAGAATAGCATCTTGGACATTTGAAAACATATTGTGAAGCCATGGATAATATTTCTAGACAAACAAGTAACAACATTCATAATAGAGCCATTTAAATGTGCACAAAAAGGAGTATATGGCTTCTACTGGTTTATGGGAATGTATAACTAAAATAATACATAAAAACTTACCGTATTCAAGCTGGGACATACCGGTGAGCTGCAGAAGATCATCCTCATTAGTATAGATTCTCTGAGCAGTGAAAGAAAAAACCATGATATCTGCACATGCTGCATCAACACATTACACACTGCGACTGTATGAAACCAATGGAACTACCAACAAACATGACATGGGTTAACTGAAACCAGAATTTTGCATTCTCGTCTTTTAAAACAAGAGGGACACCAGGGATCATTTTTTATTTTATTTTATAAATCAATAGCTTTATAAACATACAAATAACCCAAATATATTATATTTGTGTTGAAATATCATCTCAAGGTTTTACACTAAAGATTATTTTGAGTTTAAAGCTGAGAGTAGGAAACATTTAAAACTTAAAACACCCTAATTATAACAACACATCAGCTCGATTTTCCTATCTTATTCTGTGAAAAACACTATCAAATTTAAAATTAGATCCTTAGGCTGGAGGAAAGCAAAGTAAACAAAACATGGGGTAGAATATGAAACTAATTTGTTAAGGAGTCTGAAACACCTTTGTTTAGACGAGATTCAAAGTTCCAAATCTTTATTTCCTTTGAGCGGGGAAACTTCCAACTAAATGTTGACTGTCATTCAACACAACACTTCGAATTTAAGCACACAAACATATTTCACCAGAGATTATCAAATTGCAGAGATCAAAGTCATTTTACTGTCTAGCTCTCATGGAAATAAAATGCTTTACTGAATCAGGGCTTTATAGCTGGACTCTCTTCCCATCAAAATAGAAAAGATCAGTGATAAACTGTGAAAGACCAGGGAATCCAAACGAGATGCTTTCAACAATGTTAATGAAATTAAACTATACAGAACTTAAAATAAAATCTACCAAATAATAATGGTTCAACCCAGTGGTTGCCCTCTCCTGAGCACAGTTTAGTATGCCAAATCTCCTCAATCACTTCTCTTTCCAACGAAGTACCCTTGTTGCCATTCACACAAGAGAATGCATCTTCATTGCTACTGGTTCCAACTAACCTCTGGAAATGCCTATTTTACAAGCTTATTCTGAATTCAGAACTGATGTGAGTAGAAAACAGACCCAGCAATTCGAAAACACTAGCAAAAATCACTTTAGAAGATAAACAAATAAATGACAACTCTCTACACAACAGAGCATTATATTTATTGTAATTCAGACACCTTGGGCTCAAATACTATTGAGTTCTTACTATTTACACCAACATAAATCAGAACTGACTCCACAGAGTTACTCAAGTATGTAACTGTTTTGGGCCAGAGGTAAGAGCCTTTCAATACTCTTTCCCATCATTGGCCTACAGACCTCGTAACCGAATGACAACATCCCATACCTTCCTGGCAGAATTCTAAAAAAACAAAAAGCAGGATGGTAAGCACACAAATTAATAACATTTGTCACTATTATCCAGCTAATGAATTACAAGGAACACTAGTGGTGGGCACTGTAGCGGAGTTTAAAGAAGGTGTCCAACAATTATAGTAGTAGGCTTCAAAGGCAGAGGACTGAGAGATCCCCTACAATTAAAACTTTATTAGTAATATAGCTGATTTCCAGATATCTTCCCAAACCTTCTGAAAACAACCTTAGGGAGTCAAGACCAGTGATGAAAATCACTTGAGATGATAAACAACTAAGCTACAAGTCTGCATACAACAGAGCTTTATAAGTGAGTTAGTTCTTGGTAAATAACTGGAAGGGAACTGTAGCTATTAGAAAGCCAGTTACAAGAAAAATTGGTGTTGTTTTCCAATTGATCCCATGGATTTTATCAGGCAGCACAAATCAGTTACGTGGAAGTTAGTCCAAACTGAGGCGGCTTTTTGTTTGTCCCACTCCTCCTGTTCTTTTGGAGTAGCAACTGGCTGGACTCCTTTCCCCACACTAAGTCCTATATAATGGACCAGGTTTTGCTGCCAGCCACGCTTCTGTGAGGCAAGGACAGCTCCAGCACATACTTCCTCGCAGGGCTGAAAGCAGACTCAGGCCCATTGCCTCAGTCCAGAAACAATCCTGTGCTCTGAAGGACCACTGTAGACTGGAAAATTTAATGGAAGAATCACCTTTCCCCTCAAATGTTACCCCTCAATAGATGTGACCATCATTAATACCATATGTTCACAAACAATCCTCCAGCCCACCAAATCTGAGAAATGCAAGACGCCATTTGGTGCTCACTTACAGAAGCAGATACAAGAATACCTCTGGTGAAGTCCAAGAAGTTACACTGGCCTGACAGCAGTGCTGGGGAGAGGCTTAAATTGTCCATGAACAATATTTTAATAAAAAGATTCGTTTTTAACTCATTTTCCTGCATCATCTCTCATTCCAGTTTCTCTGCAGTTGTGTTTGTGGCCCATTTTCAAGGCAGTTTTCTGTACTCTGTGTATGTGTAAAGAAAACTACTTGCAATAAACTCCATTAGAAAATACTTATTTCTGACAAATCACCCACTAGTCTGTTTTCCCTTCAGTGTCCTTTTAGCAGGCAGTTAATGAAGTTAGCAGCGGTGACCCTTGAAGTGATACTTATAGCGTACTCATTGCTGATACATTGCTCACAGTAATTCTTCCAAGCAGAGATGACAGGGAAGGAGTGGCAAGGACTTCTCTGTTCTGTTTTGATTTGTGTTTTTTTTCCTAAAGCAGATTTTAATGAAAAAATGAGGGTTGCTTCAGTGTTTCATGAGTTCCCGTTCTCTACTGACTTCATCCTTCCTCCTTTTCCCACTCAAACCCAGGCTGCTTCTAGTCTGGCTGCATCAGCAGGCTGGCTGGGGCAAGCTCGCAGGGCTCCCTTTCCAGCGGGGGCTTGGGGTGGATGCTCCAGGGAGCCTGGGAAGGGCCTTTCGCTGCTCCCATGGGCTGATGCGATTTCTCACCAACAGGAACCTCTTGTCGACAGCCTTGTTCTTTCTCCTCTTCTGCAAAAGTCTCTGCTGCTTTGATGTATGTTATAGGCTGTTCTTCCACTGGAGAAAACGGATATGTATTACTGAAAGCCATTTGAGAAGCTTCACAATAACTAAGCTAAAAGAAGGCTAATGGCAGCTTTGAGAGAGGAAAGCTATGAAAGACAGCACAGAATCGAGTTCAGAAAATTACAAAACCAATTCATGTCAAAAGAACAAAAAAAGAGGCAAAGTCAAGAACTTGCTGCAGATTTTAAGAAATGACTTGTCCTAGGCAAATTTCATGGTTCTCTGTTTTAATATACAAGAAGAGGAAAATGCATGCCCGTGACAGGAAGACCACCTGCCTGGCAAAATTAAAGCCCCTGCTCCAAAGTCAGAAGATCTTAGAATTATTCACTGACATGGTATAAGAACTTTCTTTAACATGTTAGAAAAGATATCAGATTAATTACCAGTCTTGCTGTCTAAAATGGTTGAATCACTTTTGCTAAAATTTTCAACTAGGAAAAAATCAGACACCTGTCATGAGAAATTCCTGTTCCAATAGCTGCATCTGATAATACTATAAATGAAAACAGAGCCTCCTAATGGGAAACATCAGGCTTCCTTCACTGGACAATACAGTTCTACACGTGTTCACAATATTAGTTCAACAAAGTAAATGTGAGGCATATTTTCTTCTGATGAATAAAGTGACCTCCCAACATATGTCTAAGGACAGGATGGGCAATTCTGAAAATCTTGCAAGATGCCTGCCCATTTGAGTATCCTCAGACATTTGTCTTTGCATATTTCTAAATAAGTGATGCAAACTGGGTTCTATAGTAACTTCTGTAGTTAGGAGGTATATATGGTAAATAAGACAAATGGTTAAGGATACCAGTCTTTTTCCATCATTTCTCACCATCTGAGCAATTAGGAGATTCAGTTGCCATCTATAAGGCAGCATTTCCTAAAACTCAGAGTGGTCCAGCTGGTAACACGTGGGCCATGGAAGCCCATTGTGTGCTTCTGTGCTGCCTGCTGCCTTTGCACCAGGGATGGGAGGCACACCTCCTTCATTCATCTCATCTTTGTTTAAGCACCAAACACTCCCCAAGCAGTCAAAAACCTTGTTTAACACAAAAAGCAGAACTGCAGTTGCTGCCGCAGGGCAAAAGATTTCTGGGGAGACCTGGACTCCTCACACCACGTCAGTTATCCTGCCTGAATGAATAAGGACTGTCAAAGTGTATCTTTCCATGGATATACATGCCCCATCAGTACGATGTGCATAACTCACTTGCTATGAAGCAAACCTGTGAAGTTCTATATAAATGCAAAAGTATGATATTATTACTATCACGAGAAGCACTGGCTTCTTATGAGTGTGAAAGCACTGTTGTAGTGTAATTTCTCATGAATAATCTGCAAAGTGAAGGACTGAATGGTCTCTTCACAGCAATACAAACATGGCTTCTGCTGTGCACAGCAGCTATAAACAGGCCAGAAATATAATTTTGGTTTCTCTGTCTCTATCAGCTGCTGGTCCTGCTGGTACAAAGGTGAGGAGAGATCCAATAAGGAAAGAAATCCTACTCACCATATTCTGAAGGACAGGCAGGATGAGGATCTGTTGTCTCACACTCAATTAGATCAACCGCTTTAGTCTCCAGAGAACTGTTACACTCCTTAACAACCGCAAACTGCAAATACATACAATATGCACAAAATATACAGAGCCCAACTTAATATAAAATGAACTGGTTTTCTGAAACCCAAGAGGCAAACTAGAAGGGCCACACACTCCAACCACAGCAGGGGGAAAAAGGTCATACTGGCTTCTGGGATGACCCTTCCCCTGCAGATAATTAAACATTTGAGTTGATGACAGCCCCGGTCTTTCTTTGGAAACTGTGCAGTCTCAGTCTAGTAAAGAACTACCCATTCTCTTGCCTTGCAAATCAACCTTTCCAGATGCAAGAACAATAGTACATGAAAATTAACCCTCTCCATAGTACTGAGGGCCACTTTTAAAGTATTAGAGAGACCCGCAACCAGACAGCAGGAAACCCTGTCAGACACAGGGAAAGAAGCAAGCCGCCCTTTCTGGCTTTCGGCACCACCTGGGGTGTGCGAGTCTATCGTCCCACGGTGACAGTGGAAGTGACACGTCGGAAGCAGAAGGCGGGACCCTCTGGGGGAACATGCTGAAAAGACCAGGGGGAAAACAGAAAAAACAGGGGTAGAGGAAAGCAATGTGAAGCACTGTGCTGAAATAGTATAGAGGGAAAGAGGGAAACCTCTATTTAAAGAGCAGAGACAAGGAAGAAGAGAAAATGTCTCTAAATAAGATGTTCCAACAGAAGGGCTGACAGATTCAGTGGTCCAGGTGGATAACTGGTGGATTTATGTGGATAGATCACAGGTGCAGCAGGTGTGACTATTTAGGCATCAGTTCATTTACATAAAATCTGTAGGCTTACAGCTGCTAACCCACATGTGGCAGACCCCTGGAGGAGATTCAGCTACATGCAGTTCTGCAAAATGCCTTTGTGCAAAGCAGAACACTTACTGGATGAAAAGTCTCAGAATAGCATCAAAATCCAGGCATGTGCAGAAGTTTACCAAGGCTTACATATCCCTAGGACAAACCTAGCCTGGCTTATGGAACTCTAATACGAACATGAAAAAATACCCAGGCATACCCTCAGCTAAATGTAGCCTCCCCTGGCAGAATAGAAGTAACAGGAAAAGTGAATGACACTTGGACAATTTATAGGTATAGTTTCAGTATCACGATACCTAGCATTTGATATGTGTGATAGCATAAAAGCTCATTATCCTCTACATTAACCTAGATGGGCAAGAACAAGAAAGTCTTTGCACTCCCCCTCCCCAGCCTCACAAATGAGCAGTAGCACTGTGGGCTACAAAAGGAGTGAATTTTATGAGCTCTTTACATTTACTGCATACACATCATCCAGTCCCCATACAAAGTCCTTCATTAGGATTATTAATGCTGTGTAAATCAGTAGCACCCAAAAACCTAATCCAGTACCTTAAGAGTTGAGGAGCTATAGAGTTTTCTGTCCCCTATGTAGTATAATCTCTTTTTTTACATAAAGCTCCCCAATAATCCACTTTAAGTGAACAGTAGAAATGGGCAATTTCCTGCTGCTTTTTGGCAACTCTACAGTTTTTAACCTAAGTGCATGCATGCATGAAGCCCCAGTGAACTTAACACTCAATGGCTACATCAGTACAGAGAAAATCACATGCATGAAACCACAGGAATCCATTACTGTGTAAGCAGCAATAATTAGCAAAGGGTCAGTGATTTCCTCTTCCAGCCTGCAACAAGCCATTTGCAATAAATTACTTTACTAATGTATTTGATGTCTCCCAGTGCAAGAATGCATGGTGAAATTTAACATGAGTGTGTTAATAGATGAGTAGGTTGGATTTGGTTTTGTTGATTCAGTCCATCGCTTAGCTGTCCAATTACTCCTATATTCAGCAAAAATGTCATTGACCACTAGCGTTCACTGTGGGGACAACAGCAGGTGGGGACAGAGCTGATGAGCTGCAGGCCTCCTAGAGCACTGCTCCCAGGCAATGAGCTATCCTCAGTCCCAACAAATGTTTCTGATTTTCCCAGCCTCAGATATTTTGCAAGCTGTGGTTTTTGTCTCTGCTGTGAACAAATGATGACATCGCCACGATTCAGCACATTTGCTGTCCAGTACCTGGAGGAACAAAGTGCTGGTGATAAAAGGTCCACAAGAGTATGCAGTTGACCAGCTAAGGAACAATATGTCGTAACCAGGGTCAAGTCAATTCAGTACTCCCAACATATGTTTGATAGTGTGTTTCAGTGGCTACCCGCTCACAATTCCTGCCAGACACTCAATCTAAACTATTTGCAAGGCATTCTTCGGGTTGATTAAAAATCCTTGGATTTGCACTATAAATATTCCATGATATTCAACCCCTCAAACAGACTCCCAAGTAGAACAAACTCATCTCTTTCTGGACTCAAAGATTTGGAGCAGAGTCAAACTTCAGGCCATTTAAAGTAAAATTCTTCTGTGACCATGACTACTACACACATGGTTCTTGTACCTTTCAAGCTATAGTTGGGTGTGGAAGGCTTTAAAACCTTGCAGTAATACTTATACTAGAAAAACATGTGTGCAGTTACCCCAGTAAAAAGGTAAGTGCTTCACTGGAGTTTATTGCCAATCCCGTACAAGTATAAACTCTTCCAGTAGTCTTTTCCACTGGCATAACTGTGCTTGTTTTGAAGAGTGTATGCCGTTTAGCTAATGTGATGCTGCCTGGACAAGTATGGTGATACCTGCATTACAGCAGCTTATTCAGAGCTGAATTCTATGCGTGTGCAGACAAGCTCTCAGGGTAAGTCATGCCATTCCAAGCAAGGAGTCTCAGACTGGGCACAGAAGTAGCCACAGATGCCAATTATGTCACTTTTGCCACCTTCAAGTTGCAATTGCTATCATCCAGCGGTGCAGTGTCATTTTAATGCCAGTGAGAATCAGGTCCTTAGATCAGATCTTATGGGTCCAAATTCTCTGATGCAACTTCAAAAATGACAACAGAAACAGGCCAATACAACCAGATCATGATGGCATTTCTACCTACACCAGTGCAAATTTTGTGTTTTATATTCCCTCCCAAACAGCCCGATAACATCCTGGGTTTTTTTTCTTTACAAGGCAGCAGCCTCTAGTACAAAGACATTTAATTCCATCAACCCCCAAAATAAAGTTCAAATTCTCATGTAGCACATAGAATACTTGGCTTCCAAGAAGCCTTTTTTACGGAGGGCATACTTTCCTGTGAAAATAACTCTGTGATATGCCATGTCATCATATTGCCATTTCCTTAATTTAGAACACAGTTCCCCAACTGTTGTGTTCAAAGCTAACAATAACACTGGCTAATGGTTGCAATACATCCAGGCAGCTGTGAACTTTGAGGGATAACAATGAGGTAAGATGAACTAGGGTTCACAGCAAAGCACTTGATGACTCTAGCACTTATTTAATATATTTAAGATGTGAATTATTTGATGGATAATCTCAAGTGGATCCCTAACACACTTTGATCCTTCCTGCTTCCCTTTCCACTCCACATTAATATGGTTACCCGAGACTTGTTGCTAGTAGGTGTCACGTTCTCATTGTCAGCGCGGCTGCTGGCATCTCTTATCGCTTCTGCATAGAGATTCTTCTTATACAAGTTTTGACTTCTGCAACAGAACAAAAGCTGAAACAAATTATTTTGCTTTGGGAGGAACAGATGCTGCTTCCTTTTACACATTATTCTATAGGTATTTACAGAAGGGACATATATTTTGTTTTCTTTCATTGGTTTGAAGGGGTGTATTACTGTCAATTACAGCACAGTGGTTAAAACTGTCAGAAACAGAAGTCAGTAAGAAGTTAACAAATGTTTGTTCTAATGTGCCATCTGTAAAGGGTCATTCATTAGAAAAAACAATAGGCCTCATAATTTTAACTACCCCCTTCCATTTTCTTATATTATTCTATTTATAATACATTCTTCTTACGAAGACTTAGGTTTCAGCCAATACAATGAACAGTATTTGTGGGTGAAGCTCAGAAATAAAAATCTGACTGTATTTTTGTACACTATTGATAGATACAATTATGAAAGTCGCTTCTGCATTAATCTGCATCATTTATGAAAAACAACAATTTCAGAAATTACTATGAAATAAAGAAACTGAAAGCCTCAAAAAACTTGGAACGAAGACATTTCCAGGAAAAAGCATGACCAACAGAATTAGCTCAAGGGGAAAAAAAGCCAAGAATACAACCTGGAGTTGGAAAAGGATACAAATAATTAGCTCTAAGTGGCTAGTTCCATAAATTCAAAAACTATTATTTTTGCAGTTACAAAGCAATCACTTATAAGGCAGTATTAAAATCTCATATAGGCCCCAACATAGAAGACACGGTCATAAGAAAAGGAGCTCATTTACACTGCTTGAGATCCAAGTCAGTACATCTTTACTGACTTTACACACATGCTTTTTCTCCTCCTAGACATCAGCTAACAAAATTAATGTTACACTCTTCAAATTCCAGAACTCCCAAGTTATAACTTCCTTTTACTTGATCTATTTTAAATGAAATTTAATACACATGTAGCAAAGAAAATAGGAATTTTCCTTTTATTTCTACATCATATTCATATACTAACTAGGAAAGTGCATCTGCCATAATTATCATATGTTGCTCCCTTCATGAAAATACAATGTAAATAAAATTTGCTTTTTGCTAGAAACAAGAAAGACCTGTCTCCACCATGAATTTTCTCCCCAGATTCTCTATAACATGTCCCTGTATATTCAAACCTTAAAAAAAGAAGTAATTATCTCCAGTAGAGGATAAGACTGGGACTGCTAATACAAAATCAAATAGGTGTCAGATCTGAGGGTATATCCACAGAGGAGAATGCTGAGAAATAAGGTAAATTAGTCCATTTTGACTTTTCCTGACACTGTGGCAAGGCTGCTGTTCATGTTTTGTCACCTGGATATGCCCATTCTGCATTGCAGCTCATAGTGCTGACAAAACTCGAGCCCATTACTCAAGAGTTATAAAATCCGTTGCACAGAGCACGGTCCTCAGTGGGATGTCCCTCTCAAGAGGATCACTGATTCTACATCTTACTTTACAGCATGCAGAGTAACAGATGCCAGATGGACTTGGCAGGCACGGGAGTCTTCGTGTGCGACTGAGCACAAGCAGGCGAGGCAGTGAAATCTAGTTGACCAAGCACGGGCAAGAGGCCAAGAATTTCTCAATCCTAATCCCAGTCCTACTGTCGATTTTTGCATGGCCTTGGCCAATTGAGGTGGAGGGATTGCGGGTGTTAAATCTGTGACTCAGATTTTTTTTTTTGTTGGAAAAGAGCTGTTTCCTTGCTTCCCAAGAAAGATGGGAAACTTGGCATACTATACAGTCAGACTACATAAACCTAACATTAAGAATAACACAATGCTCTTCAGCAGACTACAGTCAGTGAACAAATCCACACAATACTTTGGTATTCTTGGCCTCCAGTTCACACATTTTTCAGATTGTCAGGTGTAGATCTCCAGCTTCATTTCCTCCAATTAAAAGGAGATAGGCGTCTCCATTTTACAAGGGAAGGAACAGGGCTATTAGAGACTTAATCGGTACGTTTCAAAGTACAGTAGATTATGTGAAAAAGCAGTATAGCAATTTCAACCCAAATACTAGCTTCCAGACTCCAGTTAAATAGGGATTTTAGGTCAGTGGTTTCATTTTGATCTGTTTAGGCTAGTAATAGCTGCAGTACAAATTCTGTCAAGTACGTAATTGAAAACTTGTTGTTGAGGTAAATAGTTATATTGATCAAAAGCATTTGGCAAGAAAGAAAGGTAAATCAAGGAGAAATGACAAAAGGGAGAGGAAGGGAAGAGAATGAATACCTTCACACCTTAAAACCAGCCATATTCTGGCTATTTTTCATGACAGTTTATATGACATATATGGGAAATAGAAGAATCTCACAATTTGTCTATTCTGTATGTATCATTCCACCAGTTAGCTTCTGAATCCCAGGTCATGAGAGCAAACCAGGCTGCACTTAGCTTTAATTCCGGACCTCTACCATTAGTTAATAGAAAATAAGAAAAGTGGCAGCTTCTCTATTTTTATGGACTAAATACGCTAGGAACCATTAAATAAGAATGGAAAACATTAGCTTCCATTGTTAACTTCTTTTGTAGCTTGACTTTTTATGCCTAGGAGAGTCTAATTTTATAATTAACCTAAACCACAAACAAAACCCCTGCACAGGGAGGGCAGGTGAGCATGCAGCAGGAGACTCTTGATTTGGCTGCTCTCTGGCTTTTTGTTTGTTTACTTTTAAATATAAATATGCATTTAAACAAGAGCCTCTGAGAACAGTTATCTGTCAAGGTCATGGCCAAAGGACTCTAACTTATTAAATGCTGAATACTTTCCAGTCCTAGGGACATTGATGACATTTAATTTCATGTCAGGCTGTGTTCTTAAATAGTGACTGTAGGGATTCTTTTTGCCACGAGAAGAATCCCAAACCTGCACAATTCATTACAGCCATGGAAAATGCCAGGGAGTACTTTTACAACAGATGTGCCTTAGGCTCACATCCCTGATTTTACTGCCAGGAAAACTGCTTTCGCCTTCATTGCTGGAGGCATCACTGTGGAAGTTTGCTATTGGAAGGTTAGTAGGCTGCTTTTCTCAATGGCAAGGAAACTTTCGGGTGCCACTTTACACTGAAAGGGAAGCAAAATCAAACTAATGGGATAGCTAGCAGAGAAGAGCCAAACCCTACCATGAGTTTCAGGCATCTAGGGCTCTTAAGGGAAACCAAGGAAGAAGTAAATAGCATGCTCCTGAATTCTCTCATCAATACAAGTTATGGCTCCTCTTCAAACCTAATAAAGTCTGTTCTTATTCCCCCCCAGACACATGTCACTCGCTAACACCAATGCGAGTACTGCAGGCAAGGGACATGCCAGAACTTTCTGAATTATTCATAGATCCAATTACTGAAAAGCAAAAGAGTAGCAAGGATGATATGGCGATTTCCACCAGCTGAGGAACAGCTCACATTCTTCACCATGTGAGATGCCCTCCGTGAAAGTCAGCAGCACCTCGGTCCCTGTGCCACACGTTCACAGCACATGTTTGGAAGCACTACCTGTGGCAGTAGGCGGCCAGGGAGCCCAGCAGGAGCAGGAGGACCAGCACTGCTACGCACACTGCAATGGTGATGTTCCGCATCTTCACCCGCTTGGCGTGCTGCTGCTCCCACCACTCCAGATCGCTGAACTGGCATCGCTCCCCGACGTAGCCCGTCACACAGCTGCCAAAAGGAAATGAGCACACTTTGTAACTCAAGTGGAGAAAAAAACCCAGATCATCACTTCAGTCACCTTGTGTATTGATTTACCATTGGCAACTGCTACAGAAATATCTGGTTGAATTTAGTGGTGGTGAAGACAAAATTACTTTAAAGGAATGGCTGTCTAAACCTGTAGAATTTAATATTAAAAGAATTTTTTTACTGTAAAGCTGTAGAATTATACAAGAAAATTATAATTTCCCAATTCTAATGGGTAAAGAATAGAAAAAATAATTTTCTCTTAAATACTGCTGTGTGATTAGTGTTTCCCTAAGGTTTTCCATTTAACTATTTCCAGCAGCAAGCTTCCCTTTCTTTGAAATAGGCGATATAGGACTTACTCATATTTTCAGAGTGATTTGGCTAAGGGAATCAAATTTTAATCTGAATCCTTACTTTAAAATAAAAGACAAATGAAAGTGTTTAAAAAAAAACTTTGGGTTAGAAATGTCTTCATAATTTAGTTTTAATACAAGGTTCTTCTGTAGGCAGTTTTTGTTTATTTGTTTGTTTTTACCACTGTAAAACCCAACATAGAAATATCTTATCAGTGCATGAAACCCTCAAATCAAAATTACTAGAAAGTGAGAAATAATTCAAAAAGAATCTCAGCCTAGTTTTACTGTCCAAGGTGAGGGACATAAAAAAGGAAATAATAAACACAAAAAATGAAAAGTCTACTCGATTCTTAATAATCTCTCAGCAATGTAGGCTCAAATCCTTCTCACAATTCTTATTGGTCTAGTTTTACTCAAGTCAAAAGAGCTAGTCAAATGAACAAAAGAAGCAGGATTTGACCTGCAGCAGGTTTTACCTAATGTCCTGAAAACGTTATATCAGTATTCATTAATTAAATCAGGCACAAGCACTCTCATTCTGTCACAAATGAGAATGCATATATGTTGGAAGGCAGAAAAATGCTAACTTTTTAATGTAAGATCACAATAAATTCCAAACAAGCTAGAAGATCTACTTTCTAGTGTAAGAGCTTTTATTAATTAAAATACAAATCACATTTGGTATGTGATTTTTGCTAGATAACATTTTTCCATGACTTCGTTTTGGTATTTCATATATTACAGTCTACATGAATGAATGCTGCCATCTAGTGAGAATTCAGCAATGTGAGAATTCAGCAAAGTCCACACACAAACCCTGGCCCCCAAGAACACAGCTGAGCACGGTTGCTCCTTAATTTTTTAAATGGCTTCCACTTCCAGCACTGAAGAATACATACATTTGGTTTCTTATTATGCACTTACACCTAACAAATAAAAGAAAAAAAGATGTGATCCAATTTGAAAGTTCTGCAGTTGTAGACTTCAGTTGCAATAGGAGAAACTCAATGAGGTGAAAAAAGATAGTTTTCAATGCATCTAAAATTTACACTAAAAATTCATAACAAATACCAGAGATGACCATGAGTCCACCTCCAGTAGTGGCTTCACCCAAGGGCTTTGCTGAGCTTAGGAAATCCACTGCACAAAGCATCCACTTCATTCCTATGTATGTACATGAGATACATTCTTTTCATATAACTGCAGGTACAGAGGTCTGTAGGCAGGGGAGGCCACTCATATTTAAAAATAAGAAAGCCTAGGATTTGACAGTGCTTGCAGGAATGGCCTGGTACAGAGGTTCCTGCAGTGCAGTACAAGGAATACCTGGGGGAACGGTGGGTCAAAGAAAGAAACCCGTCAGCACAAAGCTTGCTCTCCTCACTCCAAGGTTATACCAGGGCCACCCGAGTTACTGAGACACAGAGGGAGATTTGCATCCATCCCCTGCACAGGTCCTCACTTACCAGGTGAGACCCCAGGGGAGGAGGCAGGCATTGGATTTGTCCCACTGTAAACACTTTTATGCTTGATTTTGAAGAAAGATACAACACAGATTCAAATATAATCATTACATAATTAAACCCCAGCACTAACGGTTTTGAAGAAATGATTACCCCATGGGACTAGGCTGTCACAATGACCAGGCCAAGGCTGACTTCTGGAAATATGAGATTGTTTTTGCTTTTATCAGTAACTGCATTTGGGGAACTGGGAATTAGGCTCACAAAAATATCGACAGGAGGAAGGAGGTCTCATTTTTGAGGTCTCATTGCTACTCTCCCTGTTTTTAAGAGGACCATCATGTTGTACCTTTTCTGCCAGGGACCAAGACTCTTCAAACTGTAAGGGAAGATGCTGACACCAGACTTCTCCTCCCTGGTCCCAATCAGAAAAGACAAGACAGAGGTTTCCTTTTCCATCCCATACACATGAACAGCAAGGCCAACAGGGATATACAAGTCAGCACGATACGTACAGGAGAGACAGCAAGCACCTCTTTCATAAAGCCATGAGCATTAAGTCATTTAACAACTTATCTCACATTTCCAAAGCAAAGAATCGAGTGCTTAGGGAACAAATCCAATCCTACTATTAATTGCAATGGGTGTGAATGGAGTGACCACTTACAGAAACTTACAGTGATCACTTACAGAAAGGAGTAGAGTCTAATGATAATTGTTAGCATGAGCGATGAACAGATAATTTATGGACAAACACTTCATTGTCTGCACTCAGCTGAGCTCTAAGGATACCATTCCTCAGCACAGACAGTACAAATTTCTGTACTTACTTGCAGGCATAGTCTTGTAGATCAGAAACATAATTGCACACTCCACCATGGAGGCAGTATGACTCGTACGAAGGAGGGCATCCTACAGAATCGCCTTGCACAGGGCGTGTAGAGTATTCATTGCTGACAACAGTGGGGGACACAGTAGATTCTGAAACACAGGATTTCACAAGGACATCTCAAACTTTTGGCCGCATTGGCAATGTGATCTTACGAAAGCGTTCCAGAACTTCAAGATAGGAAAGTAGGTAAAAATCTCTAATTTTGACCAATTACTTGTGTTTTACCTATTTGCTTATGTTGCTTATCAAATTTAGGCACACAGAACTTTAGATCAAAATACTAAATATGCTTGATTCTAGATTTGTAATGAAAGACCCACAGAGGTTGGCTGCGTTCTGTCTATTTAGATGTGTGGGTACAGCTCTGAAGAAAAACTGCACTGGCTGTCTAGTTACTTACGCTTAAATGATTTTTGCAACTTATGCAGCTTTAGGGTATGGTAAATCTCTACCATGCATAAAGTACCAGAGTCAGATGTACAGGTGAAGGGTGACTGTATTTCATGCACTTGGATCTCAGACTGAGTTTTCACATGCAACTTGTCATTCTCATGCAGATTATTTCTACTCTGCCACCATCCAGTTGATTGCATCTGTGTGTGACTGCAGATCACATTTTTATTGTTTCAAGCGGGCTCAGGTACAGATAACAGCATCACTGGGGAAGCAGGGAACCTTATTGACCCAATTCTTCAAAGGGTTCTCTAGCCTGCTCTGAATCGCACACACTGTCACCTACATAGATATCCAACTAGCTAGTTTTAAAGGTAGCTCTAATATCTCTGCACAGCATGACCTACAGCGCAGACATGCCCTTCCAGAAAAGGAGTGCTTTCTTGCCTACTTTGATGCTACAGCAAATCTATAGGTCAGAACCAAACATCTACATGGCAAAGAATTTCTAACAGTATGGCTTAGCACAAATGCACCTAATCGCTCTCATATATTTATGGGATCAGTTTTATGACTCACACCAGTTTTATTGCAACATGACCTTCAATGACATTTGTTTTTTAAAATTTCATTTGCAGGAGAACTGGAATAACAAAGAGCCTGAATGGAAAGGGATGAGTGATTTTAGTGAACCCCAGGTGTGACTGCATTCTGCAAAGAAAATTTCAACTTGCTGAAAGAGCTTATTAGGCAAAGAACTAAAACAGCGTGTTAACACACATGAAGACATGGGATCAGATTTACAGCTGAGGGACCTAGATGGCATTACTTCCAAGTCATGCATCATTTAAAATCATCATTTCCTGAGTGACACCTGAAACTACTGAAAGCTTGAGTAACTGAAAAGGGGGTGGGGATACTGATAGGTGTTGTACTTAAAGAGACCCTAATTTCCTTCTGGTTTTCTGCAGAAACAGATCTGTGACAATCACGCAGTGTTCCTCCATCATCAGACAGTCACTTGATCTGGAGTAAAATTCACCCCGATGAAGAGGGCTGACACCGAGTAAGACAGTAAGTCACTTAGCTCCACATTTTCAGAGAATGCTGCTGTCACATTGAGGCACTGAAATGAGGATCGGATAGTCACTACTGCTGAACCTTCAGCAGCTCCCTTCATTAAATAGGTAACCAGATTTTCTAAAGAGTTTCAGAGCCCTTTTGAAAAATTAGCCACTGGATCTGAAAGGCTAGCTTATTCTGAAGAATTAAATGGGACTTAAATTATGTGCAGTTCTTGTGCTAGCCTTGTGCAGAGGGAAAGAAGGCACAGAGAGTTTGAAAAATGACACAGACTGAAATCACCTCCAAAAATGTTACCTCCAAGGACCATTTACTTCTGCTGTTGATTCTAAAGGCCAATAGATAGATGTGTCATTACATTTAGACAGTAAAAATTAGCATTGAACCTTAATGTAGATATTTCCAAACTAAACTTGGATCTGGTTTCCTTAGCCCACCTCAGAACAGCCTCCTAAAGCAATGCTAAATGGATCCACAAGCTGCCCAGTATGTCACTGTACAGGGTTTCCTTAATTTCCAAGTATAACAATTTATCCAAGAGCACAGTTCTTAGTTAAGGGCCACTTCATTTTAATTTCTCACTCCATTTACTCACTGCAACCTATGCCAGTTCCAGAAGCACCATCAGCACACGAGCAAGTGAAGTTTCCTTCTGTATTTGTGCAGGTTATGTTCTCTCCACAGCTGTGGGACCCCGTCTTGCACTCATCAATATCTGTCACCCAAACAGTCTGCAGTTAGAAGAACGAAATGCCTCAGAGCATCGGTTAGAAGGGCAGCAGTTGCAGCATTGCAGTCTCCTGGCAGTGGGGAAAAGCATCAAAGACCTTCCCTCTGCAAATATGCCTTCACGGAAAACGTAACGGAAAAGCAACCAGCATACTTTCTATGCCAAGTAATCACAGCCTCCCCAGCCTCTCAGAGTGTGCTATGCTGCTGCAGAAGCTCTCCACAGGGAGAAGGAAGGAAAGGCTTCCCCATGAAACCTAACGAGTACAGTAGAGTTGAAGAGAAGACTTATTTGTACTGGATATATTCTCCTGGCATTGCTAGTCATAGCTTGCACCCTGGATGAGTACTGAAGTACTGTCTGCTGGCATTCTTGCATTGAGACATCAGAAGGGTTTGGGAGTGGGGTTGCCCGCCCCTGTACCACCCACCTGCTCCAGCCTAGACAAAAAGTTTAGACAGAAGGAAAGGGTCTAGAAACCTGCAGGTTTATCCAGTTTGTGTACACACTTAAATGAAGTGAGTCTCTGAATTACTATGAAGAGGCTCCCCGATTACAACAAGAGTTTCCAGTCTGAGAGCTGTGCTAGGCTCATATATACCTCTCACCCACATCCTGCTGCACGCCCTCACCCTGCCTCCACACCTTCTCAGCACAGCCCCATAGCGGCAGCTCCTGCCCGTCTGGCACTCACCCCCTGGGCT
>NW_008794665.1:8659009-8721809 GCF_000699145.1 Aptenodytes forsteri | reverse complement strand
GCGGCAGCTCCTGCCAGTCTGGCACTCACCCCCTGGGCTGGCACCTGCATGGTGCTAAGTGCCTAAGCACCCCCTCAAAGGCGGGAACTTTGAAAGGGTTCACATACCAGAGTCTGGGAGCCTCTGATTCATTTTATGAACTGTCAGCGGAATACACATGCCAGATCTACTCTGGGGAAACAAAATCACAGATCTACCATCCCAATTTGTGGGAAATTATTTCTTGAACCACTGGGACTTTTTCTACAGTAAAATTAACAGGATCTGGCCCAAAAGACTATAGAAAATTCAGAGCACTTTTAAAAGCAAAAATACAGGAACAAAACTGTTACAGCATATTCCAAAAAATGTGATTTCAACAACACAACATGAACTCATCTTGTACCATCTCTGGACGTGCTTACACATTTCTGGATACAGTGCACGCATGCAGGCGTCTAAAACTGAAGTACAAAATCACTTACTTACCAGTTTCTGGTTTTTGTAGTACATTTCAAGTCATCAAACACAAAATTAGTTTCAATTCTGTTTACATCATAACAACGTTGCATCATTTATAAAATGCTGTGAAAACATGTCTCACCATCTTCTGGACTTAAAGACTTCAGGAGGATAATGGACTGTTTTTCAATAATAGTGGTAGGTACCACAATCATTCTAGCTAAGCAGCTATACCACAGACAGTGAGACCCCATGCCTTGTAGGTGGTGCTGGGACAGCAAGAGGAGCTTGTCACTTCTGTCTGCACTTTCAAACATCTTCAAAGACATGAGCTCTGGATCTCTGACCACTGTAGGCAGAATGCCTTCTCGAACCTCCTGCCTCTGATATTTTCCACACCTTGCCCATAATAATGATATTGTTCTTAATTTTTCAGTCATCCTTATCTGTATCGAAGAACCAAAGTCCAGTAAAGACTATCTAAGAATTGGGTCAAATTTAATGGGCTTTGAATTAGGCTATAAAGGAGAAAGGAAAAAGAAAAGGACAAAAGAGAAGCCAAGACTCTCATAAAGCTCTGAACAAACTGTGTGCTAGTCAAATACTGGGGGGAAAAACCTTCCTGTTCCTTCATATTTACTGCTAAAATGGATTAAAAAAATTAGAAATGTAGGGAATGAACTAAAGACCTGGCATTAGAGCTGGATGGGAAAATCAGTGGGTCTGATTATTAACAAGACTCTAAATGTACTCAAGTTGTCAGTGTCAACACCTTGAACCTCATGCCTATTAAACAGACCTGGAATTATTTGATGAGTATTATGACACACTCAATACATGCTTTCGTTTATATTCATGGCAACGATTTCCAATAAAGCTCTACTGCTTCACCTCCACTTCCCTCCTCCCCTTCACTCTTCCTCTCTCTCCTGCTGTAGCTACTAAAAAGAGTGCAAACACTGAGAGGAGGTATCCACTGACAACTACAGGCTTTGCATATTGATCAGTTGCTGAGGTTGCCACACTTCAAACAGGAAGGAAAGAATCAAAAAGGAAGAAATGATAAATGTCAACTGTCTGGGGGAGCCACTGTCAGGACCCATGCCCCTACCAGATTTTTAAAAAAAGAACCAAACAGCTCATTTGACAGCATCACAGCTTGATGCAAGGCTAGCCCAAATCCTAAGACATGTCTGTTGCTCATTCATTCTGCCCCAGCCTTCCAGACACAGCACAGCCCTCGCACATGCCCGTACCGTAGCAATGGACTCCGTCTCCAGTGTAGCCCTCCAGGCATTTACAGACGTAGCCCCCTTCCGTATTGATACAGCCCGACACGTTTCGATTACAACGGTCCATATTTACAGCACACTCATCAACATCTGTGAGACAAAACAAGGAGACGGGACACATGGGTCATGAAACCATCAGGTAAATCGATAAAAAGAAATGTCTACATCATGAATCTCCCCCAGACTATGCTGTCACTTGCCATTTGTGCATCTGAAGCAAATGGGAAGAGAAGGGCTTTGTGGTCTTTTCTTGGTATGAAATTTGATGGGGATGTTCTAAAGAGCCTAAGACAGTCAACCAGCTACTTTCAGCTGGAGACCTAGAGGTTCCACAAATACCACTTACTTCAAAAAAACATCCTGTTTGGAGGGAATGATCCTATTCAAAACTAGCCTTATATTCTTAAACCCTACTCAGAGAGAAACTTTGTTTTGAGAAAGAACACATAAGCTTAAAAAAAACAAAGGTACCACAATGAAAAAAAATTTACACCCATTTCACCTTCCAATTTTTTTTTCCTTTCCATATCAATATATGGAAAGGAATATGTGAGTCTTCATGCTTAGCCACCAAATGTTAAATTGTTCCATTTCTAATGCCTTCCTGTCTTGGCCTTTATGAGAGAACAAAGTGCTTCCATTTATGTTGTATGCAAGTCCAAAAACTTAAAGATCACTCTGAGCAACGTGTTGTCTGATTGTTTGAGTCTCTTTCTAGTGCTAGAAAGAAACATGAGCAGCACTTTTATATAAACATTACACCAGGAATACTGATTTTTAAGAGATTCCTTAATACTTAGATCTAAATTATACATAAACTATCATGTTTACAGACTGAGCTTTTATAATTCTGCAATTTTTACAAATAAATATATTATGCTTTTATTGCTATTATCCCCGTTATTGCTTGTTGATATTAATAGGATTAACACTCATGACTCAGGGGAAAATAAGGCATGTGATAATTAGCCAGTTCATCTCTCACACTCTCTGCTCATCATCCCTTTCAAAACATGCAATACCATTGACCTTTCTGTGATGGCTCACGCAGCAGAGCTGCCAATGTGAGAAAAGACAGATTTTCTTACTCTCCCCCAATCTACAGTTTTCCAGCAGGTTGTATTAATGTCTTTTATTACCATAGCATGATTTCCCCTTCCTGGTAAATCCTTTCAAACACTGGCACATAGCACCATCTTCCAGCAAAACACACTGTGCATTGACATCACATTCTAGCGCAGTGCAGTCATCTTGATCTATAGCATAAACAAAACCAAAAATCCACTAGATGCATTTGGACAGATCAAAGGAGGTACTGTGTATAAAAAAAACCACCAACCAACCAACCAACCAAAAAATTACCAAGAAAACCTGAAAATACAGTCAAAGTTTGAAACATAGCTCTCCAGGATTAATGATGACAAGCCAATACAATCGTTAGGGCTGTTGTCTTTGTCTAGGTGGAGTTGAAGTGCCATTTAGTATCAGGATTTCTGAATATTGTATGCAAAACCTATTGTACAATTTAATGATCTAGTGTCATTGAATGTATGTAGAATTCAATGGTTTTACTGCAATTTTGGTCAGAGGAACTTAATATACTTATAAAATCTAAGGGAGAGACTTTCACAAGTGTTCCAAACTAGAAATGTTTGTTCTCTAGACCTGGATAATATTATCAAGTTTTGTTGACATAGTGAAGGAACATGGAGACAAACAAACAAAAAAGCAGTCCTACCTGGCATAATTGCATAGACTCAACTTCTTGTAAGAGGGTAAGAGCATGAATGTCACCAGTCTTGACATTGAGCCTTTCTTCCTTTAAGGCCTATGATTTCTTTCTGTTCTATAAACCTGTTCAGAGCCTCACAGTAAATAGAAGGAAGACAATCATCAGACTCTACCTGATACCATGATTTCAGCCATCAACAAAATGCTGATTTTCTGCTTTTCCCCACTGTCCATATTCTTGAATATCCCACTGTTTTGTGTGCTCCGGAGCAAGGTCTCTGGTGTTGGCATCAGCACTACCTCCTTGTGCACAGAGACACTTCCTGAAAAAGACAAGAAAAAAGCGACACAGACTATTTAAATCTACTGGACTAACTTTCTGATTTTCTATCACTTGTCTACTTTCCAATAATCATGGTGGTTTCCTTTTGAAGTAAACATCAGTATCCTCCCAGACTAGCCTGTTTCTGGCCTCAAATTATTCCTAAAACCACTGACTGGTGGTTTTTCTCAAATACAAAAGACAAGGAATGTAACTCATTGCTCACAATACTTGTCAGCACTGCACACCTCTCCCTTACTGCTAATAAGCCAAGCGAAAAATTGCAATGGTCAGACAACATGTTATTGCCCCAGGACAACACCCCAGTGTTTTCATTCATCAGAGAAACCATCATTCATTATGTAGAGCAAGGTGAATAATTTCCAGTGCTATCTGTCAGGATCCTCAAGGGTTTTGGAACTGGAGAATTGTACCTGCTGTTGTGTTGGAAGCATCCAGAGCACGACAGTTTTTTCCATCTTGAGTTTTCCCAAATCCTGGATGGCACATGCAATGGGCGACTCCAAAATTGTTTTCACAGATCTGATCACAGCCTCCATTCTCGTAAAGGCAAGGATTTGCCCCTAATGCAGAAAAACAGGCAACTTAACAAGCTGCTTCTTCAGTCAACATCTCCTTTTAGCTGTGCAAAGTTGAAGCAGTTGGAAAAAGAATAAGGACTGACAAAAACTAGAACATCCTTTTTTTTTTAATTAAAAAGAGATGCATATAGCAAAGCATAGATATTATCACCTAGCCTCTGGCAGGAAAGCATATTTGCACACTCTCTATCTAATAAACGTATCAGGCTTTTTTAATTTCCTTTGTTATTTCTCCTTTAATATTTAGAGTCCTAACATTCCCTGAAAGAACATTGCAAGGGCATAGGGAACCTATGATTACTTTCCTTCAGTCCTGGTCTATTGAATTACTTTTTTCTGCTTACAGGGAGATTGTTCCCAACAGAAAATCAAATTATTTGATCCAAAACTGATAAATCTTACAAAATATTTCTCCATGTCATTTGTTATTTTTTGTTTGCGTGAGGGGTGCTAATAAACTAGGATATATAGGAATTAGAAGACCATGGTAGCCTTGTGGCAATTGATCAGCATCTATTCTTGGGCATGATCATAAATATACAAAATCTGTTAGCATTCCTGGGACACATGCCCAGATGATGCTTTCAATAAATGCCAGTCTGACTATGCAAAGCCTTTTAAAGAGCCTATTTCTGAGAAGACAATCCTCTCCCCAAGGACATCTAGTCTACTGATATTAGTGAACAAGAGGACGCTGGAAGGGAATGACTGCTTAATTTTTGCAGTATACCTGGTTTCGCCAAAGGATGAACTACAACCATTGATGAGGGTCTCAGCATGCTGCCTCGAAGACGTACCCTGTTTTGGCCGGTCTTCTTGTCCGCCCTCATTAGTGATGGCCTAGCCCAGTCAGAAAACCAAAGGTGATCCTCAAACACCGCTACATCAAAAGGGTGGCCTACAAAGAAATTAGATTTCTCATTTCCACGTCTGTAGAACATACACAAGAAACCACATAAACAAAAGCAGTATCTGCATACAGGTCTACTTCTAACACAGTGGCATAGCCATAGCCACTTCTCCACTTTGATGTCTCATG
Organism: Aptenodytes forsteri; assembly: GCF_000699145.1. Lineage (NCBI taxonomy): Eukaryota > Metazoa > Chordata > Aves > Sphenisciformes > Spheniscidae > Aptenodytes > Aptenodytes forsteri. The sequence continues at coordinate 8,716,382 of NW_008794665.1, read as the reverse complement.
GGGAGGGATAAGTGTCCATGAATGATGGACCGTGGGCACATGTTACTTATGCTCTTAGCAGAGGAAGCTATGACACTTGCCTGACTCAGTACAGTCTCTATACTGCCGGTGACCTCCAACCAGATCAAGTTCACAAGATGCTTCTACCTCAGACATCATCATTTCTTGAATCAGCATTGGGACCAGCCTTTCAGAAGTGGAGTGCCTCCCTCCTCTGCCAGTAAGTGGCCCAGCACAGAGCTGCTGAGGTACACAGCTCCTTTTGCCGTCTTCACATAACAGGGAGGAGAGGAGCTCATGGCATGTGTCGTCCTGCATAAGTGTACTGGCATGGGGCAGCCTGGGAGCTACAGACACTGTAGCCACTGACTCATGGTAGCCAGTGTGTGCTCTCTGCAGCTGCCAAAAGTACATACAAGTGCAATACAGTGGTCCACACGTACACAAAAACACGCACAGACGTTCACTAGCCAATTCATCACAGTGCAAAATTCAAGAGGGGAATTAATTTTCCTCACTTCAGCCAACTAGCAGCAGTAGGCTGTGATTAGTTAGTCACTGTCTGGGAGCCAGCTAACTAACAGTAACAGCTAACACAAACCACAGGATGCAATAGATCATCCAGGTAGCTTCGTCTCTTTTCACTGATTACAACGGGAACCTAGACACCAGCTTAGACCAGGCACCTAACACTTACATGACTGACAGTAGGTGAGAGAAATCCCACCCCAAGTTCAGAGTACAGCAGTTTTTCCTTGGTAGCACAGCATTATCTGCACTAGGAAAACTCAGATCCCTAGTTGGACTTCCAGAGAGAAGCTCAGCAATTCAGAATCCAAAGGACACTTTCATATATAAGGGCAGGCATACTTATAGATAGAAAGATCTTTGCAAAATGATTCTAACTCTTTTTAATATCTTTGTCATGATAGAAAATTGTTATTGGTCCATATGGGACTATGCATTCTTTCTATACATTTAGAAATCTCCTGCTTTCAAGATAGCCTTTGGGCAAGCTTTTTGCAATAGAAGGTGAGAACACATACTGTTCTTCCATGGATGTCCACCTGGTTTCAGAGTAGGTGCTTCCTGGCTGAAGCAGGTTTGCTTTGCCCTGGTCCTTACTCACAGTCTGAATATGCACCTCACTTTGTACCACTGCAGTCTGAGCCCCTCTGAAAGGTATGTTTTGTAGGCATGTGATTTTATGATCTGTGTTGGGTTTTTTTTTGTATAGATCTCAACTAGGTGATGTTTAATTTCAGTAATGAAATTGGGACCCCAAAAGGCATTAGTTTAAAAAATAAAATATAATTAAAAAAAAAAATCAAAGCCAAGCAAACAAGCAAACAAAATAACAGATAAATTAGAACCTTGGGGAAGGAGTATGTGTTGGTATATCTTAAATACACATCACAAATAAACTGAAAAAAACCACTCCTACATAAGAAAAATTCTAAGACACTGTTTAAGTGTTCTTAAGTGTTAAGTTGAAGAGCATATTGTTATTGTGTTAGCACTTCACCACCTCCACTGAACCATGCTTAATCGCTGGGCGTGGTTCTTAGTTTTTCTTTCCATGAAACTTGAGCAACTAGCCCAAGATCTAGATACTGGTCCCATCCAAACACTTACTCACAATTTTAGGATCTATACCTTGCACTATCAACACACAACAGCCTGCTTTGACCAGCAATTCCTTAACCTCTTAACTTATAAATACATTAAGGATTAAAAATAGAAGTGCAGTGTCATCAATGGAGATAGCAGGAACAGGAAAATGAATAATCACATGAACTCTTTCCACAACAGTGCAAACCCAACCCATTGCATAAACAAAAGGAATGGTTGTGTTGTTCACTGCCTTGGGCGGGTGCTACAGGCTCTTTTACTTACAGCTGAAAACGGTGTTAGCAGAAAAGCAGAAAAATTTTAACTATTTTGCATGCAGCTATACTGAATGAATTCTTAGTACAGGGGCACTAGAGGGAGCTGCTGTAATAAAAATTCATGTTACAGCAGAACGCCTATGAAGAGGTGCCACCTTCCCATCCTCCAGTGTACAGCTGTCCAAGAACAGAAGCTGAATTCTGGTCTCACTAACAACATTAGCAAAACATCAGGATATCAAGTCTCTCTGCCTCTCTAAATTCATACCCCTACAGGTCTGCACCTCATCTCTTTCACTTCTTTCCATACAGGTGCTGATGTCCTTTTCTCCCATCTCCAAACAGCCATATCACTGCTCCAAGCCTACCTCCTTTCCCATACCCTGTGTTTCTCCAGTGCTCCTAGCTCTCCTTCTCTGTTTTCTCCCCATAAGACACTGTCTTATTCCTCGTCTAGAAACAAAATGAAACTTTCAACAGGCTTCAAGGTGCCCCTTTGCAGATCAGTTGCGAGGTGGAACATACAGCAGAATATGCACAACAGGGGAAAAGAGAGGAATGCTAGGAAGTCACTCTGCTCAGGGCTCTTGGTGTCTTATGAACTGGAGAACACTGCTCCCTCCAAGACCTCACTCTGCTCACCTTCAAACAAGTGGGAGGGCATCTGGCTTAGGAGATGAACAAAAGCCTTCCCAGAACACAGACTAGAACAGCAGCTGCTTAACAGAGTAACCATAAAGTCTTTACCCATGGCAGTTGTGGTATTGAGCCAAAAGTCCTTATTCTGCCCATGTTTTGTATGCACAACTACAAAATGGTCCCCAGAGAGATATCATGCACAAAGGGAACTGTCCTCTCCAGAAACTAATTTGCCATGTACAAGATTCTTCAACACGTTTTACTTTAGATGTGGTACAACATCAGTTCCTCATTGCTAATACTTCTGTTCTCTTGCTCCAGAACAACACAGTTACATGTCAAACAACAGAAATCTCAGCCATAACAACTACCAGCATATTACATAAATCATTTTTCCATTCAGTGTCTATCGTGTATTTAGAATTGTCCCAGTGTTCAACACTGCAGATGCAGGTTCTTTGCTCAAGCACCTTAATGGCCAAGATATTAATTCTTTTCCAGCTTATGTCAATAAACTCACTGGTGTAATAAACACAGCAAAACCTGAATTACACTAAGGAGGCATGCATGGAACAAGCAAATCACATTTTTAACTTTTTCCTTCTTTTCATTTTTCTGTGAAGGCAGAGAAGTTCTCTGTACAATGCAAAGTGGCTGATTAGCAAAAGCAGAGTGTTAGAAAGGAGTTCTTTTGCTAGAATGAATAAATAAAAGTCAACTGGGTAACAGAATGAAGAACTAAGTGATGCCATTAACCTCAACACAGAGTTGCATGGGATATACAGCACAGCCACTGGCTGGTAATTCACGTGCACATATGCAGATACACATGCACATTGACAAGCAGCAGTAGGTAATTATCAACCCCAAAGCCTCACCTACATCATTCTGTGCAAGAATTCGACGACCAGAACCGTCCAGGTTTGCGCTCTCAATCACCGACTGCTTAGCATCACACCAGTACATCTTGTCGGCTAAGTAGTCGAGAGTTATTCCACTGGGCCACACCAGACCAGTGCTGGCTATAACCTGGCGATCGATGCCTTCTAATGAAGAGCTGTCAATCCGGGGACTGACCCCCATGTCAGTCCAGAATAATCTCCTTTAGAAAACAAAATGCATACAGGAAGTCAGTAAGTAAATGTTTGTCCTCCTCTCCATGGAGTTCTTTCAAAGCAGAAAGACCAGATCAGAGCAATACAGGCCTGAGGCACATGAGAAAAAGTGCACACTTCAAGCAAATATATTGGCTGCTGATCTTTTCACACTTGCCATAAGACTCCAGGTGATTACACCGGGACTTATGCAGAATCCCCACCCTGTTCATTGGCACAAAACCTTTGAAAAACAACTCCTCCCGCCTATGCTATCCGCCAACTTTTCATATCTGCTTTTTGCGTTTTCCACATGACTGGTGATAGCAGTTTAGCAAACCCAGACAACAGAAGATGATGCGTTAGCCAGCCCCTTGTCTAAACAAGGGTGTAACAATGCACAAATGGAACCAAAATTACCCACCACCCATGGAAATCAAGCAAGAGTCCTCAGGTTTTTAAAAAATAAACCGGTATCAGGCCCAGCCTCTTTTCTTCTTCTAATAAAATCATGATTCCCAGGGTCTCTCTCTAGAGTCCTGAGTGTTACTCACTGAGTGCTTACTGTTTTTCAAAGAACAGACAGTGCAAGATGGCCACTTAAAATGGAGACAGCAAAACCCACAAATTAATTCTGAAGTTTGGACTCCAGTCTTCCCAGGCATCAGCTGCCTTTGCCAGCTTTACTGAGATAACTCACAGATTCACTTAGCTTTATTTAGATGAGCAGTTTTGCTGTAGCCAATGCAGGGATCAGTATTCTCAATACTCTTAATTATGTCTCAGATCTCTCTTTAATACTGACTTTACCATTATGGACATTACTATAATGTCTGTTCCTCCTTTCACCATTAACTTTCTAATAAGGAAGGGTTTAGTGATGTTTCCTCCTCCCTTTCCCCTTGTAGCCCTTGCCTCTACCAATAATTCTAATAAACATCTCCCTGAACCTACCTGTTCTTAAAAGTTTTCCCGCAAAATGTCTCTATCATGTTCAACCTCTACTGAAAGATTCTTTCAGGTCTTTTATGTACAGAGTGAAGCTAATAAAACACCCTCCCCAACTCTGCTTCATTCATCAGAGCTTAGTTACAGCAGGATATGAGCATAAAAAAAAATCAACAGATTTAAAACCATCCTACTACAAGCATATTGACTGAAATCCATGGGGCTTTGCCATTGATTGAAATGGCCAGAATTTCATCAATAGTTTAAACATTCAAAATGCCTTTGATCATCTCAGCACTAGACAAGAAGATATAAGGTGCATTTAAATCAACGCATCTCCACAATAGTAGATTTGGTTTAGTTTCCTCAGAAACTGAAACATGGCCAAAAAAATCCTTTGTAAGCACCATTGGTTAAAAGTGACTACCTTTTTCACACTAATAGATATAGAACCATCAAAGTTTGTAGTGTGGTGCTTACAAACTGTCAGGGTGACTTCAGTCACTTGTGCTTTTCTTTAGCTTAAACTGCTTACAATATATTTAATGCTTCTGGTGTTTTTTTAAAGCTATGTGAGAAATGAACATGTCCCAACTCACAAAAGAAACCCAGCAAGAAAATATTGCAGTTCACACAACTCTGCAAGGCAATGACTATCCTAACATGAGACTAATGCACTTTTTGACTGCCAAAAAGGCAAGACTGGCATGCTCATTTTTAAAAAGCCTCCCCAAGTATTACACAATTAACCTGGTTTATCACTCCTTACTTAGCAAATGGGTGAATGGCAATCCCCCGGGGCTGGGAGACATCCTCCCAGATGATCATTTTTCTTTGCATTCCATTCAGATTGCTCCTTTCGATGCATGCCTTCCTGCAACACACACGGCACCGTTAGGTCCTCCCTGCTATCTTTTTAATTACCTTCTCAGGCAGAACATACTAAGTTTTTGCATTCCTTTAGTTTAGCACAAAACTGTAATAAATAACTACAATGACAGGAAATAATCCTGCTGATGTGGGATGTCTAGTTGTTTTATCAACAAGTAATTCATGTTACAGCCTCATTATCTGGTCCAGGTCATGATGATAAAATACCTGCTGCTCTGCAGGAGACATGAAGTTCTCCTTTTCTGGGCAAATAATGAGACGGAAGTATGATCACTAATAGATGAATGTCAGCTTTAAAGGGAGTCAGGAGGAAAACAAGCTGCTAACTGAATGACATTATCGAATGCATAAAGAATTTTTTTAAATAGTACTTTTACATAGCATTTTTCATCCAGAAATCACCAAGCAATTTACATATTATATCTATTTTACAGGAAAGAATGAAGCTAAGGTCCTTATGATCACTCCTAAAGTCTATGGCAGAGTCAAGTATAGACTCTAAGTTGCCAGTCCCCCAGTCCCATTTTTTTCCAGAAAGCTGTACTTATTGCTACAAACTTCACCTTGCCAAACAAATATCAGCCTCTACCTGAAAGAAAACCTACAGCCTTCCACGCCTACCTGAACCTGCAAAGAAAGGCCACACAAAGATGGAAGGAGAAATATATTTGTGCAAATGTGGAATACGAACAGGGAAATGCAGTGAGTGAGAAGGAAGTGGCAGATACACATTCACAGCTTAACCCTTGACTCTTGTCTTACGGAGACGAGCACCACAATTTCCCATTTCACAAGAAACACTGGCGTATTTATACAGGAGCACAATCGTGTAGACAAGATTGTACCTAATAGCAAGGAAGTGGACTAGCAACATATTTAAAAAGGGAGAAGGAGGGTGATCTGTACATTCAAAACCATTTTTTATTGACTAATAAAGGAAGGAGAAATATATTTGTGCAAATGTGGAATACGAACAGGGAAATGCAGTGAGTAAGTGGCAAGTGGAAGATACACATTCACAGCTTAACCCTTGACTCTCGGAGACGAGCACCACAATTTCCCATTTCACAAGAAACACTGGCGTATTTATACAGGAGCACAATCGTGTAGACAAGATTGTACCTAATAGCAAGGAAGTGGACTAGCAACATATTTAAAAAGGGGGAAGGAGGGTGATCTGTACATTCAAAACCATTTTTTATTGACTAATAAAATATGGGTCATCTGAAACGTCAAAACCATTTTTTATTGACTAATAAAATATGGGTCATACTGAAACGTCATGACCGCTCTTCAAGGAGTCTTCATTATGTGTTCTGATCTGACGCTGCCTTTCCACCAAAGGTCGATTTTGTTTCTCTCTGCATGTAAGGTTAGGTATTAGCTGGAATGTGTAGTCATATTGTTTGCCAGTGGCCATTCGCCTTTTATCAGAGATAATTGACAAAGACTCTCCATTAGCTTAAAGGGGCATGATTCTAGCTGTCAACAATGCTGACTTCTGTCCAAGATGTACTCGGTGCAGTAATACTTACTATTTTTATATATATATAAAGATATAAAGATACACCTATATATACACACATGCAGTGTATGTATATAAATATGAGTGTATACATATATATATTCACACGTGCATGTGCAAAACAGATATGTATACATGCAGTACATGCTTTAGATTCCTTGCAACTGTGTCCAAACCCTTGCTTCTTGGAAAGACAAAGATAAAAATACAATAGCAGACTCAAAGTGATCTTCCAGTATTTCAGTTTTAAAGAACTTTCCAACTGTGTATACTTGAGATTACAGCTACCCAACCAGAATGTGAAGCATTACTGAATTTAGAGTGATATCTCAGCTATTTCTGTATCACCAGCCATTTATTCCAAATATTTTATGGCATGCTTCAACATAAATGCACTGTGGAGCACGTACCCTCTGTCTGTCCAATACAATTTACGGTTAATCCAGTCCACAGCAAGGCCTTCGGGTATATCTATAGCGTCACGAATAACTTTTTCACGATTTGAGCCATCCAGATTAGCTCGTTCTATCCATTTCAAGGCGGTATGGGCAAAGTAAATCTGTGAAGAAATAACAGATGAGGTGTTATTAGTCCCCATCTCACTTTCTGCTCAATTTCCCTTGTCTAATAGCTCCACTTGTAAAATAACTTCATCATCTTGAAAGTTCCCTGAACTGCTTATTCACAAAAAGCTGCACAGGTAACCTGTGATCCCTGATCAAATAAAAAGGCACTTATCCTTCAACCAGGATGACTTCTACAGGCAGCTTGTGCTTAGCTGTAAATCCTGGTTGCCCTATATACAGCCCTCTGAATATCCTGTGGTTTTGTTTCAGCGAGCAGCTACCTCACACGAAGCACAGCTGAGGAAGCAAAAGTAGGAGCAGGCAAAAAGAAGCATGTTATCATTTCACTGGCTGCTCTTTTTAAAAAAGGGGGAGTGGGGAGAAGAGAGTAGTAGTGTATGTGTGTCAAGGAGCTGGGAAGGGAAAAGGAGTTATCTAATTTGCTTCTACTTTTTTCCTCTTTCAACCTGCATGTATCTTAATTTTTTACCAGGTGTCTATACTGAAAGACTCTAACGTTTCCAGAAGAGGCTTCTCAGTTTTGGGTCAAAATAAAAGTTCTCTGCTGGTGGGGAAACTAGGTCTGTGTTTTCCAATGATGAGGAAAAAAAATTGTCTTGTATTTGATATCCAGACGGAGCCAAACACTCTATGGCAGAACTATATACAAAGCAATGCTGAGGCTTTCTTTGCAAAAGGTGGCAACAAAACAAATCACTTCGTTTTGATGCTAACCATGAGGCCAAACAAAGCAGGAGGAACGCCTCTAGCATTAAAGCAGCTAATACAATTACCATGGGAGCACAGAGCGATGCTGAGCGAATTTTCCTCGCACCTCAGTTCTGCGCCACCAGGACCAGACTGCTGCAGCCTGGCTGGCCCCTGCACAGCACCTCACCTCCACACTGCCGACCCCACCGTCGCACAGAGCTCCCTACAGAAGCGGAACAAGAGTGCACACCCAGTGTCACCGGGGCCGCTGATTTACATTTGGCACAGCACAGAACAACTGCTAGTTCCCCAGCAGGGCCCTATTTCAGGAGCAAGTGGCGATGCTCCAGCAGCGCCTGAAACGATCCTCCTGTAACGCAGATCTGGTAACATTCGCATTTGTTTAGCTGTGTCCATCCAGGCCTTGAGATGTTTCCAGCAACTTAACTGAGCTCCTCATCAGCTCTCACTGTACCATCCAGTATCTTTTTGTAACACTTTTTACAGTGTAAATAAGTCTCACCATGGGAAAAATAACTATCTGCCACAGAAGGTTTAGCAGAGCACAGCTGAACTCCTATTCTTTCCCAACTCTGCAGGCAAGGAGTAGGGCACTGGGATGTGGCCATACAGACAAACAGCTCTTTATGCGGAGAAGACTCCCATTTCCAACAGCAATATCTGGTAATACGAGGAATTCATTTCGTAAGAGCAATAAACCCAGTGAGTGTTCGGCAGTTTTGTTCAATAATGTCAGGACATTGGAAGTAATTCTTGTTAAGATTACTCCTACATTTAGTAGGGATTGTGGGATGTAGCTGTGCAGAAAAAAAGATACTTGCTTTTACAGCTACCCAGTGAAAAAAAACCCACAATATATTTCCAGAAAACAGTACTGAAATCTTAAGGGAGAAAACTATCAATCACGCAAAAGTTCTTTGAAATTTAAATCATGCCTGAAGTGAATTTAGAAATCCAAATTCTCTGTGAATTATCCATGTCTATGTAAAAAGCACATTCAGTTGGTAAGTAAAGGATGAAACTCTTCGACTAGTGTTTTGCATCCTGTACCAGTTGTGCTTCTGGACAGGCAGCAAAACAACGAGCAGCACAACATGTAATCTCGATCACTGACAGCAGAAAGGTTAAGGCACATGAAAGCCCAATCCATTTGTCCTTGCAACACTTCAAAATCCTCTCATTTTTAATGCCTTACCTTATTTTCCCCTGGGTCAAAGTCCAGTGCTAAGACTATTCCCATCTGCCAGTCAAGTAAACTTGCATAATCTGTGCCATCAAAACTGATCTGGCGGATATCTTGGCCATTTGCAAATAACAAAAATGGCTTAGGACCTGTTAATGAAAATTTGCACATATGTTAATTCCACTAGGTTCAAAGTGATCTCTAGCCTGCATCACTACCTAGCTAACATTTTAAGTAAGTAACAGTAGAAGACAAAATGAGGAACAGAAGCACAAAGAAATGAAGGCCCTTGTCCTACATTCCACTTGTCTCAGAAATCAAAAATAAACGTCAATATAGGTTTTCAGCATCAGTGCCTTGCCCAAGATCAGCCTCAAAATTTGTGATAAAGGCAGTCACTAGCCCCGCTGCATTTCACACTGACTTACTTAGCCTCAAGACAATCTTCCCTCTGCATTTCACAGCATCACCATAAATGCCAGAACACTTGACTTTTGCACGAGAAGCCTTTCACAGTAAAAGCAAGAAAAATACTGTCCTCCAAAAAATAAAGCTTTTCCCTTATTCCTGAAACAAATCACAAACTGCTCTTTCCTCCCCTCTCTCATGCAATTGCTTATACCTTGCTGCTCACCAGGGTCTGCCCTTTTCTCAGAAGAAACAGAAGGGTCTGGAATCCAATCATCACATCAAATACCTGGGCTTCCTGGGGCCAATGGGGGATAAACAGCCTTGTAGGGAAGGTTCTTCAACAGACTATTCCCTGCCATGTTCTCCAAAAGTAGACACCTCAACCCCAATTCTGTAACACTGGGCAGAAACTATACCCACATTTATATGAAGGTACAAAAACCTGAATACTGCAGATAGACCTCCGCAGTACAGGAGCCCAGAGTGAAATGCAGAAGTTGGATAATAGACTGAATCTTCTGTGAGGGAGACTGAACCATATACTAGTGCTTGCTCTGGTATATTTCCAAAATAGGTTATTTTTCCAAACAGCTAATACTTCCCAAGTTTCACAGAGTAACCTAAAACCAATGCAAAAATGGATCCCAGTTATGCAGTCCACTTTAAAGGACTCTAAAAGGTTTTTGCTTTTATTGGCAGAAATATGCAGGTGTACCAAGATACTGACCTATAGCAGTGCAGTGCTTTCTGTCTCGCTGAAGCTTATATCCAGGAAAACAAGCACACTCCCAGGACGATGGGCTTAAAGAAGAACATATCTGACTACAGCCACCATTATCTGGAGATGTACAACCTTAAACAGAGCATTTGAAAAATTTAACTTCGCCATTCTAAGAAAAAAATACAACAAAATCAGAGGTATAAGCAAGAGAACAATTCACTCTGCTTAGGATTTCTACAGTGCAAAGCATCTCAGTGATTGACAGATTTACTGAAAAGCCTCCTGCTGAAAGTAGAAGTCTAGTGAAGTGAAATCAAATTAGTAGCAACTTCTTCCAGAGTTTTGCCTGAAAATCCACAACACAAGGTGGGGGGATGGAGGGTTGGATATATGAAGAGGGCTTCCAGGTGTTCGTTATTTCAGAGAACTCTTTCTCCCATGCAAATCTCATCCCATCTACAACAGAGTAACTAATTTTATCAGACTTTGCACTCCATGCAAAGAAACAGTAAATTAATGCCATTCTCTCCCCAGAAGTTAATTAGGCTAGGATGGTGAATTGATACTTTCTAATACAACAAACCAAGATTTCATACAAAAAGAAACTATTCTTTCTTCTTGGGCCGTACAATGGTTATAGCCTCAATGCCAACCTGAGCTTACTCAGTGGAGCGTCCCTAGCAAAACAGCAACACTGACTAAATCTGTGCGTACAGTACAGTCCACAGTACGTAAGGGATGTAAAAGGAGAAGGGGATTTTTCAAGGTGTAAGGCTGGCATTAATGGAGCTATCTTGACCCCTAAGACTGAAAAGATACAGTTGAAAAGCTACAGTCCCCTGAATCTGGAAAGCTTGCTGGAATGGGGGGTGACAGATTAGTGGGTGTAGCAGCTTCAAATATTCTGACTGCAAAAATTCCATTTGTGGGTCATTAGATGAAATTGCTGTAAGTTAGAGTGACTCTGAACCTGGGTTGCACAATGTCAATAAAGTCATCTTCAGATTTTGCCCAAGCCCTAATTTTGTACCTATGTTTCCCCTCAAGTATAAATTTTAGATGTCTCCTGCAAGAAACGTCTGGGAGATGGCTTGATCTGTGCTGACAACAAAAGAATATGGCCTGCAAACATTGGATGTTGCTGCTAAGAAACTTCTGTTAAAAAATGAAGATGAATATTTCTCATCTCAGCACTCAAAGCGCCTGACATTCCATTGCCTCCTATCTTGTACAATCATTTACAGCTGTGCAAAATGAGTGTAAAATGCCATCATTCACTTCTGGCTCTCAGTGCCAAGAACAAAGAGAGTTTGGCAGTCACTACAGCTAGAAAAAATGTTACTTACCAGTGCATGCTTTGCCATCCATTTTGAGTACAGATCCTTCAGGACAAAAGCAAACAGGCCCTTTAGATGTTTGAAGGCAACCATGGCTACATTCGGTGTCGTTACTTGTACAGGAAATTAGCTCTACAGTAATTTAAAGAGGAAAAAAAAATCTTAAATCATGATAAAAATTTTTACTAAGCCCCCCAAAAGAGATGTTAACACTTTCTTAAATAGAAAAGAAAAAAAAAAGAAAGGTCACTACAGCTAGAAAAAATGTTACTTACCAGTGCATGCTTTGCCATCCATTTTGAGTACAGATCCTTCAGGACAAAAGCAAACAGGCCCTTTAGATGTTTGAAGGCAACCATGGCTACATTCGGTGTCGTTACTTGTACAGGAAATTAGCTCTACAGTAATTTAAAGAGGAAAAAAAAATCTTAAATCATGATAAAAATTTTTACTAAGCCCCCCAAAAGAGATGTTAACACTTTCTTAAATAGAAAAGAAAAAGAAAAAGAAAGAAAAAAGAAAAAGATAAAAGTGTGCTGTTGAGAGTACAACACTTCTGTTGTCTTTCTGGGGTTTGTTTTGGTTTATTTTGGTTTTTTCCAAATTTTTTTCCCACCCTCTACTAATTACAGCAAAGGAGAAAGCCAAAATTGCTGGGTCCTGAAGCTATTATACTGATCAGCTTTAAAATTTCCAAAATTGTATGAAGACGTGTTATCAAAATAGAAATAATTTAGAAAACTTTCTTTTTTACATTTCATCAAAAAATAGATCCGGTTTTGAAAACTACAAGGAAGTTATACTGAAAGAATAAGTATAAAGCACAAAGAGAATGAGGAAAAACTACTTTCCTACTACTCCAAGGGTAACAGAGCTAGAATCAATGAAAACAGGAGATGAACCTTCCAGAAATAAAGCTATGTTCCTTAGTGGCAATTTTTGAAGCTGTAGGGGCAAAACCATCTGAGGACCTGGCAATAGCTTTCCTTTACTTTCCATTATAATTGTTGGAGCGCCAACTTTTTTCCCTGAGTATTTGTTTAATGTAATTTCACAGGATATCCTCCTTCCACCTTCTGCATTGCAGTGCTGCATCTCTTTATGCCAATTCTAGCACCGTATGGCAACACCCGCTGGAAGACTGGAACTAATGCAAGTTTCCCACAGCTGCTTCTTTGAATTAGCTGCATACACTGGCTTAAATGATGCATAACTGTTGCAAATATTGCTTCTCCAGGGCAACTGCACTCTGGACTGGATTGTTCTAACCCCTTAAGTACAGTGAAGAGGGTCAAGAAACTGATCTTGTGTTTCTTTCTGACTAGAGCCTGTGGCTTTAGATGGAGAGCTTCGTACAGGACTTTGAGGACAAAGCATCAAAATGTCTGGTCAGCATGTGGACTTCTCACCTTGTATCTCTCTCTCTCTCTCAAGTTGCGTAGATGGTGACATATCTGCCTTGTGTGCTGCAGTAGTTAAGGAGTTATACTGTCCATGTTGCATCCCTAGCCTGTGTTAGAAAAACATTATTTTCTATCTAATTTGAGCCACTCAAAATGCAGGCATATAGTTCAAGCTAGTCATCCAGAGTAGGACTGAGTTGCACAGTGTCTAAGTGTTGTTTTGCACACAAAAGGATATCCCACCTCCCAATAGCCTCTGGCTGCAGGACTCCCATAGGTCTTCTGTCACATCTGGCTGCCGTCTGCAGCTGTCACATGTTTGGGTCACTGAATCCTACTCCTGACTCCCTCTTAATAGAGAGGGAGAAGTGACTCTTGGAGGTCTAAAATAGATAGACTGACCGCTAGAGTCTGTTAGACTCTGTTACTCTCTTGTAGCGATATTTAATATACCCTAGGTCCTGATCTTGCCATGATCCAGACTGAACTCACTGGTGTGCACTGGCACTTCTACTTAGGGCATATACCAATGTTTTATTTCCATGGAAACAAGGTAGAAGGACCCTTTGCTTACACCTAAGTTTCACTTCATTATGAAATAGAAAAGTGACTGGGAATATCCCAAGACCTCAAAACTTGGATTTGTAGGCTGAATATACACAATGCTGCATAAAAGGAGAACAAAAACCTTCACCTCTGACTCTTACTATGACTAAAATATGGTCCTTGAAGTTTACTGACAGACAAATCTTTGGTTTTTCCCTCCACTTCTCTGTGTTCTCTGCATTTATTTTATTCACATTTATTCAGCTTCACAGAGCTTCCTGGTTTATGTACCTATGTTATATAGATAAGTTCTCTCAGGCATACTTCTTATGCACAATTTAATTGATAAAAGAAAAAAAAAGCACAAGTGCAGCAGTCCCCCAGAATAAACAACTTTATGAGTACTTCCGTGTGTCTTATTCATTGTAAACAGATGCACATGCATTTAATTTCATTAATTTCATGTACATTAGCAATGCTATCAACCCTGATGTGAAGAGAAAAGAGATGATGCTGTAAGCTGCTCATTCAGAGACTGTGCAAATTGTTATGCAGGTTAGACAGAATGAGCCAAATTCAGAGACCACATTTTAAAAGATATAACTGCTTATCCGCCTGGAATGTGCCACGGAGCCCAATCTGAGCAAAGAGGTCTCTCTAGAGACCTGACTCTTTTTTTTGCTCCTGAAGATGTTCACACTTGGTTACTCACGTGTAACTTACACTTCCTTAAACACGACATCTGAATTTGGTTCACTCAGTTTAAGCTGATCCTACTTACATAATAAGGGATTGGAAGTGAGCAATGCAACATACAAAACTTTCAGCGGTTCTAGTGTTAAATGAGGACTCTCTCCAATATCATACTGGAGGCGTTTATGTATTACTGCTACTTACCGTGACATGTTTTCCTATCAGGCAGCAGAACAAAACCTCTCGGGCAGGTGCAGTAATAGGAACCAGGGATGTTCACGCAGCCCAAAGTACAGCCATGATTCCAGAAGCCGCATTCGTTGATATCTGCCAAAAGAAGCACTTGCTGTGTCAGAATAAGATCATTGACCAGTCTCAGGGAATTAGATTAATGAAACAAACTAACAGACTTCAAGAAGTACCTCTTTTTCCCAATCATTTTACAAAAACATGTTGGTCCTAATAAATGCTAAAAAAGCAAGTTTGCAGACCTTATTCAAATAAGCTTTAAAAACCTTCTAGCAAAACCCACTCAGGCTGCGTATGTCCTGCATAGGTGCCTACAGGACTTTCAAAAGTATGCCTTCCCATACAGATTCCAGTGCCAGTTAAATCCTGTGTGCACCCAAAGAATTTACATTAGACACTTTCTTCAGACAAAAATTCTTTTAAAAATTTTGGCTCCAACATGACTTAAGTAAAATTCTCAAAACACAGAAGTAGTTTAGAAGTTGAAATTCAGAAAGCAATCCTAGTGATTTTCCTGAGAACTGGATGGGTGCTGCTCAGGCAGGTCTGTAAATCCTGTAAGCTAGGAATTTTGATGCCTTTATGTCTTTTCAAATCTGGTCATGTAGTGAAAAAGATGCTTCTAAAAATGATATGTTTACTATTATTAATAGTAATGTTAGATTTTTATTAAAACAATCCAGGTTAAAACATTTAGAAGCTTGTTAAGAATTTGTGTCTTTTTTGAAAGTGGGACTTAAAACAGCCATCTTGTTGCAGGATTTTTCAATGTTTCACCTTTGGTGATGTATCTGTTGTAATTTTTGTTTTAAAATTAAATAAGCACCCATAAGCATGTCTACTTATCTGTACCTTCTTTAACTACTCAGGCTAGGATCAAAATTTCTCGCAAGAATAACTTTTGTGACATTTTCATAGGTCTCCTTTTAGACTATTTCAGAACCTGGAAGGACACAAAACTGAAATGGCACAACTGGAATTTTTAAGACCTCAGAGTGTTTTTTCATACTCAAGATACGAGTAAAGTAAAAGAACAGAAGAACTTTTTCATCTGATGGAATAAAGCTGTCGGGAGATTCATGTATTACCTTCACAAAACTGTTTATTTCGACTTAAAATAAAGCCACTAGAACATTTACACCGATGAGTCCTTGAGTCAGGCCTGCAGATTCTTCTTCTGCACTTTTCTTTGTTCAAATCACAGGTTCCTTTTTCTGGAAGAACAAATATAGTATAAATGTAAGGGAGTTCTTACCATATCAACCTTCAAGGAGAAACTATTTTGAGCAAAGATTCTCAGTGAAGTGTCTTCTTCTCAACAGCTACTTGCTCAAGCCGAGGAACTTCTTATTAATAGAAAATAACTTCTATTATTATATTGGTAAAATCAGGCCAAAAAGTCACTATAAAAATGAAGGCACTTGGAAGACTAAGAGTAGGTCTGTGCGAACGATCGTTTCTAGCTCCATGTCAGCACAAGCAGACCTAGAGAGAGCCTGAAGTGGGGGATGGTTTGGTTTGGGTGCATACCTATACTGATTATGAAAGGGAAAGCCCTGTGTAGCAGGCTTCACATGCCACCAGTCCTGCACGGTATTATATGCTATCAGGCTCTGTAAAACACTCAGAAAGAAGAGAGTGAGAGAGAGAGAGCACACACACAAAAAGAGAGGGGAAAGAGGTTTAAAAAGAGAGAGAGCATACGAAGACTGGAAGTTATTAGTGTAAAGCAGTGCTCAAGTCTCATGTTATTTAACAAAAAAACTGCTGGACAGATCATAATGACCATACGTTTCATTTGGACAAAAAGCATTAGCACAGTCTAGAGAATCTTTGTACTGCAGTGGATCCTAGTTTCTGACTATGATAAATACAAGCGTTATAAATCTTGAACTCAGATTTAAAACTCAGAATGTTTCTGATGTCCAACAAGATATGCTCAAACTTTCTTCAAAGGAAGCAGAAAAAAGTACCCAACAGATCCCCAGAAGCCTTCCTACTTCTCCTGCTTCACAGAAAAAGTCAAACAGGTATTCATCTATCTTTTCTCATGGGAAGGATTTGCAGAGCCTCGTGTCTGTGCTCAGCTATCATTTAGAGCTGGTGCTTTCGCAGATATGCAACACTCATGGTTTTATTTTTGTCTCCCAAACTATTATTTTTGTTTTAATCTTCCTAATCTTCTTCTGGGGTTGCTTGCCCCTTTCCCAAGCTAAGAATAGCTGAACTGCTGCTACTGAATGTGGGTATGCAGCCACCCACCCACAACACTGTCTTTGCCCTCTGCTGTTTGTGTAACACATGAGAAATTGTGGGCTCGTACAGGCAAAGAAATTTGTTTGTGAACAATTTTCTTGTGCTATTTCTAATTCACCCTCTAAATTCCAAGAGATGGAAAGCAGCATAATATTTATGTTCGACATTTAGTTTTCTGTTAGCTACAACAGAGAAAATGCTGGCCATTTAGTGGAATGACAGATCACATCTATAAAAGACTGAAATAATTTCCCAGACAGACACTTCAGCTTGGCTGAAATCATCAACATTGCACTTATTTGCATCAAACTGATTAATTCTTCTCTAACAAAAGTTGTATCACTGAATGAAAAATGATGAATGGATGACAAGATGGATATTATCTGTGTTATTAAGCATGTTAGCTTTTGAGAGACTTGAATTTTACATAGTTTTAGCTGAGCCTCTCTTTTTGTAGAACTAGTTTTGAATTGGACCCTTAATCTTTGTCTCTACTGCAACTGAATCAGGAACATACAGTAGCGGGGTGTCTAACCTTCAAACACAGAACTCATTAGAATGACAAAAGTGCAAGTACATGCAATCACAAAACAATACAAAAGAGAAACAAGACCACATTCAAGGCTGCCTTATGCTTATCACTAGTGCTGTTTTTTTGCCCCTTGCTTGTACCATTATTGGTCTAATGAGACCTAAGACACCCAGGAATTACAGAAGAAATAACAGAAGCAATAATTTTGCCATCTGGGCAATCTCAAGGAGATATTATTTTTTAACTGAATAATTATTAGAACTCGATATTGCCAAATCAATATGTTAAAAAAAAATCACATTTCAAAACTTAAAGTGAATGGTGACTATGAATCACAAAGTTTTTAAGGTAATCTTTTCTGGAAGAACAACCACTATGAACCATACTTTCTAGTTCGTTTGGGTTTGGGGTTTTTTTCCCCTCCCATCACCTCTTTTATATGGAAATGGGTGTTCTCAGATAATAGCCTGATGCTGGATTCTTTCACTGGAAAGAAACAGAACATAATTCCTCCAGAAAATATCCTGAGGGTACTGAATATTGTTAATCTGTCAGAGAAGATACTTTAAAAAAATTCCAGAGGCAGTCTTTGAGGTTTTAAGGTAATTAAGATATTTTATGAGCCATTAATAAAAGTGTGAAGAACATTCCAGCAGGCATTTATAAATACACACACAGTCATCAGATATAGGATTAGCTGTCAAAGAGAGTTGAGGTAAATTAGAGGCCATCTTCCAGATACTGCCGTACTGAAGTTGTTGTCTGGGGTTATAGCAAACCTGTAGCTGAATTAATGCTCTTCTCTGTACTTACTGGCCATGACCAATCCAGGAAAGACTTTTGAAAGAGAAAGGGAAGAGGGAACATGAGGAATTTAAGTAGTAAAGTAAATAATCCAAATTCCAGTAAAAAATCGAATCATGTCAGTTGAGCACTTCTCATCAGTTCCCTTTTCATCTGAAGGAACTCACTTGCTATCTGCTTTAAAGAAGGCCTGATAATTCACAGCTGACACTACATTGCAACATACACTTTCTTAGCTTGTACAGAGCATCCAATTAGTCTAGGTATGCTTTTATCTCCAGGTTTCTCTGTTGTAAGATCAGCTATAAATCTCATTTGTACTCCAGGCTCATTAGTCCTCCTTTCATCCCAGTTCTTGCACTGGATAAGCCAAGCAACGTACATGCAAAGTCCAAAAGGTTCATCTGGATTCAGCCTGTTAAGCTTCTTTCTACTCCATCACTTCCCAGACATTTTTACAAGAAGGTATTTGGAATAAAAAAAAGGCCTACTGCTGACAACACTTACTGTCATACAAAAATCTACTAGATGTTGGAAACACAGGGGTATATACTGCAAGGCATTTAAAAACACTGGTAGTTTATTTATTAATAAAGGTGGGGAAACCCTCTTTCCAGTGGAAAGAGAAACACCGGAAAGCAGCATGTTCTGGTGGAAAAAGTGGAATTAATCTTATGAGAGAAGAATAAAAGCTAAGTGCCCATAGTCAACGAAATTGTGCTACACGCTCTTGTGGAGAGGCCATATGTAACACAACAAATAGCCCCTGAGGTTCAAGAGACCACTATCATGACCTTTCTTGGTCATTGTTTCTTCCTCTCCATCTTCATGCATATGCAGACATGGTGACCGACACCCAAGGAGGCCTCATGAGACCTTCCCAATCTTGTTGTGACAACCCTGAGATGTGTGGACATGCCACTGTCTGCACCACAAACATATCCTTCCCTAGTTACCCTGTGTGAGAGCACCAAACTTGTCAGTTGAAAAAAGTGCTTCCATTTGCCAGGATGACTGTTTTCCTCGAAGGAAGCACAGAACAGGTCCTGTCTCTGAATGGAGGCTCCCTGTGCTTACAAGTATAAGCTTGATTTCCAGGAACACTTTCTCTTCTGCATCTCAACAGCTCTTTGCACTGCAAAGCACTTGAAGGGGAAAGTTCCCTTGAAGATTTTGATTTTTCCACTCAGAGCAGGCTTCAGGAAGGAGAGACAGCATGGTACCGTGTAAAGCTGTTGGTTGGCATGAAGAAAGACAAAGCCTATTTTATAGTAGATATTTAGAAATGGTCCAAGAGAGATATTTACAGTTTCATTTTTGCTCATATGAACAAACACTACTTTCTCCTCATGTCTTTATACCACCTATACCTCTGGGAACCCACGGCCATCTTCCTTTGGCAGTTCTGCAACCATTGCTCAACACACAAATGCCTTTATGTTGTTTGCTCAGTTGCTCGTATTCAAGCAAAACTGGTGACAAAAGCTATTCCATTAAAGCAAGAATACTCTATGTCTGCTTTCCAGAGATCAGAGGAGAAAACATTATTTCCCCTGGACACGCCCCACTTCCTACTGCCTCAGCAGGAATCCTCAAGGGGAGTGAGCTATCCATAATCAACTACCTTCATTTTCTGATCCATAGTGAAAGGCAGTGACATGACCACCTCATACTGTAGGCTGCGACTGATATCAATTAAAGAGACCCAAGGCTCTTATTTCATAGGTATTATGGCAACTTCAAGTCTGTCTAAACCAGGCTGACTCTTCATCCAGCCATTTCACAGCAAAGCTGAGACATCCACAGTATCGCTTGTAGGACATACTACACACTTAAAATCCTTCAGTGCCATAACAATCAGAGGTGTTTAGATGCACATTAGAATAAAACTTCCAGAAGGAAGCAGATTTTTGATGAAGATAATCTACATGGGGGATTAAAAAGCTGTATGCTTTGTGCATTTAGCAGGAAAGTATAAAAACATTTTTGTATAAACAAAGGGAAGATAAGGAGAAAATCACATTTATCTGCATGTGTATTCGGATTAATGAAATGAGCAGTTCACGCTCAGCACGCTTCCAGCCTGATACTCCAGCTGGAGTTACACACGCCAAGTGGAATTGTGGATCACTGAAGTTAAAGGAAACTTTTTCCTTGACTTCACTGAGGCCTGGAATTTTGCCAAAGAAAATTATTACTGTGAAAAATCAGAGTGTATGACATTATTATGTATTCTCACACACACTACTGTATCATTACAGTTTACTTACCAAAATCCTGAGAATCTGTTCTTGCACCTGGCTGTTTAAAGGGATGCACCACTTTTATCTCCACTGGTGGAAAAAATGATGGCTTCAGGCTAATTGTGACTACAACTTTTCCAGTATACTTGCTGGCTCTCCATATCATACCAGATTTCAACTCTGAATAGTACAGGTGCTCGGCAAAGAGAGACATACCAAGCAATTGATGTCTACAACAAAAAGAAGATAACACAAAGTGGCACATTACCTGATCCCTATATATTTACTCACTCATACGTTTTCTGAGCATCTAGTTCAGTCAAGTTCACTGTAAATAACCTTTCTTTGTATTCTTATATATATCTTATATTATCTTATATATATGAGAGTCAGATGAAGTGCCAGAGACATTCCCAAATAATCCAGCACCCAGAATCCTGCAGATATGCAAGTAATAGCTGCAAAATGGACAACCTGCATTTCTCACAGGTTATATGAGCTGTTGTTCAGGACTGACTCAACTGACAGAGAAAGCCTAGGTATCACCCTGCTTCTGGTGAACCCAGCAACTAAAATGGACACTTGCTTTGTTGAAGGATGTAGGCCAGATAAGTTCCCCTATTTCCTAATCTCCAGTGCCTGCTCTGATGCTTCTGACTGTCCCAGGAAATCAGAGTGGAGATGGAAGGGTAGGAGTAGGGCATTCCTAAAATCCATCTTACTGCTTCTCCTATCGCAGGAATTTAGTTTTCATTGGCTGGTCAGTTATAGCAGCCAGCAGGAACAACAAAAGGGCCCAGTTTTAAATAAGAGGAAAAGCAGAAAAAATACTGAAAGAGGGATTTTTGGCCTCCACTTTCCAGTACGTATTCCAGGTGGAAAAAGGAGAATCCGTATCATCCAGGTTCAACGGGAAAGTGTTGATGCCCTAGTGAACACCAGCCAACTCAAGGGAGAAAAGGGAAAAGGATAAGGAAAAATCCAGTCTGGCAGCTGGCAGTGTAGGGAGAAACCAGCTTTGTGTTCATCATATGCAAACGGTCTGCTGCATATTTGAATCGGCAGGCCAGTGAAACCATGTATTTTTCTCATTTTGCAGTTGGCAATTCCTATTACGCATATGCCAATCCAGCCATACCGACATAAACTGCAGTGATATAAGGTAACCTTTTCCTGAGTACCTCGCAGAAAGCATGCCCGCCACAGAGCAGCTGTACCACTGCAAAGCATGAAGGCCAAATATTAAAGGCACCTAAAAGCACGTGGGTCTAAGAGCCCCCTCAGCCGTGCTTAGCCTCAGCACCGGGGAGCAGAGGGGAACAAGTCTATCGCATAGGACAGTTTTCACCACATCTGCTGATGCTTGCTGAAGCACGGGGGGTTATCCAAGCCTCCCCGCCCAGCAGCTAAGGAGGACAACAGGCTTAGAGGAGGATAGGAAAGACCTGATCTAGCTCAGTCTCTTGAGCACAGCTCAGACACCTGAGCTCACCCACTGTGACCTTGGACAAATAATTTAATCTCTTTGTTTTTGACTTTTCTATCAGCAGAAAAAGGCCACTAATAAACACTCAGAGAGGATTTCTAAAGATTAAGTAGTTATCGTTTGCTAAAAGCTTGGAAGATGGAGAGTACTGAGTGGCAGTCTTATCCTTACAACAGTGACTTTTTTTCCATTTTCCTATCAGTAGTTTTAGATTTACAGTTACACGCCATTTGCACCACATTTTATACTCCTTATTGTGTTATGAACTGACAAAATAAAAGGGAGAATGAGGAAGAGAGCTTAACTGCATCCCTGGGAAATGAGTCTTTTATTTCTGACAAGCTCAGGAAAACTCACCGGACAGAATTTTTGAGCAAACGAACAGCTCCGCCATCATAATCGCATGATCCAATATGGGAAATCTCTTTTCCATGGTCATGTTGGATCCAGTAGAGCCTTGTGTCAACCAAATCTAGTGAGATGGCCTTTATTTTTTCTGTGGTTCTTAAAACATTTCTCACATCACTTCCACTGAGGGACACTCGGTGTATGCTGGAAACTGTACCATCTGAAGACCAAAATAATAGCCTGCAGGCAAGAGAAGCATCTTTTGAAAAACAAAAAAACCAAACACCACACTTGCAAGATCACATCACTGCTACACACTCCTTGTTTAGTTGCTCCCATATACAGAATTTTTCAGTCTTACCACAGTGCTTTCAGAACGAAAACTAATAATAAAGCAAGGGACTTCCTTTATACGTACTCACCTATTTCAGGAAAGCATCTCTGCAGGAGATATACAAAGCAGGAATACATCTCCTCTTAACATAGTTCTATTAAGAATGGAAATAATTTTTGACAATAAAGCATTGTCTGTTTAACAGAAGCAATACTACGACTAAAACCAGTTGTTTTCTTATTTTAATAAATATGTTTCTATCAGAGACTGTATGACTCTGTTCAGGAAGCAATGAGATACTAGAAATTTCTCTCATGTAGGTCAGGCAGGAATCAGCGCATCTTAACCACAAAGCACTATTGTCTGTCTGTCTGCTTCGTTTGGCCATGCAGTCAGAGAAGGCAACTGGAATAACCTCTCAAATCTACAGGGAATTCCTGCAAACTTGGGGAAAGGCACATCTTTGAGGCAGATACGCATTGCTCTCTGTCTCTAGGGAGGAATCTATCTCCAGAAACTCTAGTTGAACACATCACTTAACTTAAGTGCTTAACTTAAAAATACCATTTCAATTATTGTTCTCATTTCTTTCTACCTTCCTGCTGGTTATAGCAGCCAGACTATGCTGTCATTAAATTAAGACATAGTCAAAATACAGCTCCAATACTGAAAACAGTTATGCACTGAAGCTACTTATATGTCAAGTTATTCATGGATCAGAACCCAGATTTACTGATGTGACTAAGGTTAACAACAGTTCTTCCAAAATAGCAAGTTATCCCTCATTCATGTATATTTTAATTTTTGATGTTTGAGTTTAGAGTCTTTGCTGGGATTTCTTATGCACAAAAGTTCCAAGAAGCATCATCATTTTGCCTTGTCTTCACAAAATTGCAAAACTTGTATGTACAAAGCAATGTAGCATAAAGCCAGCTTTACTATATTTATGTTAATCATTTGTTAAAGGCCCCAAAATGGACTAGATCTCACTGGCAAGGGACTATACTAAACCAGTAGGAACAATCAGCCCCTGCCTCACAGCTTTTCTTCACTATTACATAGTCTACAGTTATCACGGGTTATTAATGTATAGATGAAAACATGTTTCCAGAAGGACAGCCCAATTGTACACTGCCATTTTTAAACACTTTATTAATATCTGCTTGCATTTCTATAGCACCTGTTATTTAAGAAACAACACTACTCTGGAAGTTTGGACAAATGCTAGGATTCACTTTTTACAGATAGGGAAACTAAGAAACAAAGGTAGTTATAGTCTCTATGCACAACTTTTGCAAATCAGTGTAGGGACAGGGTATGATATAAACAAACAGGAAAACAGAAGAAGAATGAAGATTAAAAACCGGCTTGAGTAATTTCCAGCCCTTACTGTATTTGCTGTCTATTTTTCTTCAGCCTTAATCCTTACTTTTCAGCATTTCTAAACACCATTAAAAATTTAAATCAGTCTTACAGCAATAGTTATATTATTACTATTAAAATAATCCTATCACTGCTAATATCTACACACATTTTTTGAGAAAAACTCTATTATTAGGGTATCACATTGACCTTCATTAATTAAGAGTTGCACACATTTGAAGGAAGACACTGTTAATATCAGATTTAGCTCACATTTATGCCTGTGCATGTAAAAATGCTGGGGGTTTTAATTCACTTCACATTAAAAATAGAGCCCTCAGAGTTTTCATACAAGCAAATTGCCATGGGGTATAAAAATGATGACTCCAAGACTTCTTGGAGTCTACTTTCTTTACAGTTTGTTACTGGCTTACTGTCCTCCCTGTGTAAGCACATGAGTACAGCTTTTATGCATGGTGAATCACACCTAGCTGAATATATGCACTTGAGTCTTCCCAAACTTTCGCATAAGTTCAGTAAATACATCCCTATAATGCCATTTGTAACGTGCTTTTCGATGGCATTTGACAGTGGGTTTGAGGACTTGTGAATATTTCCAAGATTGGTAAATACTGCATTCAAAAGCAAATCAGGAAAAAAAAAAAAATAGGCTAATGTTCAGGCCTTTAAATCCTACCTAAATGACAAGACTCCAAAGAATACTAGCAATGCTATTAGCATCAGAAGATTGGTTTATGTATAAATGTACTAGGAAAGGACACATAAGCCTTAATAATAAAATAGTTTCACACACTGCTGAGCAACCTTACTGCAAATCAAAAGCGGCAACAAAAACATGCTTTTGCTGTACAAAACAGAAGCATCTCAAAGTCTCCTCAAGCTTTTATTTTTGCAACTTTAGTGGAAGAGGCTTATGTGTAAAGAGAAATTAGCATGGAGTGTGACAATTCATATTGATAATTCTTGAGGAGGCCAAATCTCTTACGTGAGCATGGTTCTCAGTGTAAATGGCTTGAAGCTGAAAGAAGCATCTTTATGAATGTCAAATTACTAGTGACACAAAGTAGCAACAGTAGATTCAGAACCAATATTCAGAGCAACTGACAAAGAGACAAGGGAAACAGGAGCAAAACTGTAAGTTTAGACCTTTTTTCAGAAAGCATACCAATTTATACTCTAAGTGTGCCAGGGATTCCCAGCATTTGCAGGCATCATTCCCCTTATGCTCCAATCCTGCTTTCTGCTGCCCTGAAACTTTGCTGTCTTTGAGAAAGGACCAGCAATGCCTCTTTTCCCTCAGCTCTCCTCACTAGCAAAATTTTCGCTGATGACCAAGAGGTATAGATTCCGCATTAGACTTCAGTGGGCTTTTCTCACGCACTTCTCTATTTCTCTCTTATATGCTTACTAATCTTTTATCCTCTTTTGTCAAAGTTCAAGGAGGTATTGGACTATAGATAATACACTGTGCACAGACTAGCCCAGCAGCCTATAAACTGCAATCATAGTACTTTGCATATTTTGAGTCCTTTTCAATGAAATTACTAACCTAGTTAAAATTACCTTTGCTCAGCATCAATGGTAATCCTTGTGGGACGACCAACATCTCTTAGAAGAACTCGGCGTTTCTTCCCATTCATGTCTGTTGCTTCTATGGTTGCTTTCTGTCTGTTGACCCAGAGAATGTCTTGATTTATCCAGTCAATAGCAAATCCTGAAATGCCTTTGTCTATGTAACATAGTCTCTGTAAACAAAAAAAAAGTTGACAACAAGAAGCATCCTAATGATTACCTTAAACTTGACTTTCATCGTAAGGAATAGAATGTCAGACTGAAGCTGCCCATTTCATTCCTTCACCTGCTTCATTTTCTCTCAGACCTGTAGATGTTTCTCTTTCTTATTCTTTAATCATTTTAATTTGGTCTTTGTACTTACACACACTCCTTCTGAATTGAGTGACCCCCTGCGAAAGGGGAAACTGTTCTCCATGAGAAATACACTGGACTAATATTTTAGTTACAACTTCTTGCATTTGGCACACTATGAAGCACCCAGACCTGTACTGTTACAGATGGAAGACTTCCTAACACACTGTTGCTGGACCCTGATCCTTAAAAATCAGCATAAAATACATCAGTGAAGATTCCACATGGGTACAGGAACACTCTCTCAAACAAAAGAAGGCTCTCACAGCATTAAAGTTCAGCCACAACAGCCTGTCTGCCCTTTAATCAGCCGAAAGAATGCCACCCCCCCCCCCCCAGCCTGTCTGCCCTTCTTAATCAGCCAGATGCAATGAACTGCACAGCTTTTTCTGAACAAAGAATGAACTGCTAAAAGAAGCATTTATGCAACCACAGAAACCAATAAAAGGTTTGAGAAAAAATGAGTAGGAATTCAAGCACGTTCTTCTCATACCATTTGTGCCAGTTTGAGTTACAGTAATCTGGAAGACAAATTTCCATAATGCCAGGGATTAATTTAAAACTGATAAACATTATTGTCTTCAAAGCTTTAGTTTGTCTGAATTTCCTCTCCTTCATTTTTAACTCCCCTTCATCTGATCCACAGAAAATACTAAATGTACTGTGAATGCCAGTAAAACAGCCTAGACTCAGGACCATAACTATTACGACGGCAAAAACTATTTAATAAGTCTGAAGTGCTAATCAATGAACAGGAACGGCAGAATTGTACCTAAAGAGCAGGTGGTTTCCATGGAGGGTCGTATGCCCATTAACTCGGAGAATTCCAGAGAACTGATTACTTTACCTCTCGTTTTGTGCCATTCAGCTGAATTCTTTGAAGTAGTCGCCTATCAGAGTCTACCCAATACACTTTCTCTTCTGTATAATGAAAATCCATAAGCGTTGACTGACCAGTATCAGCTACCAATCTTTCATGATTGGTCCCTTCAGTGTCAATTCTAAAGATGCCATTTCCATGGCTAAAAAGGAGGAATGGTGCAGGGTCTGGTGTGGAGAAAACAAAAAGAGACCAATTAATAGATAAGCATTGCACTTTTGCTGCATTATGTTCTCATCAGTATTATACTAACCAAAGAGAAAGTTCAGGATCTAAACACCTCTCATATTTTAATGGTAACTTTCCAGGCATATCACAGAGAACCAATAAGATATAAATGTAATGGTTCTTTCACATTTAATGCTGAAAGTTAGGCCAAAAACCTGAGTTGTGACACTGAGATTGCAGTGGTTGTTACCACTAATCCCAAATCCTACAGCCTAGTCAGAATTCGGAAGAACCATTGCATGCGTGCCGACAGAGGTTGGAAGAATTATGCCATGGATGCGTCTCCAAGTCGAAGACCACTTCTAACTATTGTTTTATAGCAAGAATTTATCACAGAGACGTGGTCTGGAGTCTCACTTTAACTACCTGAGCAGGGAAACTGAAGATCCCAAGACAGGGCAAAGGAAGAAGCTAGAGACTGTGAAGGTTTCTTGTGATGCAGAGGGCTGAAGGAAACCAAAAGACCTGTACTTAAAACTCCTACAGCTCAACAGCAACAACTCCTTCCAGACAAAAACTGTATTCATACTGAGTGAAGGGTAAGACTGTATCAGTAACTTAACATAAAATACGTTAAAATGAAAGTTGTTCCAATTACGCCCCAAACTCTAGAAATCAAATTAAGGTTGAAAGTGATGAGCAACTAGGATGGTCCAAATAGCCTTAACGCAGCCTTAAAACCAGGTGATAAGTATGGAAGTACAATTAGTAGGACATAACAGTTGGGGCTGCAGATTACACTAACGCAGTTTTATCAAGCCCTTTTTGTTATTTTTGGGGTATTTGGGGGTGTTTTTACCATAGGGCAGGGGTAGGATTGTCCAAGGAACCTTAACTGCGTTCCCAAACCACAATGGTTTTCATTTAGGCAATTTGACTATTATGGATGTCTATCAAGTGTGTAGTAGAGGAAAGGAGTTTTTCTGTAACCAGTCACATTTTAGCCTTCGTTTTAAAAAGGAACATGTTTTTTTCTAATTTAAAAAAAAAAAAAATTGGGGGTATACAGCCTAGTCTTTAATTTACCACTAAAACAACATTCAAAGAAGAAAGCCCACTGTGGCGGTGATGGGGATTTATAGCATGGTTGCCTGAAACAACAGGTAAGGCATACAAGTAATGCTCTAACCAAGTGACTTTGAAATGCAATTATTGATAGATGCAACAGAATGACAGCTTTCAAGCCTGTCTAATCACTTGTTGAATTGATCTTCCTGCAATGCAGAGCAACTCTCCATTTATCAGAGATGGATGTCGTCAAAGATGAACTATCATCAGTTTTCTTGCACATATACTTTTGAAAATAAACTGGTTCTAACCAAGTGACTTTGAAATGCAATTATTGATAGATGCAACAGAATGACAGCTTTCAAGCCTGTCTAATCACTTGTTGAATTGATCTTCCTGCAATGCAGAGCAACTCTCCATTTATCAGAGATGGATGTCGTCAAAGATGAACTATCATCAGTTTTCTTGCACATATACTTTTGAAAATTAAACTGGTTTTATTGACCAGTTTTGCAACCTTTATACTTTTGAAAATTAAACTGGTTTTATTGACCAGTTTTGCAACCTTTATACTTTTGAAAATTAAACTGGTTTTATTGACCAGTTTTGCAACCTTTTAACTAAATATCTTTACTATTAGCATGAAACCTGAAGCTTGAAACTCAACAGACATCACTTCTACAAATTTTAGCCAGATGCTCCACCTTCATCATGGTTATAAGGTTGTTTGATTCAACCCCTTTCACAGCAGAGGAATGAGACCAATTTTGATTTCTTCAAGTGAAGAGCAAGTTAGGCAGAAAGTTCTGACAAGCACCCAAGATGTAAGTTTCTTCTGTTCACAAGGAAGATGATTAGCACTCTGTTTCTATACTAACACTCTTTTGTATCTCAAGTTTTCAAGCTATCACCCAGTTATAACAGCTGCTTCTAGGATTTTAGTGACTCCCTTTTTCTGCTGCTATTTGCACTGAGCAACCCCATGTGAGAATATTTAAACTATGAAGACTTGTTTTGCGTAAATGGTAAACGAACGGTGAAGTGTGGCAAGGCTGATTTATCTCAGGAATTTGACAGCTGTACTGCCTGCATTTTTGCCAATTAGTTGACCAAGAGCATTTATATACTTTGGTTTTGTCCTTTCCACTCTCTGAATTCCCTATCAGGCGTCCATGAGTGAGGGCTGTAAATGGAACAGGGAGCGAGCAAATGTAACTTTGATTACAGAGGCACCAGTCAGATTTGCGACTTAATTTTGTCAGAGGTTTAATGAACAGGTAAACAACACCTGCATCAAAGAGCTTCCTGTCTTTTAAACGTGAGGGTATTTCACTTGGTGTACCCCTTACAGAAGGGTTTATACCTAGCACAAGGGTTCCTTATCCATCACAGTAGCTCCTGAACCATCACTCACTCTCTACTGGTACTATAAATGTGGTAATAATGTTAAAAAAAGTTGAAGTCCTCCAATATTAAGGTAGGATTGTTCTTTGAAAGATACCTGTGCATATATATCAGTGTGAGGTAACATGTTTGTTTTCACCTCTTTTCAGTTCAGAAGTGAAGAGTTTACAAAACATTTGATTAAAAAAAAATTAAAATTCTATTTAAGGGACTAGAGATGTTTAGGCATGACTACAAAAAATCCAGCTTGGTTTTTGTGAGTCACATGTTGCTGTCAACAACGATGATTCTGGGAGCTGACTGAAGTAATAGTGTTGGTGCCAATTTGGGAGCTGCACAGAATACTTTTGGTTATGTTCATGGTACCAAAGGCTACATGCACAGGGACTCAAGTACATCTCCTACTTCTTGGGTCAGAAAAATGCCCTGTCACATCCCATCTCTGCATTAGCGAGAGTCCCAGGCAAACATTAGTCAGAGAAAGAAAACCTGAGCTCCTGGATCAGAAGTGAGCTGTAGCATATCCCAGACAGGAACCAAAACCAGACATTCAGGAAACCAAGGCGGAGAGGTGAGAGGTGAACTTCAGAGCACTCCCACCTCATACTCTAGATGCAATATAGGGTTGAACCAATCAATAAAATCTAACTAGATTTTTTTTCCCTGGGTAGCATCCGTTGAGGACAAAATGAAGGTTATTCAAAGGCCATAACTGTGGATATTTTCCTCTTAGAAGGGCTAAAAACTTAATTTAAATGCATCTTACACATTCAAAAATCAATTTATACACTCAGGACAGAGCAAAGGAGAGAAAGAACTCACAGTAGCACTCATGTTTATTAAGAAACCACCAATGGGCCAAACCAAAAATAAGGGCTTCCTGCTTATGATTTCACAGCACTGTCCCTAGAACCTAAACACACTGGAAAAACATCAACGCCAACACACTGAAAGAGGCAAAGGTAGCAAAATCTTGTGTATTGCCGTGTTTTCCTGGAAGTAGTAGGGACGGGATAAGAGAGTTTAAAGTTCCGAGCACACAGAGAGAGAATGTCTACTAAACAGGAAGTCATTGTTTAGTTTTATTTGTTTGTTTTCATATGTTCATTCATCTTCCCACCACCGTACTTTCCATTCTTCACCATCACTCTTCTGTGGCACCCACTTTTGGCCTTGCTGCTTACCCACACAGTAGAAGAGGCAGTTTTTCCATCAGTGAACCAGAGCACCCCAGTCGCTGTCCAGTAGGGACCAGCCGGGCACGGTTCACTTTGAAAAATAATGCTAACTAAGTCTCTAAAGCTCTTTTTTTAGTCATCAAAAAAGAAAATGACCTTACCGTTCACATAGCAAGACCATTTGTCAATATCCAAAGTGTAGCCGGGCAAACAGGAGCAGATGTAGGACCCTGGAACATTGACACAGGTTTGGCCACAGGTTCCCAAACCGCCTTCAAGGCATTCATCGATATCTGAAACATGGTTTTGAACAGATCAGGAAAATTCAGCTAGCAAAAGCAGCAAAGAGCAAAGAGAAGGAATACCCTTGACATAGTTACCTAATAATAAATTGGTCACAAAATTTAATATCCCATCATTAAAATGGAGAGTAAGATGGCTGTATTGCTTCATGCATTGGTTTCAGAATTATTGTTTTGTCCGTTGTCACATGCACAGTGATTTTTTTTTTTTTTAGAAGACTGTCCAGGGAAATTATCATTCTCCCTAGTGTCTGGGCACTCTGGTCTCTGATTGCCCAAACACAGGGAACAGACTTGTCTCATACTCCATTTCTGTGATTTGCATTATCATTTGCTATGCAAATGCTGCCTGCAGCTGCTTCCACAGTAATAATTTTGCCAACAAATTAACAAACTTTGCAAAACAGCAAAGCAGCAAACAGACGGCCACAGCACTGAGTTCCACATTGAGCTCATTTTGGTTTGTCAACTCTCAAAAATACATACAAAACACTAAAAACTCCACTATATTCTGACAGCAACAAGCCCAAACCAAGGCAACAAGCAAACTAATTAGAAACTTGGCTTTTAACTGGTAGATTAGGCTAGAGCCTTTAGGAATTAAAAGATATTTGATGTATTTACGGTGTTTTATCAGGGCTTGAGGCAGTAACTATTAATTAAGTCCTAAATTAAGGACTTTATTTTTCAAAAAAAGGTCATCGCTGGGGAGCATATTTTACACTAAGGGGGAAAGAATTTAACCCCTTTGGCAGTACCATGGATGATTGTCCCCGAAAATTTAGATAAACTTCAGTTCCTACTGAAAACAAATGCATCCGATAGTAACTTCCCGAGGTGCTTGACATCTGGCAGTACCATATCTTGGGATATTTCTTGTATAACCACTGTCAGGGTTGCTCTAAGGAGCAGCTTTTTCCCTGCCCAAGATCTATTTGATGTCACTGGCTTTTGTTCTGGGTTTTATCGTGTGATTTTGCACACACAGGAAAAAAGGAATCAACACAAATTATTTTAAAGAGAGAGACACGTTTGATTAAGTCACTAAAGGACATTGATTCATAACCAAAACTACATATATATATATTGAGTTATTCCAAGTATAGCTCACAACAATTTATTTTTTTTCTGTATTCCTGATCAAGAATTTAGGGCAACAGAAGAAGAGCTTCTCCTTGGATAACTTATCTTAGATGATCATTTGCATAAAGTGCCAATTATCACAGTGCTGCAGGAGGTCTGTGAGTGTTAGGTGAGGATTCCCCTAGTTCAAAGAAGGTCAGAAATGGCACCTCATGATAACTGCAAGGAACTGCAATTTAAGCGACTCACACCAGCACTTTGAAAGAAACTTTTTCTCTCCCAGTAACCTAGGGAGAGCTAAGCAACCAGATCTCTGATATCCCATGGGTCTGGGAAACTGTCTCCTTTAACTGCTTTAAAAAACTACATGCAGCAGAAGTGTTTAGGGTTTTCTTCTGTGTCAGGTATCAAAGTTGTTCAAAAAGAATGTCAATGCTTTACAGCCACCTAACATGTCTGTACAGACTAGGGAATGTTTCCGTATCGTTTTCAGAGTTTTCCCACAACGTTATGTTCCACATAGCAGATGAACTAATTTGACAATGTATGAAGCATAATCAGAGCGCATGCAACTGATTTCTGTTGAACAGATTATGAAGGTAAAGCAGAAGCATTTTCAGGAACTTAACTCCATAAAGCACTCTAATTCTAACCCACAATCTTCTTCAAACAATCAGCTTTTAGGAGCATATTTTCTCACATGTACTAGGGATGCATATGCCATTCTCCACAGCATTGAAGTGAACTCCTCCAAATCGCCTCTAGAAAGGTTTGACTCACTTAGAAGTTTGTCAATGGGCTACAGAAACTGTGAGCTCCAGGTTGCCAGTTTAAAACTAGCTACTCCTGGCTAACGTTGCCTGGATGTCGTTAAAACTAAAGGGCTCTTTGATAACTAATACGGGAGGGCTTTGGTGACCTCAGCTCATTGTCACAGCTGCTGTCAGTGTTAGCAGAGATGTGAAGAAGTATGCAGGCATGAACACTGTTTGTATCTCTCCCTGATGCACTGGTTTTCAAATGGAGTAACTGGCTGACTAAGCCGGACAGTTGATCGGATCTAGTCACCGGTACAAAAGCAGGTGCAAGCCTCTGTTGATAAAGGCTATAATGTAGTTCATGTTAGTCAATATACTTTTATGACAATAGTGGCTTGTTAAATAAATCTGATGTTATTTCTCTGAGGAAATCACAAGTATGGGTGATAAAGGCAACTGTGTAGATGTAAGATTGCTAAATACAAAGGTCATTTGACTAAGCAATGTGAAACACTGATAAAAGAACTATTATTCAATCTCAATAAAGAACACATTAAATAAGAATAAGAAAGATAGGCCTGACCTACAGATTGTATCTGGAAGACTGCTTACTCTGACAAGAATTTGTGTTCATACTGGACAGAAAGCTGACCTCTTAGCATGTTACTGGGCAAGAAAATTCAAATCACAACACATATAAACACAGGAGAAATGAATGACAGCGGAGAAATAATTTTACTTCTGTATATGGCAGTGATCAGACTATATTGTCATGCTGTTTGTATTTCTCAGATACAGGTTAAAGGGTCCTGAAAAGTTAGAAAGTGTATACAAGGATAAAAAGCCTGATCTGAGTGTAAGGAAAAGTGCCTTTCTGTGAGACACTTAAAGAGCTCAGTCTGCTTAGATTATCTGAAATAAGCTTGAGAAAAGGCTTGATCACAGTATATAAATACCTTCACAAAGAAAAAGTATCAGATTTTCTAAAGGACTGTATAATCTTTTGCAGGAAAGATTTAACAAGGACTGATGGCTGAGAACTGAAGCCAGGGAAATCAAATTTAGACATTAAATTCACATTTTAACAGGAAGTGTGATTCACTAAGGGAACTAGCTACCAAGAAAAATTGTGAACGTGTGAAAAACATCAGTGGATATTCTCAAGTCAAGATCAGACTGGGAAGACATGCTTTAAGCAAGCACAGGTTACTGAGCTGTGTACCAAGGTAACTGGACAATGACCTGTTATTTACAGGATGGATTTTCCAGCTTTATATGAGTGTACAAAACTGACTCTCTAAGAAAGAGCATGCTGATTGATCAGGCTACAAGAATTTACACTGCCTCCCCAGCAATTGTACTTGAAGAGAAGATTTCAGGGTTATCAATCTACTTGATAGATTGATAATCTACTTTCATCACCACCAAAGTTCACATAATAAAGCAAATCCCACACATACTGAAAAGCAAGCAATTGCCCCAGCTGAAGAAAGGCTATAGTGGAAGAATAACCGCCCAATAAAAGACAAGGGGTGCAGCGGCGACAGGCAGCTCGGCCACCGGAGAATGCCCCTTCCAGCAGTAAACAGGAAGCACCAACAGACACAGCACTATTGTAGAATACGCTGCAGCCCTGTGAACATTCAGCTTTTATGGCACTAACAATGGAAGAGGGTCCTATGCTTAACATGCTCCCTTCTTTGCTTAAAGTACAAAAACAAAACAAAACAAAACAAAGGGCTGTTTCTTAAGGTTTAGAAGAACTCGATCATAAAACCATCCATCAGGTGTAACTAGCAGTGCCTTCACCTGCACTCTTAGTGACAAAGCAAAGCACGGAGTTGCATCCTGCTGTAGCTGTTTTACGTGTCCTGGCAACCACATCCCCCAGTGGGAACTTTACCCTGTGAAAGAAATCGGCTTAGTGAACACAAAAGCCGTCTGCAGTGCCCTGACAGCCATCCCTGAAAGGAAGAATGAGGTTCTGCTCAGTTCTCAAAGGCTTCTTTATGCAAAAAATGCCTTGAGAATCAGCAAAAACAATGAATCATGTCATCATGATGTTGGCAGCTCTCAATGACTTTGCATACAAATATGCTACTTTATTGAGAGTCCTGAGAAATGCTCTGATTGCAGAAGGTGAAGCATTAGTATGCCTGGCAGGGATACAGAGAAACCACAGTGAGACAGAACTTGCGTTTCATTATGGCCACAAATACATACATTATATACATAAAATATACATGTATATTGTATATACAATATACACACGCTCAAATAACCTCGCTCGAATTTGGTTCCTGTTGGAGTTGGACTGGGGATTAATTCAATCCGCTATATCTAGCCACCACCATAATCTTTTCAACAAGGTTGAACATGAAATTTCATCTGGGTTACAAAGAAAGCAGCCCATCCCTTTTATCTATTTTGTTAAAAGCATACAGTTCAAAGAACAGAAGATAGCCAGAAATGGAAAAAGATGCTCCATCTATCAGCAGGTCACAATAAAATAGATGAGGCACAGCTCAGTATCCTCTCTCTCTAATTTTAAATGAGGTTTAAACTACAACCTGATCACTCTCAATTTTTGAGGTTACAAAGAAAGCAGCCCATCCCTTTTATCTATTTTGTTAAAAGCATACAGTTCAAAGAACAGAAGATAGCCAGAAATGGAAAAAGATGCTCCATCTATCAGCAGGTCACAATAAAATAGATGAGGCACAGCTCAGTATCCTCTCTCTCTAATTTTAAATGAGGTTTAAACTACAACCTGATCACTCTCAATTTTTGAGAGGACAGAGGCTCTGAGGTGCTCAAATACTCAAATTCAGAAACCACTTGTAGACGTCTTGAAGAGAAATGGCAAAAAAGATCTCTAGGGACTACAATATCTTTCATTTTCTACCTTTCTGGACTCAGATCTCAAGGGTTTGGAAAAATGGAAAAAAAATATTTTTGGTTTTGTCTTTGAAATAAATTCTATGTGCAAATTAGTAACTACAAAATGGACCTCTACTTCCTGGATCATGCAACTTTCAACATACTGTTATTGGCTTGCCTTTCCTGGCCCTCTTTGAAAGGCATCAGCAAATACTGTCATCCAGCTCCCTTTAAAATCGGCTTTCAAATTAGATACTAGAAAGTAGTCAGTTTTGTTTAAAACAGAACACAAAATTAATATCTGCTATTTTCCACTGAGCAAAACAATGACAAGTCTTGCAGTATTAGTCATTGGTCCTGGAGTCTGCCCCTTAGCCCTTTTCAGGATTAAGCTTCATGTGATGTGTGACGCCATTTCTGTCATTTCTTGTAACATATTCACCTCCTTCCTATTTTGATCTAAGTTTTCACAGCTAAAGATAGTATTTGTCCACATTCCGCTGGATCCAATTTCCAGAGAATTCAATGGAAATCTTCTCGTGAATTGGTCTGTGGGTTCAGACCCACGTTCAAGAATTCCTGACTACTATTTGGTAACAATATTTTCAAGCATCTTTCCCCAAGGCAGTATAATATGAAGTGAGCTATCTGGAAGACAGCTACTGAAAACAGGGAAACAAGCATGCCTCGACTGCAGCTCTTCTGAAATACAGAGGGATACCGTGGGGTGTCAACAGGTTTATCCCTATGTCATGACAGGGGTAGACAACACAGTTCCCCATTTCACTGGCTCTTACTGCTCCTTACGCGATGCTTGCAAAGAAAGGATAGCTGTGAATTAGTAAGGTTTTGGCATTTCATATTTCTCAGAATACAACATAAGAAGCTTTAACAGTGTGTCTTCAGAAGGCTGTATGGAGCAAAGTGAAGCCAGGATTTAGCTAATTAAGGTGAATTTAAAGATGTAACACAAAGAGGAATAACTTAATATTCCGCATCACCAGTGCTCCGTGGCAGGAGAGTGGTAAACAGTAAGAAAGAAAGGAAGAAAGCTTGAGACACAGAAAGAAGCATCTGACCAAAAGAGCTGACCTAGATAGCTGCAGTTGTCACCTTCAGTTGCGGGCTGTAGCTCTGTAAGAATGTGCAGCATGTTAGCCCTGAAGAAGTGACACGGTCTGATCAGTTAATGTGAGAAGTTAGTAGAGATGTGCAGAATTTAAGAACCTACACTTAGGTAAAACTTCAATAATGTGGGTTGTGCTTTGCCTTCTTCAAAAACTTTTTTACAATATTGTTGGTTTTTTTTAAATAACTATTTTCCTTCACTTTTAAAACTTACAAATTGAGTATTCAAAGAGCCCTGAAGCCAAAGTACACCTCCAGTCTTGCAGTATCCAGAACATAATATATTTACCTAGGGTAGCCCAAGACTAACAGGCACTAGTATCCAGTCTAAAATTGATAATGCAAGGTGCTGCTCTAGGGGCTTCTTCAGATAAACAGTGCCACGTGGGAAACTTTTTGGTCTCGAGTGGGGAAAGCCCATGAGAGAATAAAAAATAGTGTTGTTAAAGCGGTACTTCAGGAGGGCACAGGAAACTGATTCCAACAGGCATAAGGCCCATCCCCTGGTGTACCGTGTATGCTTACATGGTTGAATATTTTAGAAATCAAAACTCTCCCAGGACCAACTATGCACATATTTTTACCTTGTAGGAATAATAACTCCTGTGTAGCCCAGACCATTTTTCTTTAGAGGTAAAAGGTTCTATGTTTTCACTGGGGTCTAAGAAAGACGAGTTATTTAAAGGTAACTGAGTCCCCAGTCCTGACATCAGCTTAAAATAAATTATTAAATCAAGATGGTAATGTCAAAAATTGCAGAAATGCTTCCAATTCTACCATAACTTGCCGATAAACTGATATGTTCATTCACCAGACTAGTCTTATTCTGCCCTCATGATCTGTTCTGACCTCATGATCTCTTCTCCCATACTTTCTCTCTCATAAACCTTGCTGTTGTGGGACACGCAGCCCCTCTGAAAGGCCTCTCCTCTCTTGGCATACCAAGTCAGGATTCAAATAATCTCTCTTAAAATAACTGTATAAAATTATGTGAGACATTTAGGGTTAGATTTCATTATCCTTCCACAGGATGAGAAGGTCTTTGATCTTTGAATATCCCTAGAAATAAAAGGAACTAATTAAGAAGTGAGCTATTTAGCAATGTAAGAAGAGCACGACTTAGACCTTCATCTGTAGTGGAAGTATGGAAAACAAATCTAGAAAAGCCTACACACTTTCCAGTAAGCGTTGCTTGTAACAGTTCACTAACAGAGAGCAGACACCTTCTCAATTCAGGGTAGTCCTTATGGCTGGCACGATGCCACCACAATCACAGATGACAAAGAACATTTTACAATTGGTATATTTATTACAGCTCACCAAGAATGGTCACCAAGCCACAGTTCAGCTTGCTGTCATTGTTCACAGTTCGGTGATATGAGTCATATCTCCCACTCACCACTTTTATCCCCACTATTACCTTCAAAGCCTGCCTGCAGCTTCCTACCACTTGCTTCCACTGCACCCTCTATCTCACATAATTAATGAACCAGAATATCATACATCCGGTCTTCTGGTCAGAACACAACTTGTGTATCCAGCACACGGAGGAAAGAACAGGGGAAATCCATTCCACCAAAGCATCCTTCAGTCTCACGTTTCATGTCAAAATTTCACCTTTGCTTAATCCCCTGTAATCCAATGGTATCTAATTAAAAGGATACCCTAGCACATCTCATTTTTCATTTATTCTATGTTACATGGAATTGCTCAGAGTATGTTATAGTAACGTTAGCTCTTATGCAAAAGACGACTTCTACTACTATTTCTTGCAGAGTTTGCTGAGCTACCGGCCATTCTGGTTTGGTGCTTTACCTGGAGTGCCCCCATTCATACAGCAGCTGAATGTATCTAATTTTCGACAGAAAAGACATAATGCAGGGCAGGTTATGTCTCCATTAATGGAAGAATGATGTACAACAATATGCGAAATATGTCAACTGAAATAAAAAATACATCTTTCCAGCCTTTTGAATGTCAATATTTAGAGTGCATTTTGACTCATTAAACAATAGCCAAGCGATTCCCTTCACATCAGTAGGCTTCTCCTGTTATATGTGAGCTCTTAATTGGGCAACCCAGTAATGTAAAAGTCATAACTAATATACATCCTAATTAGCTTGTGGAAGTTATGTACATATCAGCAAATAGTGTGGACCTATAGGAGAGGCTGTGTAAAGTGCAACAGTTGCTGAGGATATGACATACACGCTGCATATATTTCAGGTTGAGGTTGCGGAGAACGAGATCTAGTCTGGTCCCATGGACCGAATGGCCATCAACAGCGGCGAGGACAGATGGTCTCCTATGGGAACACCTTCTGGTTTAGGTTGGCCTAAAGGGACTCCAGTTTGTGCACTTTGAGAGTGCTCCACAATGTGAAGACAAGCACAGTAAGAGGTGGCAGTATGGAGATTCATTTCAGAAGTGTGCTTCTCATTTGAATTCAAGCATCAGTGTGGAAGCACCCTAGGTGAGTTTGGTTCTCAGATAAACCTTCAGTCGGGTTTATCATTTGTACACAAAAAATGCCTAGCACCTTCTCTCTCAATCCGAGAGCATTTAACATGCATGCTTCTATTTTCTGCTTACAAGATGGTATTTCTTGGCAGAATGCACAGAGGAGGCACCTGTTATTAAATCACTGGAATCATGTCAAGAACTGAGTCAGAGCCTCTGAAGTCCAAGCAATCTAAGGCAAAAGCATTAACTCCAAGTATTAGGTCTGTTTGCTTGAATCCTTACAGAGTGTTTCCTCATCTCCTTACCGCAAAGCCCATGACTTCATTGGCTCTGGCTTTCTAAAAAAAATTGGACTTCAAGGTAGCAGGGTAGGGAGAAGGGTTCTGTCATTCTTTGTCTTACACTTTGTAAAGAATAGGAACCTGTATTTTACATGTTCCAAATCACTGGAGGTAATTATATTAATATCGGTGTCATACATTTCACCCAGACTTTAGTACTACAGTATCAAACACACCTGCGATTTATGTATTGTATGAGACGCATTATTTAATATAAGCACACATATCTACATGCACCAATAAACATAGAAAGAGTAGTTTTTAAAGTTATCTAGACCACATCTAAGTATATACTAATACATAATCATTAAAATACACTTTCTATGTGTATATAGAAATACAAAAATACACCTATACACAAATTTTACATACATAGAAGCACGAATATGTGTGTGTGCACATGTATTGAAAATACGAGACACTAAAGCTATGGCAAGGAATTTTGGTAACTAGGGAACAGTTCAGATCTCTTAATGATCATATAAAAGTTTATCCTGCTTTCCGATAGTTAAACTGACAGACAAGTGACTGATTTCTGAAAAACAAACTAAATAAAATGAGTTCTGTTCATTATGAGAAGCAAAAGAGATTGAGAAGCTGATTTATCAATTCTGCCAGTATAACACACAAGCAATCTGTAAAAAAACTCTTTGAAAATTATAAAGCTCAATTAAGGGAATACAAATGCAGTTTTCTTAATCTGTGACTAGTCAGCAACTTACCTATACAAGAAGAGTTTTCAGTCTTCAGTCTGTATCCATTAGGACAGTTCCAGTGCTGCAGAGCTGAGAGGCTGACAAAACCAATTTTAAAAACCACTGGCAAAAAAGCAACAAGCAAGAGAAACATAATCTTGAGGGGTTTTTGAACTGTCACTAGAGAAAAACTAGTTTGTATTCAGTCATATCCAGGACAAGATGAGCATGTGTAATCCCAAAAGGTTTCTGCAATCTCCCACTTTACACTCAGACATCTTATCACAATACCAAGTTTTATCTTTGCCTTGCTTTTCTTGTCACTTTAGCCCTTACTGTGTCTGACTACAACCTTGAGGAAATTCCTGGGAGATTTCTTCCCCACACACGTCGGTTTTTTTCTCTCTCTCGTTTGTTTCTTTTTTTTTTTTTCCTGGAAGCCAAGTATGAAATGCCTGACACTCTTGCCACAAATTTAACACAGCTTAAAAGCAATGCTCGCAAGGATCACTGCAAATTTCCTCACAACAAGCAAAACTGCTGTTTAAATCTTAAAAGCAGTGAATTTAGAAAACTGTTCACCACAGCCCTCAGTGGAGTACAGGGAGCGAGATCTCCAGGTACCGTCCTTCTCCAATATGCAGTTGCTTTTTACATACAAACTTAGACAGACTCCTCTTTTCTTTTTAAAGCTCTGCTTGCCCCACCTCTTCTCTTTTTAGTACCACTTGAGTGAACCCTGTGTTTGCAAATAGTAATGTGGTCAGTTCCTTACTACAGGGAACTGAGCCAGAATGCAGATACCCAGCCACCCGTAATAAATACAGTCTATATAGAAAAGCAGCCCCTCCTGCTTGAGAAGTACCTGCGGCATGCCAGCTAAGTTTTATTTCTCAGGGATTGTAGGCAGGTTTATACCATGCCTGTTCAATCATGATTAGTTGCATTCATTTTAATATTGTCATGTGTTTTACCACCAGAAACAA
This sequence comes from Aptenodytes forsteri, assembly GCF_000699145.1. Classification (NCBI taxonomy): domain Eukaryota; kingdom Metazoa; phylum Chordata; class Aves; order Sphenisciformes; family Spheniscidae; genus Aptenodytes; species Aptenodytes forsteri. The sequence continues at coordinate 8,674,909 of NW_008794665.1, read as the reverse complement.
ACTTTGTCATCAAAACATTACATGCAAAAAGGGAAAAAAAAATCCCTCTGGTTTCTCCGATATATTTCAACTGGAAATACAAATTGGCTTAAGGTCAAGTTCAGATCTAGGGTATGTGTTTGTAATTCTGATTTCAAAGAAGTTGCAACCACCACTCTCAGGTCTGAATTTGGCCCTTCTGTACTTCCAGGAAAATACCTGCTGTCAGAGACTGAGGCAACATTTTCTGAGTCTGCATCTCTTACACATGTTGCAGTCATTTATATGCACACATCAGTGCTGTAAGAGGCTACTGTTGTGATGCAGTGCTCTTTTACACCTGTTTTGCTGAGGTAGATAAACTAGAGAAATTCCAGGTGCATCAAGATCATAATTCTTCCAGTGTTCAAAAAATCTCCTTTTTTCCCAGTCCTTTGGCCCAGACCTGCAAAGCTCTAGTGCGCAAGCATAAGTGATTTGCTGAATTTTGAATGCGTTGAGATTTAAGCAGGTGTTTAAATGGTTGACTGTGCCAGGCTTTGTTGAGCTAACTACTGTGAGGCATTCTGGTTCTGTCATTTTTTTCTTTCCTCCTTTTTGTTTTTATTTCTGCAGTGTTGTGCTAGAATAAATACTAATACAACAGCTGGATACAGCAGCAGCAGACAGTAACCTACAGCTGTACAAGTTCCGTCTCTGAGAATCCTGCCCCCCCCCATATTTGTCTGAGGCGATAAGAGTCCAGACTTGCATTGTCAGAAAATAAGAAGCATGAAACCTGATTATAAATTGGGTCACTCTCCATTAAAAGCAACTATTTCTTGATGTTTCTGCCTGTGTGTAGGCACATTTTGCTCACTCAATCTTCACTGCTACAGCTAATGCAACTAATTAAATCTGGACTGACAAATGGCAGCCACATTTCCATATAGTCTGTTCAGAACCGAGTCTCTATTCTGCATGCTATAAAATACAATAACAGTAATGTAAATTATGCAGGGCCAGACCCATGCCAAACAGCATTTGCTTCTCCAAATAGTCCCCTGGAATACAAAAGGGCAACCAATGTGAAAGCACAGTATAATGCCATCCCATCTAGGATTACAGGATCCTGCCCAGGAACTGTGGTATGTTCCACATGAACCTTTTTTACTAATTCTGCAGCCGTCGGTTCCTCCTCACACAATTTTCTTCAGTGTTCAAGCTGGGAGCATGCAACCCAAACAGCTCAAAAGGAATGTGTCGCTTCTTTGTGAGCAACCACCAGCAGAGTGTTTGCTAGACCATGAGGGTGGCCGTCCCAGCACAGCCCTGACCTCTTCCAGGGCAGACTCAGACAAACTCACTGAAGGAGACAAAATGAATAAGCTCTCCCTTTCCTATTAAAACCCAGAAGCAATTTCTCTTACTCACATTCTTTTAGCCTCTCATTTACACGCACTGCCTTTTCTGAACATCTCCCTCAATCTTCTCCCCCCTGCTCCATTTCCTCTTTTTGTTTTACTCAAAACACAGTCAAAGGCATGTCCCAGAATTTCTCTTCTTTCTCTAAAGTAAAAGTGAAGACAGAACTGTCTGACATGCCAATACCACAATGATCTTTTCTGGAAGAAGAGATCCCTTCACTGCAGTCAGGTAAAGAGTGGTTAATAAAGTCATTAATTTTACTGTCCTAGAAGTATAGGAATGGTTTAAAAACAGGAAGAAAAATCTCTTAATAGTGGGATTACTTTTTTTTTACCCTCAAAAACCAAATATAGCTCAGACCAGAACTAACCCCCAGACCCACAACATGATACGATATGATCTAGGCCTAAGGATGTAAATAGGTTACTTGAAAGTAGATAGAACCGATCACCTCCCCTTAGACCAAACTGGAAAGTTCTCAATAAAGGATGAAATGCATCAGGCTGTACCACACATAAACTTTTCAAACATAACATTTTTTACCAAGTGGTTCAGCATACAGCACACATTAATTCCTTCACACCTAAAGTCATTTAGCATTTAAGAAGTTGTTCAAACATGTTTCTACAAAGCAAACTATTGTGCTCACCTACAGGTATTAAGTACGGCAATTTACTTCAATCTAGCACTCATACAATAAATTAGACTAAAATAGCACAGTAGTCTCATTTGTAGGGCTCACCACAGAATCAGTCCAAATGATCTTAAAATCATCTCTCCCAGTACATCAAATGCAAAGAACTGACTTAGTTTAATTTGACCTGCTGACTCAAGAGACTGATTAACTAAAAAAATAAACATTTTATTCCTTTCTTTTGAACTTCCCGCTATCTTGGCTAGCTTTGGAAGTCTTTCTTTGCCAATGTTGGTAAAGACCAGCTAGTGATTCAAATGGAGAGGGTCTTCTCCCCTACCTTGGCAAAGAGCTGCTGTTATCTAGTGCAAGGACAGTATGTTCTGGCTGTTTCTAAACTGTGAAGGAAACAGAGCCCTCCCTCAGTTTCCCAGGGCTTTCAGTATCTATATTGTATTAATTAGTATACTGTTTAAATCATATATTGGTTTTTATTCTTGCTTACTACACATTACACTAGCTTGTCAGCACTTTGACTTCTTTTCCTGTCAGGTTCTGAAAGTTTGATTCTGACCTTAGGCATATTCTAATCTGGTTAAAATTATATTTTATAGTCATCACAATCCCAATTACCGCCAACATAGGTTAATGACTAAATGCAAGGGTTCACTGAAATAGCATAGGAAATGTGTAGTGGCTATCTCTAGTACCGATAGCACAGAGCAGTGAGGAGCACTCAGATGCCTCAAAACAGCTTCCAGGTCCTCCCCGATGGCCTCAGGGAACCCGCCAGCCCCTGGGTCAACATGTCATTCTGTCAGAAAAGGTATTGCCACCAGAGCAGTAACTGATTGACACAAGCAACTTTTGGGGTCTGGAGAACAAGTCTTATGAGGAGCAGCTGAGAGAACTGGGGTGGTTTAGCCTGGAGAAAAGGAGGCTGAGGGGAGACCTCGTCGCTCTCTACAACTACCTGAAAGGAGGTTGTAGCGAGGTGGGTGTTGGTCTCTTTTCCCAAGTAACTAGTGATAGGACGAGAGGAAACAGCCTCAAGTTGTGCCAGGGGAGGTTTAGATTGGACGTGAGGAAAAATTTCTTTACTGAAAGAGTGGTGAAACATTGGAACAGGCTGCCCAGGGAAGTGGTCGAGTCCCCATCCCTGGACATATTTAAAAGACGTGTAGCTGAGGCGCTTAGGGACATGGTTTAGTGGGCATGGTGGTGTTGGGTTGACGGTTGGACTTGATGATCTTAGAGGTCTTTTCCAACCTTAATGATTCTATGATTCTATGGTGATACTGGGGATTTCTGATAGCTTTCAGGAAAAATACACAACATTTTTGTAAGCCATGCCTTACTGAAGCCTGATCTCAGGGTCAGTGTGGGGATGGCTGACTCTGATCACCATACTTCCTCTGACATGACAGTGCTTGATTCAGTACTGCTAATGTCATTTGAGCAGGTTGAGCCTGCATCATGTATAATTCTGACAAAAGGGACATTATGTGACATTAAATTGCCTGTCAGACAGAGCAGGGAGAGGCACAGCGTGAGGGAGTGGCATATTCCAGTGATCTTTAAAAGCCAGGAATTCCTGAAATCTCCTCCTGAGGTATGACGGCCATGCTGGTTTTGTCCTCAAGCATGTCACTCATTGTTCTCTTCAACAATCTGGAGATGATAGTTGGCTGGCAGGATGTTGTAATTTAATTTATTAGTAAAATTAATTAAAGAGCAGGGCTTTAAGTCATGAAAGCTTTATGAAAACCAAGTGCTATTGTAGGTAATCTCTTTCTAGTGGTCTCAATTTGTTTCACAGCAGCAATTACGACAAATACCCACTGGATTTTTTTTGGTAGTTTGAGTCCCATGTCTTTTCTGCTAAGGTTACAATCTTTCTTATGGAAATCTGGTTTTAAGGAAAAGAAAAAGACAAAAAAATCCACGTTAAAACCATACTGTTAATTATAACCGATATTACCTTTTTAAAGCAGTTTTACATTTAACATTTTGACAGGCACCTTTCACCAGTTGCTGTACAGTGAATACTTATTTCATCAGCTAGACCACACTGGAATCCACAGAAGGATCCACTAAGAAAGTTAAATATTCTCTCTCTCGTATCCAGACAGTCAGAACAAGAGCGAAACATTCTGGGGAAGCCACACGGCACATTACTGACTTACAACATTTATCAATGTTAGATGACTACATTAGGCTTTTATGTTAGCAGACATAAAGGAGTAGTTAAAATAGCACGTTGAAACAGTCATTTGGTTCTCTGAAGTGGAGACAAAACTGAAGATAAAGCAAGTCATTTGTTACCATGAATAAGGTCTATGCAGCTTGCTACGTGAGAGCATTTAAGAAAGGATCTTAGTAACAGGTATGGCATTACTTCACTATCATCAGGGTCAAAAAATGTATCCTCCCCATGGTTTTTTGCTGTGTTTCTGTCCCAGGGATAGCTCTGTTTCACCCACAGCAAAATGATTTCTAGTGCACATATGAGAACAGCCACTCTAACAGATCTCTCAGAACAAAGACAATGGCTGAAATCTGATTTCACTGATTTTGAGAGTTGCTGAGCACTCACCATTTCCACTGATACCAGTAAGAGATGAGGATTTTAAATATCAGTCCCTAGGTTCTTATTTGGAGCCCATCTATCACAGATATTGCTACTTTTACTCTTTTTATCCCATGAGTTCCGGGCTGGGAAGATGAATAATTAAAATGACTTTTTCAGTCAACTTTTGTCTCCGCATTACCGACCTTTTCAGATGGTTCATTCTTCTTGTGACCATGATGCTTTTTAGAAAATAAACACTAGGGAACATTTACAGCTGCCTCACTGGCTATGTGGAACAGAATCACTGCATTTACCAATCTAATTCACTTTGTCAGATTAACCCCATTTCAGCTGGTGTGACTACTACACCAGTTTGGCATACCTACACAAACACACACCTGCATAAGCTTACGTCTGTGTATCACATCTCAAAGGCAGAATCAAACAAGATGGACAATAAACAGGAGTAGAAGTAGCAACAGGCATTGTTATAGTCAGCTTTCCACAGCAAAAGCACTTGAGATGAAGCCAAAAGGCTGGAATTACCAGAGATGTTGTCAGCGCCTGGTACCGAGCTCCTGCGAGCGGACTGCAGGATGCTCCCAGTTGCTGCCAGACTCAAAGGCTCTGAAGGAGGCAATGACTTCCTGAGCATGCTGCAAGCCACATTCTCTTCATGGAAATTTAATATTTTCCTGTACGTGGCCATGCAGCTGGTGCCAGAGGGGTTCATCAGTGAATTGGTGGGCAACCAAGAGCGAGTGTAATAAAATACATTGCTAACTGCTGGGAATGTTCATTTCCCTACAATTTGTAGAACACATCCAAGAGGTCTCCAGAAGCAAATATGTCCTAATTAATAAATATTTGAGCATTGAGAATCTCCTGAAGAATTTGCCTAGAGCCTGCTGGAAGTAAGCTTGCACTGGAAGCGCAAGTTTTTCATGTGATGACATTTACTGTGTGAGATAATTTTACAGGCGCAGTACAGATCTAAAGCAAAACAATATATGGTTGTCAGGCCCTACCCACAGTGGCCATAAGAGTCCTGCATGTGTCTTTCTTATACCGTAACGAGAAGTAGTTGGTACAGAAAGTGGCAAATGATCAGCAAGGGGCTCTGCCATGGAGGAGGCAGCTTGACCCGACACCACCTCACAGAGAGCCTCACAGCTGCAGGCAGTGCAATGCCAGAGCCTGTTGCAGACCCAAATGCCACTGTGAGCATGATATCCCAGAACTTGGCATCCGAATCCTGCAGCTACCAAACACACCCTGCTTGAGGCCACAGCTGACAATTCTCCATCTAGACAGGGACAAGAAGAGAAGAGCAGTTGGGAAAAAGGCAGGCGTACCAAGTACAAGCAATAGCCTACGTTATATTTAACTTTTAAATAATGGTTCTGCATACTCCAGAGCTTCAGACAGATCCTGTATTGTTGGTGGGAGTGTGAATACAGAGGCTCCAGTTCAGACTCAAGTGACAGCAGTGATTTCAGAAAAGGGAGAAACAGTTCTTCGCAGTAGTCCCTTTGCCTCTGGAGCCCTGTAAAACACTACTGTGCTACAGGAATCCCCTGAGATTACCTGTAGGAGTCAGAAATAGTATTATTCCCACGGTGTTTTTGAAGAAAATGAGGCAACCTAACAAAGGCTTGGTCTCAGGGACTGATCAAGCAAGTAGTAAGCACTGGGTTAAGCATTAAGGACCAGGGAAAATAATTTTGTAACAGAGCAGCGTACGAGCGATTGAAAGTGGTCACTAACAGTCACATACATTCTTACAAAATGTCTGCTCGGCTGCACGGCAACGAGCAATGTCTGTCTAGCTGAAGAGTGAACGAACAGATTCCTGAAAGATATAGCTACCTCCTTTACATTTGCCAGTATGTATTGCTTGGCGCAGCCTTTGGCTTACATTAGGCTGTCAACTGAAAACAAGGAAAAGCAACAGTGAAATCAGGTGCAGTTAGACTCTGTAAATTAAAATGCCTATGGATGCACAGAGAAACTCTGTGGCTGCTCTAACCATATGCACAGCGTGTTAAAGGATTCCTTCATTCCATCTACATCCCTGCCACAGGCTTCCTGCGTGATCTTGGCATTCTGTGCAAGATCTGCGCACCTCACTATCCACCTTTTTATAATAAAAAGGACCAATACTTCCCTTTTGCATGAAGGAGGGTTACTTCATTTAATAGCTTTTATAACATGCGCTGAGATCCTTGTATGTAAGGTAGTATTCAAAATAGCAAAGAAATTGTTAATTTATTACTGCTAAGATCACATAGAGAGAACAAATTAGGCCACAAAACAGAAGGAAAAAAAGAAAAATAATTTGGGTTTGTACATTAGTTGCATCAGAAATAAAAAACAATCTTCTTGCCAAGTGGTGTTGCAAAGCACTGAAAACTTTTAAATATCATTTGTTACTCTCAGAATGCAATATAAGTTTACTTCTATACAGAAAAGCACAGTAAAGATCTCCTTCCTTCAAAGGAGATATGTTAATGTTTATACCTCATTTCTACCAAAAATCATTACACTATATTGTAGAAATTTTTTTTTCTCGAAGTGCAAACTAAGTTTATTATAATAAAACTCCTATTGGTGCCTAATAAAATTCCTATTAGTGCTATGAGATAAAATACACAGAAGCCTTCCGTGAGTTTACTAGAACTAAAATACAACATCAGTAGGAATACACCAGCTAGCTTAATGTAATAAGATAACATTTCTGAGACTCACTGCCTTATACACCGTATAAAAAAAATGCTTCACACTCTCAAGTCACTTCACAAGTTACCAAACTAAAACCACAATAATAACGAACACAGTAGCTAATCCAAAATCACCATCTATAAGATGTACCCCAACCTACTATAGCATCTTTATTAAAAACTAGAGTACATCAGGGCCATTCTGTATAATATTGCAATCCTATTGCAGTTAAGGTCAACCGGGCAATAGGACAAAATTATAAAAGGGAGTACCCACCCAAATCCTTCTCAGCAATGCCCGTGGGAGAGGGTTTGGTGTACCTCTTGGGCAGTGCTTTGAAAATTAGCCAGAGGTGCCCAGTTTTCCAAAATGAAACAAGACTCTAGTAAGGGGAGAGGGGCACGGGAAATCTATTCTGAGAGTTTGCATGTGCTTCCCAATGCTAAAGAAACCTCTCCATTTGCGCGTTTGCGTTTGACTGCCTTATTTAGAGCTGGGCTGACAGGCAAGGCAGAACGTGTCATAAGAAGAAACATAAATACCTAAAATATCTGGGCCAAACAGTAGAATTCTAATATTGTCTATATACCTCTAGAGAGACTTATAGAAGGACCTACCTTATATATGTTGGCATAGAAGTCAAAGACACTAATGCCTGCATACATTCTCAACGCTCACAGCCGCTCACTGCTGCAAAACATGCAGACCGAGGGCAGGGACTCTCCTCGAATGTTGTTGGATCACAGGCTCATCTTCACGTTCCAGGATTAAATACCCAGAGTGGCAGCTCTTTGCTTCCAGACATGAAGGAGAAACTGATCCTGAGCTCACTGAAGTCGATATCAAACTCCCATTGACTGCGTTAAAAACATTGGACTAGGCCTATCTTATGGAAGGGACAGATTCTTGTCTTAACTGCCAACACAGTTCTAAGTAAGTACATTTCTTTTTTCTCCCACAGAAATCAAAAGAGGTTAGGTCCTTGGGTAAGAGAACATCTCTACCATACGCTCTCCAGGGGCTACTTAAGTATTTTTTTCAACCTGTATAATTTAACTTAGGCCTGATACTTGGAAATAAGAGAAATATTGAAAAATATTTCTAATATTTTAGAAAATGTTAGTAAAAGTGAAGGCAAAATAAGAGGACAATCTGATTAAGGCTTCAGGATATGGTTTTCATGCTATGCACTTTTACACCTGTCCCAAACACAAGTTGCCATTACATGAGCACATGAAATGGACATTTCTTTTCTCGATCTTAAGTCTACGAGAGGTTCCAGCAGGAAACGTTAACTAGCAATTGACATCAACATTCCTTTTCCTCTACTGCCAATAACAGCCACCTGTTCACTACTACACAACAAAGCAATTATACCTTCAGAAATTATCAGTTATTAAAAATTCTTCAAGTCATAGTGTTCTGTGGAACAAGTATTCAGCTACTACTAATGCTTTTGTCATAAGATGAAGAACAACAATCTATTAAGTGCAGAACAATTCAAAGAGGAAAGCATTGTAAGTATTTAAGGCTGAATGGTTTGCCTGTACTGCTGCATGGCTGTTGAGAACTCTTGCTACAGCTGCACCCATGATGAATAAATGACAACATTCATATTTCACATCACACTGTTTTTACCAGGACCCATCTGATTAAGCATATTGTTTAAATCAGATAAATGTACAGACAGGAAAAGACTGCCATATCTTAGCTTCATGTGTTTAATATAGATTAAAATTTACCTCCAAAGTTGTCAGGATTTCTCCTGACTAACCAACTGGACTATTCCTAGACGTAATGTGGTCACTATTCAGTACCTTAGAAGAAAAAAACCAAGCCTTTTTGATGCAGCAAAGCTCTTGGCAATCAGGACTCAGGCAAAGCGGTTAGGGCTTGAAGTAATACTCTTGAGATTGGAGTGCTGAACCCAAAGCAGTTGATTTCTGTGACCAGCTGAATTGCAGAGTTACTGAGAAGCAGCATAAAACTAGAACAACTAGTCAGCCAACACCAAAGAAGGAAATGGTACGCTACATTGTAAATGGCAGTCACTTTACCTTTCTGTAGCCTCATTTGCGCCGCGGATATGTTAAGCCCTGTGAGTGGCAACGTTACAGCAGCTGGCAGGGCTGTTTCTCATAAACTGCTGACCTTTGAGGATGGTGGAACTGCTATGAAACTGCCGCACATAAACAAAAAGCTCCCCCCTCTTGCATGAAAATGTCAGGCAGAACACAGGTCCCTGATGGCTATAGAGGCCAACTCAAAAAAACACGGATGGTTTTCGTTTGTCTGTGGTCATCAGTGGTTACTTGTACAAACCAGGTTTGTCCAGTGATGAAAGGAGGCCATTCAGTTGCATCTTCACAGGCTCCTTTATGATGCTGAAAATCTCAGTCATCTATGGTCTCCTTAATAGACAGTCAGTCATCCTCAGAGACTTTCCTGGTATAATATATTTTTGAGATAGGTTTGAAACACATTAGTAAGGGCCACTTTGTCTGACTGTTACTATTTTATCAATACCACAAGTGGCTTACGATCTACCTGTCACATTGCTGAAATTATCAAGATGTGGAAGCATCTTCTGAATCTCTCCCATGGCCCAACCTCTTGCCAGACACTCTTGCTATTTGTGCATACTTATTCTTGGCGTCTGAAAGCTGCCTGAAACAATGTGTGACAGGATTCATCTCACTGTAACTGGAGTACCACTCCACTAAGTCTTGAGCTACTGGCATTTGCTGAAATGGCTGTGGGCTTATAAACATCATCAAATGCCAGCTCCCAGGATGTGGTCAATAAGTTATTTAGAGAATCTTTTCAGAAACCATTTCTATGTTTTATCCCCAGCCCACGCAAGGTTGGCATCACACAGTTTGTAAAGAGCATGGCCTTTTGTGGAATTTACTCCAAATATTCATCATAGGAAGAAACGTCATCATTTTAGATATATTTTTGGGTGGTGACATTTGACTTCAACTTCCTCCAGGCTTGTCCCCCTGCCCTTTTGATGAATCACAAGTTATTTGTACTGTAATGGGCTTCCTATAGTTAAAGTTTTGTCAATTCATTCTGCCCAGAACTTCCTATAACTGCGAAGGAACAGAAAGATGTGCAAGGATATGTTTTGACTATAACAGATCCTATAAAAGTACGTCATCTTCACAGTTTATTTCTCTCTTCTGTTCCAGTATTCTCAGTAAGACTGAAAATCATTCAGGCAGTGCTGTCGGAGTTTACTCCAGCTGTCTTTCTAGCTGGCAGTTGCCATCAAATACTGTCCTAGCTTTTCCCACTTAACATGTGGCCCATCTCATTTTTACAGTTCAGTTGGACTCCTTTGATGGCAAAGGTGTCAATCACACAGGTCCTTGCCTATGTAGCCTCATCAGACTCAGAAATCCAATCTTTTTCTTTCCTTCAGTCTAAGTCTAGGGTTTCCCCTTCCATGAGTCTTGTTACAAAGAAGTTACCTCAACTTCTGAATTAATATTAAATATAATGAACAAATCATGTACAAGAATACAGTCTTTTGTCCCACAGACCAGATTTCTCTTAACTCTACTGCAGATCTTTCCTGAGCCATTTATTGGAACTGGTGAATTCTCACTATTCTTCCTCCTTGTAGTTCCTGCCCATGATTTTATAAGTGGAAAGATTGGTGAATGAGGTCTTTCCACTCAGGGAACTGAGTACGCTTCAGCAGGGTGTTTTTATTCTTTACTTAATCTTACTTCTGTGTTTCCTGTAGGAATTTCTTCTTTGCTACTCATGCATTCCCCTTCACCAGTGCCTTTTCGCTTGTTTAGAATCTGTGTTTGATCAGGTTGCCAATTTAATGCTCTCTTCCAAAGCAGACTTGTACATAAATAGTTATACTAAAAATTCTTGTTTCATGTCCCAGCCACCAAACTATCATTTATGTGTTCTGCTTGTACTGAGTGCCTTTCCAAATGTCTACCTGCTGATTCTGGGCCTTTCCAGTCTTTTATAAAAAAAAAGAAAAAGCAATTGTTTGTTTAACCATTGTTCCTTTTTTTGGCATCATTTTTGGCTGATCAACTCTTAAAAGAATTTTCATGACCATTCCTCTAATTTCTTTATCAAGGTCAACAAGTTTTAAGAATCACCATTTTTTCTCTCATATAATTTGATCCAGACTTCATTTCTATGCGAATCTTCAGCAGTAAGAAACTGAAACTGAAAACTTAATCATCTTGTGACAGGCTGAACTTTTGTCTGTACCAATTCACATTCAGGCAATCTCTAGAGCTAAGTCATTATTAAAGACACAAGAAAATGTCACTTTTTTCTATCGATAAACAAGGAACTTTATTAATTACCTCTCCTCATGAAGTCCCCATTACTGTTTCAAAGAAATAATTCATACAGATATTGGACATAATGTCTACTCAATCATTGTGCCTGACCAGAACAAAGACCGTTATTTTTCTGGCTTGTGAAAAACGTGGCTTGCATTGTTTCTGCTGCTGATTACCAATCCAAAGGGAATGTCTGCTCCTCTGTCAAAGAGTAAAGAATGCTCAAGCAAGCTAAGGAACAAACAAGCAGCACTTTTGTGCACAAAAATGTGCCTCTGCAATTCTAGAGAGATTCTTTCCTGATGTTGAGAAATAATTTGGGGCAATCTTCTATTCTCTGAATTTGCTCAGATTTTAGGTTGAACTCAGATGATTGGCACAGAACTCCAGGAATGGAGTGTTTTGTGGATATTGATGCAATACAGACGTGACAGCAAACACTACAATTGCAAGGTGCAAGTGATCCTCAGCTATGAAGTTTGAGTCCCAGAACAAGCAGGAGTGTTATGATTCCTGTTTTCACACTCCTGCTTCAGCAGGAAGGAAATCACTCTACCATGTCACTTTTATGCTAGAGAACAAGAAATACCAAGTATTTTTCTTTTTTAAACCAATCAGTGAGAAACAAGAACAGGTCGCTCAAGACCTGAGAGCATGTTCTGGAAAAATACCCACGGATAATGTCATTCACGTGTAATCTGAAGCTAGCAGTACATTGCAGGATTAGTCTAACATAGAAGAAGGCTCTATCCAAAGTCAAGTAAGGATAAAATTTAAAGGACAAAGAAAAGAGAAAAGTAACATTAAAAGAGAAAGTATTATTATTCTGAATTTAATTTGCCATGCTCTATAGCTGGCTGCTTACCATACTCTCATATTGTCCTCTTTCTCCCTCTGTGATTTAACTTCCACATGATCTTAAACACAAGGGACTGGGCTATGAAACAAAAAATATAATTGGTACAAGTCATTTTTGGAGGCTCAAACATTTGGCCAGATTTTAGCAGCATAAAATTCAAGACACATGACTCAGAAGTTGATCCGATCAGCCCATAGCATTAGAGTTCAGCGTCATTAATTAAATCAGGTTCTTACAAAAAAAGGTACTTATGGGTATTGGACTTAATTTCCTTTCTCTTTGAGAAAGGTGTAATTGTCTTAGAGACTGGAAAATACTACAAAGCAGACTATACATATTGTTTTGTTCCTGTTTTCCAAAACAATATTAAACTGGAAAGAATAAGTGAGAAAAAGTTAAGCAAGAACATGATCTGGAGATTTGCTTATGAATTTACTTTTTGAAGGATTAGAGAAACAGCTGTTTGCGGACTCTAAAGGTTTCCTACAACTGTATGTCTAAATGAATGAAAAGACTAAAAATATATCAACAAAGCTCTTGTTTAGTTGACTGAACAAGCAACCCATTGAATTTAAATTATAGTTGCACTGAATCTACTAGTAAGTGTCATTTTGGATTGTTCTTACTTTCCATCTAGTCCAGTAGCATGTCTCAAGTACCAGCAGCCCATTCTAGAGGCCTCAGAAGAAACCACTTGAACTCTGTCTGAGGCAACACTGGAATACTCTCTTCCTGCCCTCAATACACACATACATAAAGCTCCTTTCTCCTGTATCAAAAGAGAAGAAAACACATTCCATTTTAGCCTTCTCTGGATGTGAAGTATTTCACCAAGTCCTCTCTCAGTCACCTTAGTTCCATAAAAACAAAACAAAACAAAAACCCCACACCACTACCAAATTCCTTTGACTCCTCCTTAAACAGATGTCCCAAATATTTGATTACTCATCGTGTTTTAGAATAAAGTATTTTCTTGTCAGAGTATCTTCTCCAAAAACGTAGTAATTCACACATTGTAGGTAAACTGGTATTCCACTATTATGAGAGGTTAAAGTTATAGTTGTTTGTACAGTCAACTCCTTTCATAACACTCTTAAGCCAATCAAGTGTCTTTCAAAAATACCAGACCTTAAGTTAGACCAAATATATTTAAAAAACATACCTGACAGGTGCTACTGAACTTGCTGCAATGATTGGAGCAATTTCACATTCTTTTCTAAACACAAGGTTAGGATGTTATTTCATAAAAAATAGAAACTCAAAAAAAAGTGCATCTTTTTTTCTTAGGTCTTGGGAAAGATTTTATCCTTTTGTTCAGAGTTGCTTTCTGCCTTATTGATTGAAAAGATTCCCATCCTGAACACTGATGAATAATGCACACAGCTTTGTAAAAAGAATTCTCTCCTTGCTATAGGCTGTTTTAGACTGATATTTCAGCTTGATTTTGCCACTGTTTAGCAAGGGACCCTTTCAGAAAAATAGCTTATAAAAATGACACATTAAGCATGCCTCCAGTCTGATGTGAATTTTGATCTTCTGAAATTCAGAGGGAAATCTTTTCAGTGATTTAAAAAGAAAACAGAAAGCACCTATTCTATTGAAAACTTCTCATTTTCAACAAAGGAAAGTGGCAGTGCTAGCCTGGAGCTTCTGTGGCTGACTGTTACACCTAGAACAATGCAATGAATCCTGTGAGAGAGGGCATCCAGGCCAGCGTGTTTCCAGTCTACACCGAGTTAGATAATTAAAAAAAGGTTCATTTTGAAATCTCATCTGTACTCATGAAGGAAATTCCAGTTGGCCTAACTCCCAGCCACAAATCTAGCAAATCGGTTGTTTTTAAAAGAAAACCATAGATCATGATTGGACTATTGTGGTATATTATGTCTAGGGTTCACACCCTGGCTAGAATTGCTACTGATGCATACCCCTCTTTTCTTGCAATAAATGCATAAACTACTCACTCTCCCCTTTTCAGTCTACAGGCAATGATGTTCGTCATAAAGCTCTCACAACTTTCATTGGGACACAGGCAGGCTTTAAGACCAGCTTCAAGTACGTTCTTCAAATTCCCCTAGTGCCTTTGTTCCACACTCCAATTTTATAGCTGCCCCCACCTTGCCAAAACTGGACGTGTATAGAGCTCCACTCATTGCAATAAGCTGGTAGTATCTTCATCCATCCTTTTATAGCTACCTGTCTGCAGACACCCCAGCACCCTTGCCATGTACATAGTAGAATTGCAAGCAAAAGGCTGTAGCATGCAGTCACAGCATTCTCTAGGCTATTACCCTTCCATTGTTTCTCAGCCTTCTTTTTGTATTTTCCCTCATTTCTTCCCAGATTTCCTCTTGTACCCACAGCTACACTCATCACATATTGTCTAAAGCTATAAACAAAGATGAAAGGCAAACACACAGTTACGTATAAAAACAATCTTTTATTTTCACATCAAAACAACTTCTATTTTAATTACTTCTTTGAAAAGGTAATGAGTTTAAAACGTCCTTTGTTTAGCTGCTTAGATATAGCCCAAGTCTGAATGTTTTTGCTATTACAGACATTTTCATGGTACACACGAAAGAGTTTTCTTTCTTAATCCCCTGCCTGAGAAAGGTATGAGAATCTCATGATAGTGCAAGGAATACAAAGTCCACTGTGAGCAGCGGCAAGGACTAAAATAGATGCGTAGATGCCTAAAGTTTGGCTGAGTAAGTGCACATTGAAGCCAGGATTGTCGTTAGTTATGGCAAGTGTTGAGGCCCATTCAAGCTTTAAGTAAAAATGAGGTCTATTTGGAATTCAGCTCCGTTATTTCTCAGTTATTTCATTAACCATTCAATTTTGACACACCCATTGTAGGTAATGTATAAAAAGAAGTCTAACCTTTCTGGTGAAATGCAGGATGAATTGAGCTAACAAAGTACAAAATATATGAAAGGCAATGCATAAACATTGGTTAAATCCTCTCCAAATTCTCCTACCAGGCAAGCATAGATTATAGTCAATAAATAATTTATGAGCAGTCCTGGCTAACTGGGGAGGTCCCAGTTGACTGGAAGTTAGCAAATGTGACGCTCATCTACAAGAAGAGCTGGAAAGAGAATCAGGGGAACTACAGGCCTGTCGGGCTGACCTCGGTGCCAGGGAAGGTTATGGAGCAGATCATCTTGACTGCCATCAGGCAGCACGTACAGGACAACCAGGTGATCAGGCCCAGTCAGCATGGGTTTATGAAAGGCAGGTCCTGCTTGACTAACCTGATCTCCTTCTATGACAAGGTGACCCGCCTAGTGGATGAGGGAAAGGCTGTGCATGTTGTCTCCCTAGACTTCAGTAAAGCCTTTGACATTTCATTCTCCTGGAGAAACTGGCTGCTCATGGCTTTGATGGGCACAACCGT
>NW_008794665.1:8639198-8657784 GCF_000699145.1 Aptenodytes forsteri | reverse complement strand
ACACCTCCCTGAAAGGAGGTTGTAGCGAGGTGGGTGTCGGTCTCTTCTCCCAAGTAACTAGCAATAGGACAAGAGGAAACGGCCTCAAGTTGTGCAGGGGAGGTTTAGATTGGATATTAGGAAAAATTTCTTCATGGAAAGGTTTATCAGCATTAGAATTAAAGGTCTTTTCCAACCTAAATATTTCTATGTTTACATGATAGTCATCACTGTTCATAGTGATGATTTATTCAGTATTGCATTTCAGAAGATATTACACAAATTGCTTATGGGTGACAAAATCTATCTCATAACGATTCTATCATTAATATTAACAATTTACAGTATAAAAATTTGCATATGTAGTATCTGAAGTATTTCTTCAGTTCTTTAATTAAACCAATCCTGGGTGATGCAGGGCACATGTCTTTATTGTGTGATTTGGCCTTTCTGTCAAATTCCTATCGAAATTCCCCAGCAAATCTGCTGTTTTGACATGAAGTACAGAAGGATGTCCGGGTTATACAACTCCGTTGTCTCAAGAACTGTGGAAAAAATAATGTATCTCATGTTTTCTTGAAAGAACATGCCCTTTATAATACAATCTATCTTTGATACACTGATAGCACACGTGGTCATAGATATTAAGTTCTAACTTTAGGACATGCTAATTCCACGAGGATTAGTCAAACGAAAAGGTTTCACATTTGCAAGTGAACTCTCTCAAACAAGCTTTGCACAACCTCAGTCCGATATATTGATGTATTATCTACAAGTCAGGTGATAGCACTTTTGAACTCCAGAATTAGATTCAAGTTTCTTGCAAAGCTTTGAAACCTGAAATCAAATATTCTCCAGGCACTAAAAAATAAATGTTAAAATAATTGTTCTCATTAATGACAAACATGGTGTTTTTAATTGGAAATACCTTTAGCAACAACTACTGGCTACACTATCTATATGGAAAATAGAAGGCAAATTCTGTAACACTTCAGGTCCTGTTAAAAATTTAGTTTATCATAAACTGCTTGTCAGATGAACCTTGTTTTTGACACAGAAAGAATCTGCTTTTTCTAAAAAATCCCAAATTTCAAAAAAACTGCCAAAGTAAAAATATTCCACTCAGAAAACTAAAAACATTTTCACTGCAATCAAAGTTATCCATGGAAAAAGAGGAAAGAAGTTCCTTTGCCATAGCATCTGCAAAATGACAATATGATATGTATTGTACCTCTCAAGAGTTCATAAGCTGTGGCTACCTAGCTTCAGTCTGGATTGGCCTGAGATCACTTCCAGTCCACGATACTGTGCAAACAGAGCTGTATGACATCTCAAAGCACAAGCTGATGTCAGTAAAAAACTTGTACTTTCAAATAAAGTTTTGACCTCAATAGAAGTAGCTTAAACTGTTTTCCTATTACTTTTAAGTACATAGTTTTTATGAAGGTTGTGATTAATGTTTGATACATGCAACTAGCACATCATACAGTAAAATGAGAGAAAACGGAATGAAGTTTTAATGAAAACATAAAATAGAAGATCTTTAACCAGGCAGCCATTTCATATTGTATTTATCTTTTGAAGAACATCACTCCTCCACATCCAAAGCCACAAACAAAAAAAGAAAATAAACAGGCAACATTCTTCTTCTATTCTCCCTCCTACCCACCACCCTACCCATCCAGTAGACTACATTACATCAGATAACATATTCTGACCACCACCTAGCACCAACCTGCTTCCACATGCAGTATCATCATTTTGGATTAACTTTACCTATTGTATTCCATCTCCTCCACCCTCACCCGTGTTCAACAGAGATACTCAGACCTAGAGCCCTCGCTTTTGAAGGTCATTTGAGAATCCATGCTTGACCTAGAACAAAGGAGAAGTCTTTCCGACTCATCTGTGTACCTTCGTGCCCAGAGCTGCTCTCCTGCATTCACTGTTCGAGGCTTCAGAGATAGTGTTTCAAATTTCACATAGGTCTCTTTTGCAAGGTCAGCTTCCTTTGCAGTTTTTGGTTTCACATGAAGTTTCAAAACTTTGTAGAGTAAGAAAAATATCAAAGGTAAAACAACCACACATGCTGCACTGCTGGCCAATATCAGGGTAGAAAACTGAGAGCTGCTTTCATCATTTAACCTATCAGTGGAGAAAATAATGCACTGCTCTTTTGTAGGTGGCACTCCTTTGGGTGAGACACATGCCATATATTGAGTACTAGGTTGCAAACCATCAATAGTGACTTTGTTTTTGCTAGAATCAGTGCTCAGAGGCAACATATCTTTCTCACCGTACTTTGAGTATAACACAGTCACTGCAGAGTTGCTTGTGGCATTGACGGTTTTCCAAGTTAAGGTCACTCTTTCATCAGTTTCACTGATCACTCTTAGGTTCTTCACAGTAACATTTTGCTCAGCCATACCTGCTGTATTCAATGAAGTCTCCTCACCTTTCTTGCTTAGCTCCCCAGTCTGCTTTGTCTCCTCCCCTTTCATGCTTATCTCCCCAGTCTGCTTTTTGTTTCCATTTGCCACTGCCTTTGAATTTTTCTTTCCATCGAACACAGGCCTGGATTGCTTCTTATCAGTAAACCTGGTGCTCGTTGATCTTTCAGTGCTAACCAGTGCTGTGGTGGTTGGTGTGGTGGGAAGAGGTGTGGTTGTCCTCTCAGGTTCCTGCTTGGATTTCTCCTGAGTGGTATTCTGTCTCTCTGCCTCTTGCTTCCTTCCATACTTCTGGGGTGACACAGTTGTAGTAACTACACCAACCACCGTGACAGTAACGGCAGCTTCTGACATTCCTGCTAAGTTCTTGGCTTTACATCTGTATTCTCCTGCGTCCTTGTATGAAATCCCTGTCAAGCTTATTATGGACCATCTGACACCCTCTCCAGGTGTTTCTTGAATTACTACAGGAAAATGTAAAAAGTAAAACATTTTAAGAGGGAGCTAAAGAGAAAGTAAACATTATTAGACTACTTCTTCCCTTAAGTTATTTCTGCCAGAAGGAATCTCATGTATTAAACTTAAAAAAAAAAAAAAAAACAAACACCAAAACACAACCAAAAAAACTCCAACAACCAACCAAACCCCACACACAAACTATGGAAATCCCTGCCATATTATATTATTGCAGGAAAGTGCTCAGCTTAGGTCAAAATGGAACTGAATGTGTGGAGGAATTACAATATAATTTGCAGTTTCACTAAGTAAAACAAAACCACATTAAAAAAAAAAAATCAAATGTCTTAAAGCTGCTAAGTGACCAGGAAATACAAGTCTCACTGACTTCAACTGACTCTGAACACACTAGCCATTTAAAACATTTTTGGAAATTACCTTTGTCTTAAGATATTTCAGTACTTTGGACTATTACCTTCTTCAGACCTATGATTTAAGATAACTGCTAACTACTTGGCATTAGCAAGAAACATTTTTTATATTTAAGTTACTGCATAAATATCTATCATAGCAGCTAGAATGATATCAATCACAGCCTCTTTAGCATTCAAGATGGGTGTTGCAAATAAACAATAAACATTTGCAAATAACATAGAAAACATGATTTTTTAAAATCCTGTGTTTACAATGCTGAGTTTTAAGTGGCACAGTTATGGCCTCACTAGCTTTTTTAACATGAATATTTTGAACCAAAATGGAGATTCCAGTAACAAATTCTCCTTTCTGCTTTTCAGCTTGTGAGTTAGGGCACAACTATCCCAACCTCTATTTTCCTTTATCCTTCCCCCGCTTCATCCATTTCCCCCCTCCACGCACATTGTTCTTATTACAGACCACATCCAGAATCAGTCCAACAGTCTGTTGGACCTGTTCAGACCAAGACCTAAGCAAAGGATTTCATAACAGCTGTTGCACAGATACAATTGCCAGCTTGATGCAATACCTGGTCCATTGTTACTCATTATAATGATCTCAAAGCATAAGCAACCCAACAATTTCAAGGCTCTCCCATTTCCTATAAAAGAGCAGTTATACCTGTATAGTTCACTGGTATATTGTCTGACCTAGTCCAAATAAGCTGTGGTGTTGGGTACCCAGTTGCATCACAGCGTAGCAGTACGTTGCTTCCCAGTGGGGAAGTGATTTTTGTCGCCGACGTCATCACAGATGGTTTAAGACACTGCTCTAACTCAGCTCTCTGGAACAAGATTCCTGCCAGGCTCTCAGGTCCACTACATGAAACCAATGGATCAAGCAGTACAACTGAGTTGTCCACAATTTTGGAAAATTCAATTAGCTTTGAAATGCGACAGTCACAAAACCATGGGTTGTCCTGCAAACCTGAAGCAGGGAGGGAAGAGGGGAAAGAAAAAAAATAATAATGTTGTCAGGCAATATATGGATATTGTGATTACAGTATGATGCATGACCAAGTACAATCAAGGAGAACCGTGGACCTATTCTGAGTTAACCTTTTCTCTTTCAATTTGTCCTTTTTGTTCGGCTGATTGGTGGGGGAGTTTTTGCAGAGGTGAGGAAGAACAGTATGAACGTTTATTAAGCTAAACTTTTTCTTCACAGAAGTTTACAGGAGCATAGTAATATACTGGCACTACCTTTGCTTAACTTTGCTATTTATCTAGGAAAAAACACTTTGAAAAGATGTCTTAAGACCGATGATACATTTTCACCCGCCTGTACCTTCCGGAAAGATAGCTTCTCAGGGCTATTGCATCCTGTCACTCTCCCCTGCTCTTAGTCCTTCTTTGGGCTCTTACAGTTTGATCTTCTCAGACCCTTTTTTCAATGCTTGCAGAGAACTTGATGATTTAAGGGTTTAGAGCTTACACCAACATCTCTGCCCCTTGAAAAAAGGATAAAGGCTAAGGAAACAAAGCTTTAGGCCAATAAAATTCTTATCTGGCTCTGAACTATAGCAATATTCTTAGAAATCTGGCTTCAAGTTAGGACAACCTCTGAAATACATTCAAAAAGAATAGCAGAAGAGTAGAAAATGGGAAGGATCCTGAAAAAAGCTGATTACTACAGCATTTTTATGATGGCACACAAGAACGCTCTCTCTCCTCTTCTGTTAGAAGCTATAACATTTGTTTGCTGATTCCAAAGTCTTTGAAAGAGAGGTTTCTCCCTCTTGGTGAACTTATTATGGTGAAAGAGAGTAGCTATTTCTGAGGAATAGAAGTCTAAATCCTCAGCTGGTATTGATTACTCCGCTATGTTGACCTTCATAGAGCAACAGTGGCTTCACCAGGTAAAACACCACACAGCATATCACTCATGCGTTCAAATATTTTCTCATTTGACTTATACTTTTGGGCATACCTTTTTCATTTTTTCCAAGTATTAACAATAAACAGAACTTACAGTCTGAAACGAGGGATGGTATGCAAGAACCCTTCACTATTGAATTTACAGATTAGTGCAACAGACAAGTCATACTAATTAAACCAAAATTAAAAGGAAAAAAAACCTGAAACACCTGCTAATATTGTTCAGTGTGTATTTTTAGGAATTATCAAAACAGCTAATGGAAAAATTCTGCTTTTTGTTCTGGAAGAAACCTGCAGATGAAAGAATACATGACTAATTAACTACTGCTTCCTTTTATCACCTGACCAAGATTAGGTTATTTTAAGCACAATGGCAGTGATTGGTTAAAACTGTGGTAAACCCCAATTAATCCCCACTCTTTAAAACAAGACTTGACCTGAAGAGATTCCATGACTTTGACATCACAATCCAATTTCACCCCTTCCAGACATAAGAGACTTCACATCTATTCACTACTTATTGCCAGCTGGAACGGAGAAGGAGAAATCAAGGAAATTGTATCAGCAACCGCTTTTCTTTAAAAAAAAACCAAAGAAAAAAAAAAAAATTTCCTGTGACCTTCACACATATATTCACAAGCAAAAGAGATACCATCTGAATGTTTTCCATATGTCTAGGCACATCAACTGTTCGTGCTCATAAAAATTCTGCCCAGTCAAGCACATGTATGTAACTATTTGTGCTCATCTTTTAAATTAGGCAAGCTTTAGTTTGTAGTTAGAGAGAGTTAAAGACAATATTCCTGTAATTTTTTTTTTTTTCATTCTCACTTGCTTATAAAGGGTCAATTTTCCTCGCTATGTTAAGAAAGTGACTATATGAGCGTTTGAAAATTAAATTCCCCTAAGGTATAAGAGGGAAGACAGGATCCCCTTGAAACGAGGCCTCAGCTGCCAGAGTTCCTCCATAACAAATGCTGCTAAAATGCATGTGAACTCCCAGCATGGACTCTGCTATCTAGAGGACAGAAGCATGGCCCAGCTGTGCTACAAGCAGGCGGCAGGGCAGGAACTCTGGGTCCACAGCGTTAATCAGGACAGATCTGCAGCATCAGTAGGGCTCCCATCCCACATAGCAGGCAGCAGATTCTCCCTTACATTGAACACTACTGAAAATATTTCTTCTGCGACCTTTCTGCATCCTACAAGCTTTACTGCAGGAAAGGATGGGTTTTATTATTGCTTCTAATACTACTAGCAGTGCTCAAAGGCCTTTCTAATAGAATCATAGAATCATTTAGCTTGGAAAAGACCCTTAAGATCATCAAGTCCAACCGTAAATCTAACACTGCCAAGTCCACCACTAAACCATGTCCCTAAGTGCCACATCTACATGTCTTTTAAATACCTCCAGGGATGGGGACTCAACCACTTCCCTGGGCAGCCTGTTCCAGTGCCTGACAACCCCTTCAGTGATGAAATTTTTCCTAATATATATAAATGCCTGGCTTTCATATTCTCCCAGTGTCCCAAAGAAGACCCGAGTTGTTACAATAAGTAGCAGAAATTGACAAATTAGAAGGAATGATGAAGCAAAGATGGATAGTCCTTAGATTGGATGGTTGTTTAGTCCAGTATGGGACATAGGTTTGCCCATCTCAGATCTTTCTGAAGGCTTGGTTTCAGCTTCAGAAGAAAGCTGTAGTGCCAGAAGACTCTGTACTCCTGTGCTTTAGTGCAAAGAAAGTTATTTCAGTTAGTCACCTCATCTCCCCCATCCATCATGCTTCCCAGCGGAACTGGCTAGAGAAGCAGGACTTATATAAATACATATAATATATACAGCTACAGGAGTTCCTTCCTTGCCTTTAGTAAACTTGCACAGCCATTATACGTCCTTAAGTCATGTGAATTGCCAAAATGAAAAGATGAAAGCACTATTGAGTTGGAAGCAAGGATAAAACATTGAATTTGATTATACTTCAGTCAGCTATTGAAGAGAACAGAAATGGGAATGTAAACCTAGTTTCCAAACTACAAAGGGCATTCTGAAATTTAACAGCTTGTGTTTACAAGATGGTAAAAGTGAGAACAAACACATGAAAGAATAAAGAAAAGGTTAAAAAAAAAGGAAAAAAATGAAGAAACCAGAAAAAATGGGGAGCTTTAATAAAGGACTGAGATGGAATCCCCTCAGGAAAATAATTTCCTAGGAAGAGAAAATAAAAATAATGTCTCCAATGGCACGTGTATCTGACGGAACACCAAGTCTTTATAAATTCTGGATTGTTTTGTAGAAATATTAAGGCAGCTTGTTGACCTGAGAAAGAAATACTAACCACAGCAAAACAAACATTGATAAATATTTATGCATTGCAATATACCAATGCAGTGTATTTCAACATTAAATATGGATTATAAATTGTTCTAAAAAACTTTCTTTATTCTAGATTTAGCATATTTTAAATTTACTCTCACACATTTATATGTATGCTTGCATATACAATGACAAATATATGTATATGTGTGTCTGTGCATGCACATTTTTGCAGTCTTCTCAATGAGCACGGTTTCCCCATGTTGTGTCAATATGGACTTTAGCATTCAAAATAGCTACGAGCGAAATTTCCTTTGTAAATCAGTAACCAGTCTCAGACCATAACTTGTATAATATACTGCTTTTCAGTTGCTGTAAAATGGCAGTATGTGAAATATTCAAGTTTTGGGCTGACGGAAATATTCACCACAGCTTGGGCCAACCTGCCCAAGGCTCTCTTCCAACTGAAGCTACAAAATTTTTGATCCATGGTTCTAAACAGTAAAGCCCGCTTCCTGCACTGTGCCCCAGTGTTTCCTACACACAGTAATTGCTAGGGAGTAGTTTCAGGAAAAGCAGCATCTACCCAATGGCCCAGCATAACAGCTGGGAGCCTGATGGACCTGCAGCATTTCAAATTTTTGGTACCTCTACATGTAACAGAGGCGAGATCTCATCTAACTGCCACTCTGTCAAATCCTGGATTCCTCTGTTCCTCTCAGTGACTCACTAGATGTAATTTTCCATATGGAAAATGCTACTGCCATCATTCACGCCAGAAATTTCAATATCTGTACAGCAGCCAATGCTGAAACTTAGCTGTGATTTGGATCAAAGTATTAGGGTATAGCTCCAGAGGTAACCAAGAGAGGACCAGATGAACTCACACACTGGTCCCTCGATCATTTCCACTGCTTAACTGTCAGCTCACTCCACAGCTTTGTTTTGAACTGTTCCAAAGGGCGCTCTCCAAGACAAAGCCAGGTGTGGTGCCAGGGACAGTTTGCACTCCAGAGATTGCTCCCTGAAAGGCTTATGGATGAGACCACAGCAAGGACGGCTCTCTCCATCCTGTTCTTGCCCCCAGTGTAAGTGCAGCAGGCTTTGCACCTCCAAACTATCCTGCATGCCTATCAGCCCATCAGGCATACAACATACGCTTGCTATTTTATATTAGAAAAGCACAATTCCATGGGTTGCAATGCAATTCTCACGTTACTTCAGGCAGTCTGAACTGAAGAAAAAACACCTCCACCCACACAGTTACATTTTAGAGTCACTGCAGCATCCTGTAGAGCCCACAGAAAACCAAGGGCTAAATCTTACCAAGTGTGGAACAGCCAGTCAGCTTTAAAGAGAGCTGGCCCTAAACTGTGTGGATGAGAGCCAGAGTGAGCCACTTGGCCACAGGGCCAGGAATCATTCCCTGACCCTCTTTCATTTAGCATAGTGTCCACACAGAGGAACATCATATAGTGGGAGGTAATAAAAAAACCCCCAAACTCCTAAATACAGAGATTATGAATTGGAATAAGGAGATGCTAACCTGCCCGTCCCCTGGCAAAAGTAGTCCATGGTTCCTCCAAGAGTCCTTGAAGTAAACGTGGGGAACCTGAACTTTCTCTTACATGCAACCTTCTTGATGCTCAGTCAAGACACTGAAGATAAAATTGCCTCCTGGTGTTAAAAAAATACGTATGCACAAACCTTTGAGTTTGGGGCTTTGCTGTGTTGATCTTGTTAATTAAATACAAGTGAAAATCTTGTTTTGCCAGAAATAGGAGAGAAGCCAGCTCAAGCCATAACTGCTTACACTAAGTAGAATCTGACTGCTGTTTTCCTGACTAGACAAAACCAGCATTTATTTGCTCTGGCTTCCAGCTTCTAGCAGAGCTCTCGCTGCAGTTACCATTCCATGCAGGCACATAGGTCAGGCTGAATGTTCCCACAGAGAACACCTGGAGCACCTTGAGCATCAAAGCGTGCAATTATGGGCATCACGTTTTAAGAGAAACCTTTTTTTTAAAACCCAAAAAAGTCCAAAGGGAATCCGTAACTATGGTAGAAAATGAAAAAAACCCACCTCACAGTCTATAAGAAACTGGTGAAAGAAATGGTGTGATTAATTAAGGCAGCAATCAGAGAAGGAAAATGTATGAAAGGTTACTATAAGGGATGGTAATTAGGTTTTCTGTATGTCCATCTCATGCAGGACAAGATGTAATCAGCTTAGTTTGCAGTAAGGGAGATTGAGGTTAGATATTAAGAGAAACTTTCTCACTATCCTGATAGATAAGCACTGGAAGAGGTTGCCAGAGAAGGCTCTGGAATGGTCTGGCCACAGGCTTTAAGAACAGCACTGACTTAACCAGAGCAGTTCAGTTCATCTGGATCTGCATCCCAGCAGGCTAGAGGCCTTTTTGAAATCCTTCCTGATCACATACCTCTGTGATCCTTATCTCCACCTCAGAGGAGGAGGAAGGATAGTTTCTCCTCCCTCAGGCTCCAGCAATCCCGGTAGAGACAGGAGGGGTGTCAGAGAGGAAGCAATGCCACAGAGCACATCTTGCTCCTGTTGTTCTAAGCCGACATCTCCTATGGTTGGAGCATTATAGAAACATCTCAACTCCTAGGTCATCTTTCTAGCCTGACAGTTTCTATCAACCACTCATTCCTGAAAAACAACTGCTTTGTAACAGTCCATCAACAGCAACCTAAGGATGAGCCTCTGGCAGTGAGTGTGAGTGGCATAACTACAACTTTGCAAGTTCCAGTAATATCGATAATAAAACTAACACTTAGTGGAGACTAAGTAAGCTTGTCAAAATTACCCATGACAAAGAGCACTGCACTTTCTAATCTCCACAGGAAAGGGATGTTTTCTTATTCACTATAGAGTTTCTTATATAGCAAGCACTGCCTGTCTGCATTGGGATATACTCATCAGAAGGCTACGATGTCAATGAAAGAAAATTCAGCTAATTATTCACAGCTTACCTAAGGTAGATTTACTCAACACAACACAATGAAAGTACTACCTGGCATTTTGCATTCTCAGATCCAAATCTATAATGACTGCACAGACCCTCCCTCAGCACGTAACATTAAAAAAAGAGAAGCAAGGCGCTGTTTGAACCCAGTGTGTGTTCCCCTCTGGAGATCAGTGTTTAAACCCAACTGTAGTTCATAAATGAAAATGATCCAAAGGTCACATCCCAAGTCTCTAGAGAACTCAGTGCTGGCACAAGGGGTTTGTCAGGACTAGAGGAGGCTGGCAAAGTGCCTGCACCAATAAAGCCTGCAGATGGTTGCCAGGGGGAAGGGGAGGAGAGAAAAGTGTGTGTCATTTGGGGTTTTTTTGGTGTTTGTTTGGGGTTTGTTTGGTTTTTTTGGGGGGGGTGTCTTTTGTTTTGTTTTTTTAAGTGGTGAGGGCTATGTAAGACAAGGAAACCAGATAACTTCTGGGACTCCCACATGAGATCATCAGGAGGATTAGATCTAGCACAGTCAGCTCCTACTTTACTGCCTCCTGTAGCCATCAGTGTGGGGACAGGGAAAGGGGTACTGAGCTGGACTTACTTTTACAGCTTTTTCTTTTTTTTTTAGTCCTGAATAAACGAAGATCCTATTAATGCTGCAAACCTACCATGCATGTGAGGAACTCGCTCAGCCTACTTGCATCTATTAAGTTACTTATATACAATCTCATCTGAATGAGAGTTTCAAATTGCAGCTTCTGCTGTGAAACAAAACAGCTGAACATATGAACACTGAATAGCAGCGGTTGAGATCAAGAAATTGGAAATACTGGGCAGTACAATGCAGGGCAGATCTTTACCAGTGGATATAGAACTACTGCAGTAGAGAGAGCCAGCTGGTTTTCCTCCCTTCCTACACTACACTACACTACAAAAACTTCAAAACGTGCACTTATACATAAACAGCAACAGAAGAGAACATTGTTCTGAGACTGCAGAAGAGAAAGGGGTTACCTGCAAGACTAGGAAGTGGAGAGAAAGTGTAAGATAAAGCACAAAGTCACAAACAGAACTGATGTGATGGTATACTAGACAGATGGAATAAAATTATGAAAAAAAATCAGTCTGGCCAGACTATTCTTAAATACTTATCTTAAATATTATAAAAAGTACTGTGAAGTTGTAGGGATCAGATTCCTATTCTCTCTCTCATATTCAACATGTAAATTGGGAAAAACTTCCAACCCAAACTATTCTATGATTCTATGATAATCAGTCAGCTTTGGAGCAACACAAGGTCAACAGGAGTCACGGGGAGAGCAGAGTTGCCCTCTTTTGAGCCACCAACACTACCTGCAGCACTGTGTCTCAGGACGGGCTGAGCATCAACTCTAGTTGATGAATCTCGTTGATGAATCTAGTTCATATGAGCATCAACTCTAGCTATTTGTTTGGCTTGTGAGCCACTGGAAAAAACAGTTGCAAATGGACATGCTTGCAGTTGCAACCACATACAGTGATGAGGGAAATGTCATCAGAAACACAGGTTTTGGAAGTCCTGCATTTCTATGGATACTGAATACTCCATATGGCCTGTATTGCTGTAGACCAGAATCTTGTAGATTTTACTTCAGTTCTATAACCTTGAGATAACAACATACATGGAGGTCACCATCTTCATTTTATAGTTTTCTGTCACCAACAGAAAATAAATAAATAAATAAATAATCACAGAGCAAACCAGAAGACTGACCTGGATAAAACCCACTCTTCTGAATCCCAGGCTGGTCCCCTACCTGCTGTCACTTGCAACTTAACATTTAGGTACATTTTAATACGGAATGAGACGGGCTGTTTAACGTACCCAAAATGACCCTCTGGGTCGCCAGAATGTCTGTGTTCTTGGACAGGACAGCTTCTGAGAAGGGGGGCCAAATGTCCATCAAGTCTGACGGCAAGGTCGTTAGCTTGTTGCTGGATATGTCCAGGTAGGTGAGGTTTCTCAGGTACCGGCTGGCATCAGCAGGAATGCTGGTCACTTTATTGTTGTGTAAATCAAGAGTCCGTAGGTTGGGCATCTCTGCCAGCGATTCCCAAGGGAAAGTCGAGAGTAGATTACCATCCAGCCGTAGCTCATGCAGTTGTTTCAAGTTATAGAAACTGCTGATATCAATGTTGGCTACACAGTTGTAAGTTACCCACAGGTATTTGAGATCCACTAGGTAGTAAAAGGCTTCAGTTGGAATCCTTCGTATGACAGTTTTCTCTATACGAAGTTTTACAGTATCCACAGGAACATTCACAGGGATCTCATACATGTCAGGATCATTACAGAGCACAGACCTAGCATCAAAAAAAAAAAAAAAAGAGGAGCGAGATATCGGCATTTCTTTATCAGAAATTTGTATTTCAGATTTAAACGCAAATGCTATTATTTTCTGCAACGCTACTAGCAGAATAAAGAACATCAAATCAAGAACAGTCTTCTGCATTTAAAAATTGAAAAGGCAACATGGAGTTTCTAAAAAGAAAAAGAATACAAAATAGCAATGATACTTTCACATGAAATCTAGATTTGCTTTATTCTAAAGCATGTAAGCACCATCTTCTGTCCATTATTCTATTGACAACTGAAAAACAGAAGCCACATATAACGAATAATACATGCACGTATCTCAAGTGGGAACTGCATGCCATCTGTTTTACTAAAATTCAGAATATTGGATTAGTAATTTCTAATTTTTCTACATGATGAAGATTCAAAGTATCTGCCTATATTTACCTTTCAGAATAGACTGAAAATTGAAAATGTTAGCATATTTCTCTAAAGGACAGCTTTCTAGCCCTCTTTCTGGTGTCTACGTAGAAATGACCTGCTTTTTAGAGGTGCTAAGAATTTTCTGCTCCCATTGATTTCAGTGAAATGGGTTTTCTCAGCATTTTCAAGAATCAGTATGTTTCCATTTCTTTGGGGTACATTGTTCGCACATATTAGCTTGAAGATTCCCCTCCCTTCAATAAGCCTGTCTTTAATTTTCTCCCCCTTTTCTCTGTATTCTTCCTCTATTTTACTTTCTCCTCATGCAGCTTTATACTAGATATGTTGTGACAATAAGTAGCAATGACAAACAGTGTCTCCCAAAATTGACATGACAATACTCAGATCATCAAATTTCAACTTAACCTCTTTAGTACCAAGAATTACATTATTTTCCTGCAGATTAAAAAAAGAGGAAACTACCATATTTAAACCAGAATCACCTTACAGTAGACAACTAGTTTGTAGAAATAGAAAGACCATTACAATAGTAGGAAAATCATGGAGCAGAAAGAAATTGCCTTCTGCAAAACCTGAAGATTTAGGGAAGCTATTTGCTAAGTACAAAGCCATCATCACCATCTGCTCCTATTCAGGAATGCTGCTAGCCACATAACACCAGTGTAAAATATGCCTTTATTTCAACTATGCTAGAACTAATTTGCAATCTATGAGAATGTTATTTCCAATTTCTTCAACCCTTTTCCTTATAAATTGCCTTGTATAACAAATAATAAAATATATACCTTGTTCCAGTGCCATCACTTCTGCCATGGTAAACGCAAGTGCATTGTGAAGGACAAAACCCATGCACTTCTTCAAAAAAGCTCATTAGGAGGTAGAAGTAAACAAACAGATGCATGGCTTCCTCCCAGCAGAACTGATATGAAAAAATTTGAAAACTTTATTCCTAGGCACTCGTGTGCAGTGTGCTACGAACATGAATGTAGACATCCATTTAGTAACAGCAGATTACGTCAGATTAGCTGAGATCTGTAGTTACTTAACCTTCAAATGTATCCTGAAAGGGATCAGTTAAACCAGCTCATTCTTTATTCTGTCAGAAGAACACACTCTGTTTCAAATCATATCCAGCATGTTTCAAGGCTATTTTAATATGTAGCTTGTAGGGTTAGTATGTAATGAAATATCTCTTTGCTCCTTCTAAGAGGCAATGCATTAGCTACTGTCCATAAAGCGTTCCAAGGTTCCTGAAGGAAATCTAGTACAGCATGAGGATATTGCATGGCATTTTCTTTAATACTAAAAATTACAAATTAATGAAGTCTAGACATAAAGCGTTCCAAGGTTCCTGAAGGAAATCTAGTACAGCATGAGGATATTGCATGGCATTTTCTTTAATACTAAAAATTACAAATTAATAAGAAGTCTAGATTCCAGAGCTTTTAAAAAATCCTGTAAAAACAGGTTTTTACCAAAAAAACTCCATATATTTTAAATAAGTTACAACCTGCAAAGCCAAACCTCAGATGCATGCATACATAATAATAGAAGATATTTATTCTCAAAATCTGAGAATCATCAAGAATGCATATACTACCATTCATAAATAGATCTATACACAGTCATCTTTTCTATCCTGAACAAACCCATCACTCACATCGCGAAAGGTATTTTTTGAAAATTATACAACAGACCTATATAACCAGGAGATTGACTTAGAAATTATGAGAAATGACCATAAATATTTACTCAGTTTTATGTGCCTCCCAAGTGTCAAGCTTTAGGGTGCATCTTGTCTCATTTTCAGGATTTGCTGTGCAGTCACAAGCACCAGAAACGTACTACTACTAAAGCAAAATCTGTCTTTCCTACAAATTCATTTGGTTGTGAGAGCCAAAACTTTAAAAATACATTAAATATCCTGAAACTCCTTCAAAATCCTAAAAGCTGATAGCAGGTTCTATAGGGTTTGGCTAGATATTTTGATATCTTAACATATTAGCAGAAACAGAAATTTGCAAAGATTATCAACGTGGACACTTGGTATAGAAATATATTCACACAGGGAGAATCCAGAATATTTCAAGTCTGGAAAACTTTCAAGGGAAGTTGAGGGAAAGTAATTCATGAAAGCAATTACAGGTGCAAAGTCTACGTTACAGAACCTAAGCACTTCCTGCTTCAGTCTCTCCCTGCCCCTGCGTCACCTTGTCCAACCCTATAAGAGTCACAGTGACCACTTCACTAGCCTTTTTTGTTTGGGACAGACATATTGGGCCAATAAACCTCACTCTCAGAAATTCTCTTAGTGGATTTTTGTCTTTTTGTCTTCTTAACCTATGTAAAAAGATTACTGTGATTAACAGAAAACAGCTGGCTGGCTGGGGCAGATTATTATTCCAAAAGATTAATCTTCCAAAAGATTAATTAACTTTAACCCAGATTTCACTCCTTTCCATGTAACTTATGCAGGCAAATGACACGAGTTCTACGATGTCAGTGCACTTTGAGATACACTCATGGGCAAGGCATTGTTTATAGTTATCTCTTGTCTTGTCTGACATCGCACCATTGCCAGGATTGCCCTCCGAAACCTGCAAAGGACAAGAAAGGGAAAGCAGAAAGATCATTAGCTGGAAAACCAAATATAAAGAAAAACTGGGTAAGCCGGCCTTAAGTATTAAAACAGTTTTCAACTTCAGTAAAACTTAATGAAAAATGGTGTATTTGGAATTCAGAAGGACCTGAGTCTTTTTCACTTCCATGTACAGGAATAACTCAGTTAAGTTCAGTGTTTCTTCTACAACAGGGGTCACAGCAGCTTTTGCTTATCCCAGGACAGGGTATAGCCACGACAAAGATGAACTTACAGAACGGTGAAAAAATGAGATGTTCTTTCATTGGCTCAGCAGGATCAGATAAGTTCACCTAGACAGAGATCACAGGCTCTGCTTCTAGGTTGGTAGTAGAGAAAGGAAGGATGCCTCTTCGCAAAACACAGCTCTCAGTCAGAGGCACTGGCTTGTTAGAGCATTTGATGTGCTTGCTCAAAACAGAAGAATAGGCTTAGCTTATTTACTTTAACAAAAAGTGTCAATCCATCCTACTCAGTCAGCATATGACACATCCCAAATCAAGCAAGGAAATCTACAGAAGTTACATGTCACTAAGCCACCACACATTTTGGCCACAGTCATTAAAACCAGTCTACTGCTGATGCAACCCAAATTCCGTAAGGAGTCCCTTTGAGAAACCACAAAGGGACTTTCAAAACTGTCTTGCAAAAGCTTCATTAATGTGTTCTCAAAAATCTTTACCAATTCAGTATGTTCTGATGATGATCAAAACAATTTCTTTCAGACTTTCCTGTCCAAAAGGTCATCTTTGGTAAATCGACAGTGGCTTACCCTTTGATCTCTTCACTAATCAGTTTGTCGTATTTTACAGATGATCCTTCTATAGTTAGATGATATGCTAAAATCATGAAGTAGACCAGTACTAAATTAGGAACACTTACTTTTTGTTTGCAACAACATAAATGCAGGGATTGTAGAATGTGGAAGATTTTGCGAAGAGAGGAGCTATGATGGCCATTGCGGGAGAAATTTTCTTTGGGTCTCCAAAGGAAGACCACAAACACACAATCGAATATGGAGACCATGCCACCAAGAACATTACAATCATCACAACAGACATCTGTAAAACAAGAGGAACAGACACATGACCAGTATTACCTGAAGATGAAGACCTCACAACCTAACCTCAAAAGCACATGCACCTGTGTGAAAATACAGCTGTCCAGAACCAAATAACAACATGTAAATAAGCACACCTGACAAATTTTGACAGGTTATAATGAAGTGTCACTCTGGGGATTTAATAGCACATCACACTGCCATGTATTTTGGCATGCTGTTATTTCATTATGTACAATCTTCCTTCGCAGTCAGCACTACTGATTATGTTAAATCTGTCCATCAGAAGTTTAAATGGCCAGAGAGGACTTCACACATGTATTATGATCACCATAACAGGTCACTCTGGGATGCTATTACAAACAATAAACATGAACAGAGAGAAAAATCTAAGCCAAACGTTTAATAAAAAATGTTAATAAAAAAGTTTCATAAGGCTTAACTATGGTACAGTTAAATAAAAGAACGTAAACGTTTTAGGACACAAAGGCTCAGTCCATGTACTTAAGGAACCCAGAAGTGTCTCCTTAGTTAAATGAAGCACGATAGCCATGTTCAAGCATCATACCAAGGAGATACCTGAG
This sequence comes from Aptenodytes forsteri, assembly GCF_000699145.1. Taxonomy (NCBI): domain Eukaryota; kingdom Metazoa; phylum Chordata; class Aves; order Sphenisciformes; family Spheniscidae; genus Aptenodytes; species Aptenodytes forsteri. The sequence continues at coordinate 8,640,192 of NW_008794665.1, read as the reverse complement.
CAGTCATGTCTTCTCTGCTTGCCTGTCAGGGAGAACAATCTGGGCACGCTGGGGCTCACAGCCCAGAACACACCATGCCACAGCTAGAACTGAACAGTGACAAACTGGGGGTAGTGGCAGGGTAGGAGAGGAATCAACCAGGACAGACTTTTCTGGCTTTTGTCCTGGACATGAATCAGTAATGGAAACTGGAATGGAAATCTCAAATTAATCAAGAGGACAAAACAAATCACTAGAAAACCAAACAAAACTGCAGGGCTCTTTGTATGTACAGGATTCCCTAGTGTTGTTTACCTATACCCTTATTCAGTCTTTCAGTGATGAACAAAATGAGAAACAAGAAGTAAATGGCTACTTTGTATGAGCTGTTCTAGAGTATAACCAATAAACAAACAGCGACTCTCTCTACAGAAGATTCCTATTTAAATACAAATGCAATACCTATCGATAATAATGTAAAGAAAGAACCCTTTCGTTTAGAAGTTTGTTTGGTGCATAGAAAGCTTAGAAGATGTTAATTTGTGAAAAAGTCCAATTCTAAAGAAGAATACTGCTTAACTCTAAAGCTTCAATCTTTTTTTTTTAAATATAACTCAGTGTCTTCAACTGCAAAACAGAAAAAAAACCATTTTCTTCACAAATGTGAGTCTAAATTTATAACTGAATCCTCAGTTTCAAGCATTCTTGAAAGTTCTTCAGAAGAGCAAAATACTCAAATTATAATTTTTACGTAAAAATACCATTTTTCAGAATTTAGTAATGAGAATCATAGAATCATAGAACAGTTTGGGTTGGAAGGGACCTCTAAAGGTCATCTAGTCCAACCCCCCTGCCATGGGCAGGGACATCTTCAACTAGATCAGGTTGCTCAGAGCCCCGTCCAGCCTGACCTTGAATGTTTCCAGGGATGGGGCATCCACCACCTCTCTGGGCAACCTGTGCCAGTGCCTCACCACCCTCAGCGTAAAAAATTTCTTCCTTAGATCTGGTCTAA
>NW_008794665.1:8625496-8637396 GCF_000699145.1 Aptenodytes forsteri | reverse complement strand
AAAAAGTAAAAAGTCATTGAGTACCTCTGCCTTCTCTGTGTCCCAGGTAGCCAGGTCTCATTCCAGAGAGGGCCCACGTTTTCCCTCGTCTTCCTTTTATCCCCGACGTACCTATAGAATCTTTCTTGTTGGACATCCCTGGCCAGATTTAATTCTATCAAATTTCTAGAAATTAATTTAAAAAAAAAATTAATTCTATCAAATTCTATCAAAATTCTAGAAAGTTTTCCAAGGAATGTTAAGTTTGCACCGATAAGTAATTCAACAGCATAGGTACATATTCTTCTTTCCAATACTCTCTCACTTTTTTTACCATGCCCAACCATAAATCATATCTTCACACAAAATCAAAGGAGCTAGTGAACTTCAAGCTTTCTCAAGGGCTTTTATAAATTAAAAAAATGTCAACCTTCCAGGCAGGATATATCATTTTATGCCATAACCCGCATTTGCTACTGTTTACATAAGAAAGAGGTAAACTCAACAGACTGAAAAGAAAAAGGGTTTGGAATCACACAGCTCAGGAGCTTGGAAATGCACTTTCATTTCTAGGCCATGAGTTCAGACCAGATACACCTGTGAACCTAGCAGAAAGCCTAAGGGCTCTGCAGACACAAAGAGTAAAAGTCCTCCTAGGACACCTCTGAGGTACATTTCTATGTAATGACAGAGGGCAGCGGCAAGGAAAATTCATGTTGTTCCCAGCCTTCAAACTAGCTATTCATCTGGAAAGAGTATTAGGCCAAAAGTAAGGAATCTAGTGTTATAAGTCAAGCCAGGAGTTTTCACCAAGGCTAAATTTCAGTTAATATTTAGTATGAAAGGAAAAGGGGGAATTTAGGAAACAGAAATGCTTAAAAGGCTGCATTGTTCCTTTGCCCCCAAGACTTTAAAAGAACATGCTTAAAACAAAACATGCCCTCATTTACCATACCTTTGTCACATCTACTTGGTCAGACCAATCTACGTTGATGCTTTCCAGGCAGTTACTGCTGGCATACTGTTTCATTGTCCGGGAAACATTGTAATAACAGTAAAACATGACTGTTAAGGGTACAACAAAGTTAACAGCAATTACACTCATTGTGTAGGAAACAAAGGACCTGATAAGACAGAAAAACAAAACACAGTAACTTACAAACAGCCATGCAAGAAAAGTTACTAAAGAATTTGATATTTTTATTTGATTATGAAATTTTAAAACAAGCTTTTAAAGAATTAGGAAAATTTTCTTTAGCTTTAATTTTTTTATTAGCAACTACAAGTCTTGCAGTTTTCAAGCATGGCTCAATTCCTATGTTTTTTCTAGACTTCTCTATTATTCCATTGTTTTAAAATGATTTTTATAAATTAGGCTTCATACTTCAGAAAGAAGAAGTTATGCTCATATAGTGCTGAATTACATAATCCTAGCCTTCAGTGAGGCAGCAAATTTAAAAGAAAGGGTGAAGGGGAATCTTACACATCATTTTTCCTCCAATTTACTGTGCACGTTGCTCCAGTCGGATCCGGAGCGTAGCTAGCCCAGCCTACAGTAGGCATGGAAGCCCAAAAGACTGCATTTATCCAAGCAGCAAGGATTAGAGTGGCATAGCTACGGGTAGTCATTCTTCTTCCTGTGGCCAAGCACATACAATCACAAACTGTTGTCATCTTTTGCTTCTTTCCAGTGTTGAACTTGAACGACAAGTGGCTTCCAACAAGCACATACCAGGTTAATAATGATCCTTTCAAAGGCCTACACTCCCGAACACTGCAGCATACCTGTTTCATACTGCTGACCGACATCTCAAGCTTTCCAGCCTTAAACGCCACTTAAATACCATCACCCATTCCAACTCACAGCATACAGGCAATACCTGCTCCTAACCCTTTGCCAAAAAGCTTATTATGCGACAGTGCAAGCAAGTACATCTTTGCATGGTTGCAGGGGGAGGAATTAACTGTTACAATACAGCTGCGTTATTTAACCAAGTATTGTAGGATCATGCCCTAAATTCAAATTATGCCCAGCACTGTAATTATGGAGTCATTCATGAGAAAACAATACAATTAGACTCTTATTTCATAGAAGCCCAAGAGTGAATGATTTTTTACCATAAGTACAGTACCTGTATCAGGCCTGCAGATTGTCAGATAACGGTCAACTGCAACAACAGTGAGCAAACCAATACTCGCCATCCCAAAAAAGATATTTAAGGCAGCATAGATCTGAAAGTAAAACAAACAAACAAAAAACACTTCCTGAGAAATCTTTCAAAGGTACAAACACAAATTTGTGGACTCAATTGAAGGCACTACGATACATTACATTCAGCCAGTGCTCTCTTCCACAAGCAAGATACTGAAGGAATTAATTCAATGCAGGCAATTTGGAGTTGGCTCATTTAAAATTAAACATTTCAAAAGCAACCTGCTTGTGCACACATCAGAAATCCTAAAGACAGTAGTCTAAAAAGCAAACAAACACTGTACTTCAATAAGTAAATTTTGAGGTTCAGAGATAAAGAGTTTGGAGGTTGGGGGCAGGGGTTCAATTCATGTTTTTGATATATGTTAAAGAAACCTGAAGAGCATTTGAATCATCAAAAAAGTTACGGCTTTAGCAAATGGTCCTGAATTGTCACTCTTTCCTCTGTTGTATAACTACACTTATTTCACAGATATGGTACACTGATTTTCCCCATCGGCCCCCATTTTTACATGTGTCAGATCTACTGCACAGAGTGACATATGCTGCAATCCCAACATGCTCCAAATGCATCTGCCCAGTCATCCCATGGGCAGCCTGACCGGGAAGCATGACCAGGAGGGCTGTGTTACCACTGGCAGCCCTGAAATACAGAGCCCCGTGCCAGACCACATGCCACCAGCGGTTATAATAGAACCACATGACATTCAGCCATCTCAGTTCACAGGATTCATTTGGTTTAGGCTGACATGAGTTGTGCTTCAAGTGATCTTACCTCCCAAAGCATTGGTAGTGAGATTTCACATCAACTTCAACCCACTATAAGTCAGTCTAGATCCAAAGATGTTAAAAGTGAGGCTTCCTGTCAAACAGTGACTGAATTTTGAGCTTGAAATAACTGTGTACTCAGGCAAGCGATGTCAGATTGTTATAAACATCCATTATATAAAGGTCCAAAATGTATAGTGTTGCTAATATTTCCCTTGAGTCACATTTTCAGCATACGTCTTCACATTACTACCCATTTTCCTGGGCACTTAAGCCCAACAGTCTTTTTAAAAAGTAGATTTAAATCACAGTACATAGCGAACAAAGGGCACCATCTCTCTGCTATGGAAGTACAAATTTTCAGTCAGTCTGTTTTTAAAAATAGACAGCTATTAAAACTAGGCTAAATCTTGAATGAAGACCAATAGCCTTGCAGGCCTTTATTTTGGATATCCTAATAGTCCCATCCAAAAGAACATGTATTTGCCGAGCAGAAGTCATTAAGATCTGTCAAGCTCACCATCAAAACAGTAGCCACATCCAAAGTCTTTTAACTATCAAATAAGTCATCAAATGTGCATGTGCTACTATAACCTTGTTCATTTGGGGATTTCATTTCCTAAGCCTTCTCAGAGCTATTTTAAAATCTCTAGTTGATAAATAAAAGGTTACACTTTAATGTTTTCAGATTATAAATACAAGTTTGGAATGAAATTCACACAAAATCCTATATCCAGAAATTGTTGACATTATAGAACATCAGCTTCAGGTCTACAGTCAAATTTTGCATCTCCATCTTATGTCTTAAAAGAACTAGTATCAGGTAGAGCTACTACTTATTTCTCAGTTTGCTTTTAAGTGCTCAAAACTTTCTCTCTGACTGAATTGCAATACCTGGCATCCAGTATATCCAAATTTCCAGCTTCCGTGCAGGTCTGAGGCAGCAGACATGGGGTAACCAATGCCACTAACACCAATGTCAGTAAAAGCCAAGTTGATAATAATTGCGTTGGTTGCTGTCCGAAGCTCTTTGTGCTTAACAAAGATGCCTAACACAACTATGTTACTGAAAATGCTTATCACTCCTGTAAAAACAGAAAAAGTGAAACTTTACAAAAGATACACACCAGCCAGTAAGATACATGCAGAAGAAAATGCAGGCTATCATAATATCTAAGTCCTAAACAAGTTTTATTTTCAGTCAAGCACAATTTTGCAAAGAGGATAGACACCTGAAAAGAAAAGAAAAGAAAAGCTTTTCAAACTAGGTAACTTTCACTTGGATTCAGTGAGGGCCAAAAGTGGAATGTTTTGCCAAACCTGGGACTTCCGATGCAATGACAACAAGCATAGCAGAAATTCAAAAGCATCTAGGATTACAATTCAAACACTCCAGCCACCAACTACAGTGGTGTCTTCCATGCAGGTTGGTGACTGGCAAAAAAAAGCGGGGCTTATGATGCACCTGACCTAGCAGCAGGCCCCTGCCACCACCTGAGGTCTTCCTTTCTCAGTGGAGAGTTCCCACTGTGCATTCAGGCAATAATCCTGGGCAAAAGGAATATAGGAGCTTGACTTTCCTACCACTATCCTAGCCAGACTGACTCCCCTCTCTGCTCATGAGGTCCCAATTCTTTGCAAGCATCAGAGTTGGCTCAGGTTGCTGCAAATTGTATTTTCTAAGCCTTGTCAAGCAGTCTGGATGATCCGCACAGCCTGCCACATGGCATGGCTGGGTCTGCACCAGAGCTATTTCCTCCACCTGACAAACTCTAAGGCTGTGTCATAGCCATGGTAAAAGTCTAGCTCTGCACTGAACTTGCTCCTGCCTCGCTAACCTGTGTATTTTTAAACCTCTTTAGTCTGGCTTCACTCAAACTGTGTCTGAAGTCTATTATTAGGCAACACAAGAAATGGCCAGTAGACAAAGAGTTGTAATAAAGAAATACAGTACTAAAGCTAAAATGTACATTCTCCTCTCTTCGTGTCCAGTCCTTCTGAAATCCGCTTTGGACTTAAAGCTCTTCGAGGTGCCCAGGACACTCTTCAGGACCCTGTGCATCAGCAAGCTTTTTCTGATCCTGGTGGCCTATATTAAAACCTCCAGATCCTCCTTTTCTCCTGCTATTCCTCCTTCCTAGCCAAATTCTACTGCATGGCTCTTGGAATGAGTTTACATGGCACTCCTACAAAACAGAGGGGTTTTTTGTTGTGGTTTTATTCTCTTCAGACTCTAGCCTGTTGCAGAGATACCCAGAGCAAACTCCCATCCTCTAAACTTTCACTAACTCACTATTAATACAAGCTATTAATAAACACCGAATAAGGTTAAAAACTCCGCCTTGCACCTCAGCAGAGAAAGACTCACAGCCCTTATCAATAAAATGGAGAATTCCAGTATGTTCAAGCAAACATGGCCACTAAAAAAATAACTTGTAAATAATAACAGGAATTTGTAAGTTGTTCATAGATTCCCTAGTCTGGCACAGCTATTACAGTATCACTGAACCAAATCTAAAACTTATAAACATCTGTATAGCCTGGGCACCTTAAATTACAAGTGCGTAGTGGAATGTTATTTTGGTAAAAGTCTAACAACACATTATCCATGGAAATGCCCCTCAGAAATTTTCTTTTTTTATTATTTATTTAAAAAGTTTCACCTATGAATCAAAACACTGTGGTTTTCATCATCACAGATCTGAGGCATAATTCTGTAAGGAGCTTGAGGGGATGGCTGTCATACTGAATGGGGACTTCCAAAAGCAGACCCATCTTCTTTCACAGTCACTGCCCATCCTGCTCCACTCCCCTGGCAATCCATCACCTTTACTGCTGGGATTTCTGCTTCTCTATTGGCTCCACCAAAAACCTGACACACAGAGCTTAGCTTTTGCTGACACACCTCTGTGGAAAGGGCAATAAGGTTTTTAAGTATTATACGATGTTCTTCCATCTCTGTCACTATCAATGCTGCAGCACAGGGTTAAAAATCTCTAACATCAATTTATAGTCAGACTCCAAACACGCTGCAGTTCAAACAACAACCTCAAATCAGCAGGGTTAGAAAACCTGAGGGCAAGAATCAGTTTCAAGCACTTTGGCTCTACAGTTGAATTTTGAAGACTTCAGCTGGTATCGATATGGAAATTCCTTCAAATCATGGAAAGTCCTGTGGACTCCATCATTGGCAGAACACAATCCATAGATTTATAAATACCAGCACACACCCCAGTGCATCAAACTGAGGCAGACATTTCTGGAGTCAAATACACATCAGAAGTACCATCTGAACCACTATGCTCGGCAAGAGCTATGTTAATACCATGACAGATATGAAAAAGGGCAGAAGAAAAGCCAGTGCAATCATAATAACATACATAAAAATATAACAAAGATGATACATTGGATAATGGACACCAGGAACACCACCAATTCTTCAGCTTTCAGATGGAGTTTCTCCATTTCAATTATGTAAATTGGTACCTTTTTTATTATACCTGAAACTCACATAAGGAGTTTCACTGCAACATTTTATTAATCAGTACCAATCTCCTACATTACAGAAACTCTCTTAACAGATTCAGTAATTTTAAAATCAAATGAGGCAAAATTATAATTAATTCTTGGCTATCACTCTTTCCATTCTCTTTTTAAAACCACCAAGCATGTCTGTTCTCAGGTGCAAGTCTCCTTCTCAGTACATAAAAACTACATTACAGATGATGTTGGAGATGCATAGCCACATAGATGCCATCAGCTATCATATTCATGTATTCACACATTTCAGGAATGACACTGTGATGCTATGAGCCCCTAAAATGAACAAAAGCAGGGAGTAGGGGATCTGATCTGAAACCAACACCATAGTAAAAGCACTCGCAGTGCCATTTCTGTCAGCTCTTCTGTTGACAGGTAGTATGAAATCTCTTAGGAGAGAGGAAGCAAAATAGAATTACAAGTTTGTAAAACAGTACAGGCTTCTTAAGAGGCATGCTTTAACAGATATTATTACAGCTGCCAAGAATGAAATCAGAAAAACAACAGGACTGTAAACTCACATCCTCAGGGTGAAGGAAGGATCCTGCTAGACACACTTAAATTTAGTGCTTCAGAACCCAATCTGAAAATGAAAGGGGGGGAGGGAACCAAACCAAAACAGGGAAGAGAAAGTGGAAATTGTTAAGCCTATATTCATTAAAAATTTTAGCACCACTAAAACAAATTAATAATAGAAAAAAAAAAATGTTCTGGGGAGCAAAATGTAAGAAAAAAGATGGATTCCATCTTGAACAAAATGAGAAAAAACATGTGGATTCAAGAAGTTCTCTCTTCCCTGTTTCTGAGAATCAGGTCAAGTAGAAGGACAAAGTTTCTCCAGGCAGGAGTTAAGCAGTGCCCATTAGAAGGGCAATGAAGCTGGTGAAGGGTCTAGAGCACAAGTCTTATGAGAAGTGGCTGAGGGAACTGGGGTCATTTAGCCTGGAGAAGAGGAGGCTGAGGGGAGACCTCATCGCTCTCTACAACTACCTGAAAGGAGGTTGTAGCGAGGTGGGTGTTGGTATCTTCTCCCAAGTAACAAATGATAGGATGAGAAGAAATGGCCTCAAGTTGTGCCGGGGAGGATTAGATTGGATATGAGGAAATACTTCTTCACTGAAAGAGTGGTGAAACATTGGAACAGGCTGCCCAGGGAAGTGGTTGAGTCACCATCCCTGGAGGTTTTAAAAGACATGTAGATGTGGTGCTGAGGGACATGGTTTAGTGGTGGACTTGGCAGTGTTAGGTTAACGGTTGGACTTGATGATCTTAAAGGTCTTTTCTAACCTAAATGATTCTATGATTTCTCAGAGGGCAGGGAGTGCAGACCAAGCCCAAGACTTTCAGTAACCTGAAATCATCAGCTGGGACGAATTCATGTGATTCAGAAAAAGCACACGGATGCTGCCACTTGGCCTGTGAAACATCTTAGGGTTAGACAACTATTCCCATACTTCTTTAATTAAACCTTGTAGTTTTGTGAAGATGAAGATAAAAACCTCACGGCCTGATCAAGAGCAGAAGAATTTCTTATTTTCCTTCTTCCCAGGGAAGCAACAAAAACTAAAGGCAGACCAAATGCAAATACAAGCCCTAACAGAGTTAAGCAAGACACAGGGGTAGTAGCATCAAAACAATGAAGGTTAGGTCCGTGTATAACATGGAATTTACTTTACCAGTTAGCATTTTAAAATGGTACCAGAGCATTTCACCATTATAAGCTGAAGGTTATCCATGAGGCAGTACTGCTTCCTCCAGCCTGAGTATCCCTGTTTCATCACTAAAATTAATACACTGACCACTGTAGAGTGCAATATGTAAGAATTACTTTCTTCTCAGAAAACAAAGCAATTATTTGCAAAAGAGAGAAGCATTCAAACCTTTTAAAAAGCAGCATAATGATGAACACTGTACCTATACTTCGTTCTTATTCTTAGACATCTGCTTATTAACACAGCTTAAATTTTCCAGATGTGAGATTTGCTGTGGTAAGGCATTTGCAAAGCAATCAATCACACTTGCAAAGATGTTATAGACCTTACTGTCAAAAACATTCCTCATTAAGAAAGCAAAGTCCAAGCTACAGGTGAAAGATTTACTAGACTCCCCCAACTATAGTAAGAAAAAAAAAAAGAAAAAAAACCTGCACAAAGTAATCCAACTTTTTTTTTTTTAAGACAGACATTTAATTTCCATGCAAGATTAAGAAAGAAGAGCTGGGTTGATTCTGGCTAATCCCATTGATCACCTATGATAGCTTTGATCCCTAACACCAGGTGGTCAAACTATCTGAAAAGACCATCTTGATACATACATTTTAATTAAAATTGATTACTTTGTAACAAGTATCATACATATTTGCAGCACCTAATAGATCCAGTTACCTGCAAATAGTGTGGTAGTACTGCAGAGTGTATCTAGCCTTCCAATATCTGACCATCATCCATCTCTACAGCTTCTTAACAAGTCTGCTGATCTGTGTAGCTGTTCTACCAATTCCTCTAAAAAACTGAAATAAATGATTGCCTTTGCGTTCAGAAATACCCTCTTTACCAGAACAGCAATTTGATACTCACCACTTCAAACAGATACGCTAAATACAATGTGACCATCAGCAATACTATTTCATATAAACCTAAAGTACATCAATATTTTAAAGTATTTTAAAAGCTAATTTTAACATAGAAAATGCATGGTACAGTCTATGAATAAAGTACTTATAAACTGATTTAATTTTCCATAATAAAGGTATAGAAGGCCTATTTTTAAACACAGTAGGTTTCAGGTTTTGGTCAGGTTGATGTTTCATTGCTATAACACTCAATGCTTCAGAAAAACATGACTGAAGCAGTTGTGGTTATAACAATGAGACAGTTTTCAAGGGAAAAAAAAAGTAATTCCATAATCATTCAAGTTTAGCCAAAGGCCACTGCAGTCACAGGGAACAAACACGATGTCAAGCCTTCCAGCATGCTTTTTCTAACATGTGTCATCGGTGAAAAATACAGCTGCAACTGGAGTCTGCTCTTCTCTGATTAATGACCAGCTCCCTCCCTCTAAGTCACATTCCAACCCTTCCCCTTACATCCCCCTAACAGACACCCGCTCACATGCTCAGACTACACATATATTACTATGAACGTGTGGGCCAGGAGAAATCTCAAGATAGCTTCAAGCACATCACAGAAAAATGCAAGATGTGACAGCTATGCCCTATTTTTATCTTTTTTGCAAGCTGGCAGAAATTAATTCTCACTCTCTTCTATAATTACATATCAACAAAATATATTTTTTGAGACACAACGCTGCCTTCAATTATAGAGCAGAAAACTTAGATGTTTCTGCACACTTCAGATCTTTCTGCACACTTCAGTCAGCCTGCTGATTGCTAACTTGTCAGTAAACTATGGAGCAAAGCCATCAGACATTTGTGTAATACAAAATGAAATACCGTCACTGTTGCTATACAAAATGAGCATTCAGATCTACAGTTCTATTTTTAAAAGTTACACAACGTTTTGCCAATGCCCATACCTGCTGTTATTAAGTAAGCTGCAACTATGTTGTGTTCAGTCTGTGTAAAGGCTGAATGAGCTTCATTGTCACTTTCTGAGGAATTGGATGAATCATTCAAACGCATTTTGGACAAAAGAGACTGTCGTCTATCCTCTGCAATAATTCATCAAGACGACGAAACACTACAAAACCCTGTCAGGCAAATTCTTTCACTATTCAACAAACTCACGGAACAATTAAAAAAAGGGGGGTGGGGGGAGTTCCCCCCTCCGTTGACAGCCTCCAAGCACGATTTAATTGGACTAAAGTGCAAAGAAGTTTACACTCCCAATCTATGCAGGAGATTGTTAATTAAAACAAAGGGCAGCACAGAACTGAGTACATTTCCAACAGTATGCTTAAACTTCATTCTTACTGCTAAAGAGATTAACTGTCACATGCCCCCAAACTTTGTCCTTCAAACCTCTTGTGCAATGCTTCGGAAACCTCAACAAAAGTTGGCTCAGGTCAGTTGGTCATCAGCCTGGCTTGGAATTAATTCCCATCATCACAGCGAACACACAAAACCGCAGCACAACATAAAGACACAAATGTCAATTTCTTCAAAAGGCAGGATACGCTTACTCTAAAGTCCATCCCATCCCAAAGTCAAATCCTTAAAAGACCTACTTCTTCAAGATTCTTGGTTTGATTTAAACTCTCGAGCTGACACAGACACAAGACACAAGAAGAACACAGCCCAGTATTTTCTAAAGTGAAGCATGAAACTTCCAGAAAACTCAATTGCTGCATTTCTAAAATAGCCTGGTCTGCAGAAAATGGTTGTTGAATATGCCTTACAAGTCTGAACACCCTCCCTCTCCCAAACACACACACATAAGCTTACTTCGGGCAAATTTTCCAAAGCATGCTACTGGGCAGAAAATTATTAGGCGTTTTCCAAGCCTTAAGCAGCAGAAGCTCACGTTTTCTTCTCTTCAATGATGAGGTAGCAGCACACCAAAGTAAAGGCCTTTTACAAAATCCTGCATAAATATTAGCTGCAATAAACCCTTGCCCAAAGAGTTTATATACAGTATCAGTATAAGCAATCAAAGAAGGTGTTTCCCACCAGTTCCCCTTCATACAGTTTTTGCCTCCAGTTTTGTACTCATACTGGGTGTAAAGGTGACAAGGATGAGCAACCAGTGGTTCTTCAGCTCTATGTGGTTCACAGGCAGCTCAGGAAGGCTCCCAGCCTAGGGCTGTGTCTTCTGAGCCGCAATAAGGGTGTAGTGACACAGGCAGTATTGAGGAATATAGCCATCCCATGGAAGGAAAGTATACCTGAAGAGCTCTCCCTTCTCTAACACGTGAAACGCTCACAGAGCATTCCCTCCCACCCCTCAGCTTTCCAAAACAGACATCCTGCATCTTTCACCCATTTGAATCTAAAGGTAAGAAAATTTTGATATAAAACTTGTGCAGTCACGACATTTAGTCATCATTACTACAGACGATCATGTGTCACAGTTCTACCAGCAAACATTTTCTTTAATGCCACAGATCTACACTCACCCTTACGGTTCTCAGGGTACTTGTATTATTACGGTGTTTTTCCTGTCAGAAGATTAGGCAGGAAGAGGGTGCAAGGGTTCTGAAAGGCAAGATGGTCTGTTTGGCAATGAAGCCACTTCCCTAGTGCTCCATAGTCCTGCCTTGAAAGATAAAAGCATAGTGATAATTTGGTATCTTTGCTTTCCTCCCCTGAAACTTTGGCAAGATTTTCAAAAGCATCTCAGATCATAGAATCATAGAATCATAGAATCATTGAGGTTGGAAAAGCCCTCTAAGATCATCGAGTCCAACCGTCGACCCAACACCACCATGCCCACTAACCATGTCC
>NW_008794665.1:8620758-8625391 GCF_000699145.1 Aptenodytes forsteri | reverse complement strand
AAAGACATTTTTCCTCACGTCCAATCTAAACCTCCCCTGGCGCAACTTGAGGCCATTTCCTCTCGTCCTATCGCTTGTTACTTGGGAGAAGAGACCGACACCCACCTCGCTACAACCTCCTTTCAGGGAGTTGTAGAGCGCGATCTTGCAGCTTCCACAAAAGTCAGAGCTTGCAATGCTGAACGTCTCAGAAAAGCAAAGCATTACTATTGTTATTCAGATAGGATTCCAGACTTAGAGTAGCAGTTAATGAGACCATACAGATTTTATATGCGCTTGTTGGTTAAAACGCAAGTTTCTAATATGTGCAGTCCATCCTATGTACCATCACATTGCCTCTGCCTCCTCTTCCCTTAAATTTGGCTAATTTTACAGCAACAGAAATTGAGAGAAAAAAAGTCAAAATTAAAGGCAGACATTACTTATCATTAACCTAAAAGTATTTTTTTCTAGAACACTGCAGATCATAAAACAAAGCCAAAAAGATAAAGGAATTAAATATTAAAGTATACAAATAATCCAGAAAGTTGGAACCGCAGTTCCTAAGCCAGATAAAATATGGCTTACCACGTTGCTTTTTAATACTGGCATAAGAAAAAAAAAAAATCCAAAACCTTGGGCTGTTTTTATCCTCCAATAACAGATAGTATTACTAGTGTCAGAGGGGCGCTTTATAACCTCAAGTGATGCTTTTCCTTCCCCCTTCTCCCAGATCAGTAGCAACAAAACGCAATTTCTATTTAAGTCCATTCTTCAATTTGTAGGTATCTGTATAGATACGGGGCAATGCAAAACTCATTACAGGGTTTAGCAAGTTGCTTTCAGTTATGTGTAAAGTATATTTCAATCCACAAGTGATGAGAGTAGAAAAACTTACAGTTTTCATTAAAAAAAATTAAAAAATTAAAAAACAAAACCAAAACCAAACCTCTTTTCTCTTTTCAGTGGTAACCACACTAAAAACCAAACCAAAACCCTCCCACGTTTATTAAGCACATCACCACTAGAGGGCTCTATAAGGCAGAACTGCCCTTTAATCTTATTTTCACAAACGAATGCAAATGGTTCAAACCCAATGGAAAACAAATTAATAAATTACGTTTTTTCCTCCCTCACAGAGACTTTCACTAGATTTATAAACTGTTGATTAGAAAAGTTTGACTCTAAACTAAAGAGATTTTCAGCTGACTGAAGAAAACACCATGAAAAATACGTGACTCCACAAAGCTTTTTACTTGCCACACTTTGTGCAGTAGCTATGCTTTTTTTTAAAGACGACACTGTTTCTTGCCAAGACAACGCTTTGCACAACTGCAAGTAACTGCACCAGTACGTATGTGACTATCCAGCGTTGCTTCAGGCAAACATCCATAGCTTCATGTCAGTGCTAGAGAAAATTCTTTCTGTTCTACAACAGCCAGTGCTGCAGACATACATTAAAGTATCCCAATTATGTTCTGTACTTCATCGAATTTCTCTGTCAAAGTAACATAGCAAATCTATGAACTATACTGAACCATCCTATCCCAGCAACTACAGAAAACACAAGGAGAAAAAACATCCCCCCAAGCGGAATGCAGGGGCACTAAAGCCATTCGCAATGGGTAACAATTTAAGCTTTACAATACACCTCTGTGTATCACCCTCTGTTTAGCAAGGATTTAGATCCCACACAGAAAAAAAATAAAACCAGAATTTTAGTGTGGCAAGGACAAAAGGCTCAAGGTCTTCTAAATACCTTTAAGCAATCTGATCCTAGTGATTTACCAGCTGTCATTTTCAAAATCAGCTGAAAGTCAGACCCTATGTCTGGGTGAAATATTGCGCTGGCTAACACATTCACTTGCGACCACATTTTGAAAACGGGACTTGGTTGTTGAATGCTCTGCCTCTGCCAACAGTGAGCACCTGCAGACACTGACAAGTGGACAAGGAGACAGGTAGGTGACACCACTACCGCTGTGTCCTGGGTGGGAAGCCGAGCACTGTGAGGTGCACCGAAGCCTACCTTCTTCCTGAGCTTCGGAAGAATGCTGCAGGACAGCAACCCCCTTCGCGCCGCTGGAGCGGGTGGCAGGCGAGAAGTTCTTTAGGTGGCCCAGCCATTTGCCCCAAAGGCTGCCAGTGAGGGCAAATCCAGGAACACCAAACTTGGAGCCCCCCCCCTGCCACTAACACCTTCCCCCCACCCCCCTCCCTTCAGACCGCACTGTGACATTTTTTCCCCAGACGCTACAGTGACTTGAAACCTCCCATTTCTGCCAACATACCCATTTCTGTCAGGGTGCTGGTGAGCCCACCTTTCCTATTCTCTGCAGAAAAAGCCTAGGATATCCGTAAGTCCATATATAAAACTCAAATGCTTCACTTACTAGGATCAGGAGCACAGTAACAGAATCACAGATAGGATTTGAATAAAAAGTTCAAGACAGAAAGGAAGGTGACATATAAAATTAGAGAACCTGTATTTTAGTCCATTGCAGCATTACACTGCAGACAAGACATGTTGTCTTAATTTTTTTAAGACACTGAATTTTCATCTATTACAGTTAGCAACTACTTGCATTAGGAGGGCAGGGTCATGCCACGGCACAGAGAAGACAAGGCAGAACAGGGACTGGACGGGCCTTGCCACAACCAAACATGATCCCTCCCCAGAATGGGGAAGGGGGGAGGGGGGGGGAGGCACCACCACGTGGCAGACATGTCCAGACATTGCTTCCTCATATGGCAGCTCATTTCACACCCAATCACTACGGACGTTCTTCCATCAGCATCTGAACGTCCTACAACCTCCACAAAGATCTAAGATGATAAATTTTCTCTGGCTATTTGTGTTAATCCCATCCAACATTGTTTGCATACGTAGGGCATGCCATAATGCTCCTCATGCACTTATCAGCCGGGACTGCAATCCAGTTCCCTATAATCAAGAGGCCCATCTTCCCTCTAGAGCTGCAATGGATATTGTTCTTTAACCCCTCTGCACACAGATGTAGAAGTCTTTGTTTTGGCCTTGCAACGGCTTCAGGCTGACTCACTGCTCCATCTGCTGTGAGAGTCAAAGCATACGCTTCTTGTCCTAGGCTGCAAGCCGGTACTTCATGCAATTGAAACATCAGCTGTCACATCACGCAGTTTCAAGGTGATGGCAGTACAGTCTTCCGATACCCTGGGAAAAAGTACGTCCCTGAAGCATGCAGTGAGAACAGCAAAGCAGAGCATGAATTTGGGTGTATGAGTGAGGACTGTGTTATGTTAAGTCTTCCAAAGGCAGAAGAATAAGGAAAGATGTCAGCTACCCACAACTAGCCACTGAAGCATCAGTGAAGAAATACAGCACAGCAGAGGATGCAATGACAAATATGACGAAAGCAATGACACTTCCAGCTTCACTGCAGGTTGGTATTGTTGAACTGCTATGTGGTATGCCAGAGATGCAACGACTTGCGTAGGATTTTGTCTAGATAAAGGGCGATTCCACAATGCCTCAAGTCAGAGCCCCGAGTCGCTCAGGCCTAGCAATCCACAGCAACAGAAGTTGAAACATTTTCAGAGATCTGGATTTAACTGACCTGGTTAGTTAAGTCTGTAGCAGTACCAGGAAAATAATCGCTATCCCTCAGTTCCTGATTGTGCTGCAGTTGAACAGTAGACTCAGGTTCTTCTCACAAAAGCAGATCTAGCAGAAATTCCAATGTTTTGTGGTTTGTTTTTTTAAGCTGAAGAACATTTTTACCTATTAACCTATGCAGCATCTGTTCAGACTTAATTGAATTCTTGAACATTTGCTTTGCTACCTTGTTTCAAGTTTTGTTCCAGACATTATTCAAACTAACAATCGCGTTTGTTAAAATCACCAGTAACTGTCCAGTCCTGGTGCCGACAAATTAACTGTTTCTTTTTGTTAAGCAAAAGGCTAATATAAGTCATTTGCCTGTTACTGCATTCATTAATTAAAAAGTGTAACAGTATGATCAATTCTGAACTGTACTTCTTTCCACATTGAACAAGATGTTGAAAATACTTTCATGTAGATTATTCTACCGATCCCTTTTCAAAAGTGCTTGGTACGAGAGTCTGTGAACGGACTCCCAGCTCTGGATGAAATCCAGGGAGGTTCTACTTTTCTATTCGTATTTTATTTCCAAAGTTAGAGAGGCACCCTGTTCTCCTCCATCCTTAAGAAGAGACAATTACTAGCTTTTCAACAATCCTCATAATGAATCCAACTGAAGAGACCAAGGACTCGTGCAGATTTGTTCACGCCTTTTTTAAGCAACACTTAACTGAAAGCACTGTGCGCAGAGTAGCCCTGTGATAGACTACCTAATCTTAGATAGCTCAGAGCACCACAGAGGTGCGGTGCCAGGACATCAAAACCTCAGGACTAGCTTTTCAACAATCCTCATAATGAATCCAACTGAAGAGACCAAGGACTCGTGCAGATTTGTTCACGCCTTTTTTAAGCAACACTTAACTGAAAGCACTGTGCGCAGAGTAGCCCTGTGATAGAATCTTAAATCTTAGATAGCTCAGAGCACCACAGAGGTGCGGTGCCAAAAACCTCAGGAGAAACAGGCTGGGGGGGGGGGGGCTGTAAAAAACATATAGCCTTTCTCTTCAGTGACAT
>NW_008794665.1:8615469-8620658 GCF_000699145.1 Aptenodytes forsteri | reverse complement strand
AACAAAACCCCCAGGGAAAAACGGCGGGGGGGGGGGGGCAGTTAAAAACGTTTAGCAATTTTACTATCAGTGTAATTAGATACAATTAGGTGACTTAAGAACAGTATTAACCTTGTCTTATTCATTAGATAGCAGCTTTGAAGAAGAACATGTCTTAATGCCTTTGGCTTTCATTGAGATTTATGCAGAAAAATCCACAAATACCCTTTGCTATCTTCCTTTCCTTTTATACATTATTATGTATAAAAAAATTCTATCAACACAAAATTTTGAAGTTTAGTTTATAAAAAGTTTCACAAAGGTTGTTTAAACGGCATGTCCACTTTAGAGCAACCAGAAGATTCAATATAAAAAGAGGATGATAACTAAGGATCAGTCACACGTAGGTAACAGGTTGATACTGACGAATGTGCATGTAGTGAACCCGTAGGGTTTTTTGAAAAAACATTTCAAGTGGTTGCTTACTCCAAACTCCAACATGAAGTCAAGCATTGACTACGCCACTTGTCAGAAACAAACAGTTTAAGAATAACATTGAATCCTGGCTTAGTTAAAAAAGTTCAAGTATAGTCTGAGCAGTCTTCAGTTCTTAGCCTGGGGCTATGCTCTCCTCGTATCGATCAACAGTCGTTAAGTGTAAAAATAATTGTCATTTTACAGCTTCAAGTTCTTTATAGAAAGAACTTTTTCAGGGTCCTTTACAAAAATTTCTCCTTGTTCTTCACTTCTGCAGGTGATACGGTAAGACATCGGGGAGATGGTTGTGGCTCCATTTTTAATATCCTCTTCCTATTTTAAGAGGGAAGAAAAATACACAGAACAATTCACATCTTAGATGCATTTAAAGCAAATAAATTATATACATATCACTAAATGAGTTGATAGAATAAAATAATTTATCATCACTACCTGTTCTCTCAGTCCTTTTCGAATGCAAAAAACTAGCATGGTCTTACACAAGCATCAAAAAATGCAGAATACTGTGCTTCGCTCTAAGCTAGCTACCATGATGCACAGAAACTTTTTGCATAAAACTATAAATGTCTGTAAGAGGTTAAAAAATACAACATTCTGTTTAATATTTAAAAGCTTTAGAAATCAGGAGCCATTCTTATTAGTGAAATGTAAAAACCACACACTCACCTCGAAAGCCTCCTCCACCACCTCTTCCTCCTCTGAATCCTCCTCCTCCTCCACCTCTTCCTCCTCTGAATCCTCCTCCTCTTCCTCCGCCTCTTCCTCCTCCGAATCCTCCTAAACATAGGAAAGAAATTACACTTTGAGGAGCACATAAATTCTTTGTTATGCATAACAACTAATTTCACTGACAGCTTCTGCAAGGAAAAGAACAACAACAAAAAACCAGAAACTGTTAATTGCTGGACAGTTACTAGGTCAATTACTAGTCTCTTCTAGGGACCATCTGCAGCATTTTAGGTATTGTTTATTATCTGATATACAATGTCCAAAATACTGAAGACACTAACAAAACTCCACGATAAACTTCTTTCACGAGAGCAAAAAATTCATTACAACTATTAATTAATAATTATTAATTAATTACAACTCAACAGAACATTTAAACAAACAAAACAAAAAACTTTGAAACATTTGTGCCTCGCTGCAAAGGGGCAGAGTAGGGAGAAGAGGCAAGAAACCGCGATGTAAGAAAAAATTAACTTTAGCTTTAATTGAGGAGTACATCGCAGATGATGTTCAAAAAGCAAAGGGTGAGATCTACCAGGTCATTCACCCCTCTCTCAAACACTGCATTTCAAGTATTTTGTCCAAACTAGATTTTTAGAACATACTAAAAATACAGCTTTCTCTGACAGTTTTGAGTGTGTATTATCTACAACCTTTTACCACAACTTTGCTCAGCAGTCACGCTTTCTGTCTTCGTTATAATCAGCACGCTCTCCTCCCTATGCTTTGGAGCTGTTATTTAGCTAGCTACAGAAGCCTACGTCTTGCCATTGGAAAGATATCACTGTCTCTTCCACTGAGTCATCAAGCAGAAATACGCATAACATTTTTCTTTGCAATACAACTGTTGATATTCAAGTACTCAACTGCAGCTTTACCAAAAAAAAAAAAAACAACCCACAAAAAACCAAAAAAACCAAACAACCCACCCCACACCAAAAAAACCCAAATGTTCTGCAGCTTCCATTCTTGGGATCTTACCTCTACCACCGCCTCTTCCTCCTCCACGTCCACCACCACGTCCTCCTCTACCACCTCCTCTGGGAGCACCTTTTTCTCCAGGTGGCCTTGGCAAAAATCTCTGAAGGGGTAGCAGCTTTGCTGGATCAATGTAAAACTGTAGGAAGAGAGTTCCATTAGGCTTTGAAAATACCAAGGCTAAAGAGCACATTAATATACCCCTTTACAAATACCCACAATTTGGTCTTAACCCTTTATGTCAAACTGTCCTCTGCAAACAGCCAAATAAAGCAAGCACACAAGAAATAAATCACAGTGTTAGAAAGTTATTAAAAGATAGATGATATTTGCATGAGTTTCATTTGTTCCACCTTTTTTTGCGGGGCAGGGAGAAGGAAGAACATGGCAGATACAAAAGTGAAAAGGAAGAGGAAGTGAATGCTTATGTTTACAAAGGACAACTAGCTTTTAATAAAGCTTTTATTATCTGATGACAGAGTAGATTTGTCTAACTGATGACATACAGTGGAATTCTCTTATTGAGATTGGCTAACCTTTTGCATTTTTTTAAATGAAGAGGCTTTCATGTTCTCAGACAGTTTCACTGAAAAATACTGTTAATTTCTTTAAGGAACACAGCAAGAACAAAACATTAGAAATTGTGATTTTGATTATTATATGAAAGGCACATTCAGACATTTTCTAAAAATGAAGCTAAACATCATCACCGCAAATGAAAAATTACAACTAAAAGATGAGGAGAAACTATTTCCAATTTTTCTCAGGGTTTTTTCATAGTTTACAAATACGATATTTTGTGGTAAAATCACTTCTTCCTTCCATGTATCAAGGCATAAGGAAGAACATACCAGTGGAAAGAGTACATAAAAATGTAATTGTAAAGAAACAAATGTGTATAGCAAGTGATGACCCTTTTAGCCCCAGGGTGACCTCAAGGCTTATCTGGAACAATTTACATGCTGCAAGGGCTCTGCTAGTGCTGCTGCTGCTGGGTGGTACAACTGCCTGGCTGTGGAAAGATAAGAGCCAGCAGGGACTGCTGGACCAACCACATGCCCAGCCTCAACCTACAGTGAAGCGGCAGACACTCTTTGTAACCCCACATGCAGTCTTGTACGAATCCTTTGGCTCTCCAGTATGCAAGGACTTTGGTACGCGGTTCCCAAGGTAAAAAAGAGCTGTTGGCCAACTCTGCTTAATTAAAACTCAAGATTAAATGGGGAAGCAAGGATCCGCAAAATCCAGTAACATATTTTCTTAATGGGTTATTGTAGGAAGAAAAAAGTTTCTGAAATTCAAATAATTACGATACAAAAAGTAAACCTGCAAGTGAATACATTCAGAGTGTGAGAGTGATTTAAACCTGCACATTTTTCTTCACATTTAACGTGGGACAGGAAAATGCATGCAGGTAGTTACTGATGCTCAACCAACCAACACAGGCTAAGTCTTACTGCCATGTTACAGGGTTACTCCCCCAGTTGTCCCACTTTTGTCATGGATTCTGTCAATATGGCAGTGACAACAGAATGGACCCAGTGCCTCTGTCTCAACAAGCTTACTTTGCAAGAGGACGTCCTAGCACAAGCCCACTTTTATTGGCAGTTTAAGTAATAAGCTGGACAATGAGCAACAGGACATCCTGGCACAAACTCACCTTTATAATTAAGTAATAAGCTGGAGTATGAGCAAGGTCCCCTAATGCACCAAAAAAAACCCCGCTCCCTTGATCCAACTCTGTTATAGGCGAGTAACCTATAGCAGAAAATTTGGTCAGGTAGCTAGAAAAAGTAAACATCTCGAAAAACCACGGATCCGAAAGACGTCTGCCAGTACTGGTACTGACTGAAAACCTCTGCCTGACATAAGGTACTCTGTCATATTGAAAAAGCTTTAAGACAGGCACTTAATGTGAATGAGGCACCTACTGACACCAACAGTTGCAGCTAGACTTGTGACTGTTCACATCTAACTGGTAGCCAAGCCTTGAACTATTTTAAAATCTTAAAGAAATTCCATTTAATAATCAATCAGCCTTTAAAAAAAAAAAACAAATATTGTATGTCACACATTTTTTTGAAGGATACAAAATCTCTCAGCTGTCCGAAGATTTCATCCACTTTGCCAATCTGCTCCTTATTATCCAAGTACACTGGGGCGTTGAAATAAGGCACCTTGTTTTCTTCTGTTTTACATTTACAAACAATGTCATCTTCACACGGATGCATGAACTCTCCCAATACTGAAATAAAGAACAAACAAGCTAAAGATATGGAGCAGTCATTCTAAATTAAATAAATATAATCTCTCCATGTAACTTACAAACTACCCTTTCTGGAGGCCCCTGGTCATATCCGCCTCTGTTGAAGCCTCCTCGTCCACCTCCCCGTCCAAAGCCACCTCGTCCACCACGATTAAAGCCACCTCTGTCACCGCCACCTCCTCCCCGATTGAAGCCACCTCCTCTTCCTCCGCCACCTCCTCTTCCACGAAAAGACATTCTCTGCTACCTCCTAAATTGCGGACAAAAATCAGTTGTTTAAGATGTAAAAGATATTTCACATTTGATTTGCTATACAAATTAAAAGTCTCCCGACAGCCTTGTTTGTTAATTTAATGGTTAGCCGTTTCAGTCCTCACTAAAAACATGCAGGCACGTGAAAAATCGAGTTTACACCCAAGATGTCACCCACTGCAACGCCTACCTGTAGAACGTGACTAGCAGTGACGGCATGTTTTCCACTCATATGTATGAGGGCTGAACGTGACACCCTCCAGCCCCAGGAGAAGACTGTGACACCCTCCAGCCCCAGCCCCGCGAAGGAGCGGCACAAAGCGGGAACGTCCTCGGCGCACACCCACGGCGCCTTTCCCAGGAAACTCACAGCGCCACGTGGAACCGCCTGCAGCCCGAGTATGGGGAACCCCGCGAAGGGCGCCCTCCCCCGCGCCCCCGGACCCCCGCCCGCAGCCCGGCGCGGCCCTCCCTCAGGGCTGCCGCC
>NW_008794665.1:8595923-8614843 GCF_000699145.1 Aptenodytes forsteri | reverse complement strand
CGCGCTCGGTCCCCGCCCGAGGGACGCCTGGCTGCGCCCGTGATCGGAGCCCTGGTTTGGGTCCGAGCGCGCGGGTGCGATGCCCCGAGCGCCAAACACCGGCGTGAGTGCGCGCTTCCTAGCGCTGCGGAGAAGAGCGAGCGAGCGCCTCTCCCTGCCGCCCCCCTGCCCCAGTGCGGGAGAGCAGTGCTGCTGCCGCCCTGTGGGCTGCACGGTGATTTGGGGAGGGGGTGGTTTGGTTCCCCTGGCTTTAACTAAAGTTTTCCTGGAAACCGGCTTTCAGAAGAGTACTTCGCGCGTTTGTCAAATACTTGAAAATTCTCTATACGAATCGCGTAGCATGACCCTGTAATCCAGCTGAGTACGCGATGGACATCGCACGGATGCGAGCCTTTCTCTCTCTCCGTATGTATGAAGGCATACGTATCTCTTACGTAAAAACACATTTATCTTCTACAATAATCTGGCAAAGATGAGCGCCTACAGTCAGGAGAACCAGCGTGATGATTCCGTCGGTCTCCTCCGGCAAAAGAAAGGAAATGCATATCCTTAATAAGCGCTTCCTTTTAATCATTTACCTCAAGGGCTTTATTTCTGTTACCTTGTCCTGCACTTACAGTAAAACCTGAGAGATCAGATTTATCAGTTAATAGTTGAGGCTCCTGTACTTTATTTCTAAACACACTTTAGAATATTTTACTAATGGTTAAAAATTAAACACAAATCTAACAACTGACATTCAAAAGAATCCCAGCCAGAGGAATTTGTCTACAAAGAGAGAGAAAATTTCATCATGCAAGTGGTCCCGGTTTTCTTGGTTTTCTTGTCTCTCTCTTGGTTTTGTGGATCAGAGGTAAGAATTTATTTTATTGTGGCAGCAGTCTTTTTTTAAAAAAAAAACAGTTAAAAAGCAGTTTATTGTTATAAAAGCAAAACCAGTTGATTTTTTTAAGTTTCCTTTCATAGTATTTGTGTTTCATACATTTGTTTTAGCCCAGCTTGAATGTTTGAAGCTTGCTATTTCTCTTTCATGTATTGATTCTATCTGGGGTTTATGCTAACAGGCTTCTGGAAAAGATTTTAATCGTGATTCTGTCCTAAACCCAATCTGCAAACATGGTTGACCACAGAAAGGTGCTGCAATTTTCCCTGCCCCCCCCCTTTTTTGAGAAGTGAGATTACAGTCTTCTAACACCGTAACATGGTATTTCGTACTGCCTGAAGGTTTGCTGCGGAATCTCTTCTAGCAGAAGTGTCCCAGAGAGTCCGCCTGGGCTGAACGTTCAGCGTGCCCCGAGCCTTTCAGAGAAACCCTTAGATAAAAATCAGCACCTTTTGTTCCTATTCAGCAGAAACGCCTAGTACAATATGGGTGTTATGCCAAGCTGGATCTGGCTCACAGTTTGGATTCTACTGACCTGAGAACAGCAGGAAGAATTTAGTAAGATTATACAACCGTTAAAAGGGGGTTTATTGGATTAAATTCTGTCCAAACAACATCCCCGCTGACATTACTATGGCCAGGATTTCTTCACAAGAACTTTAAACTTCAGCTCTGTTGATTCAGTTGACCCAGTCAAAGCTGATAAATCACATTTGAGAGCTAACTTTTCCCTCCCGTTTTTATGCGAAGTCCACCCATATATATTTTTCATGTCTCAACATTCTTCCTACCCATAGATCTTAGTAAGCAAAAGCACTCAGCCAGCAACAAAGTCACCAGAGAGCTGCACAAACGCAGGTGTAGAGTCACTCACCTAGAGGCAGTGGGAGGGGGTGTAGAGTCACTCACCTAGAGGCAGTCGGACGGAGGGTCAGAATCTGTACTCGCAGTCCAGCGATGACCAGCAGCCACATTGCAAATCCACTGCTGTGCAAGATACAGGAAAAGAGCTGATAAGGAAGGGCACTTAATTTTCAAATTTCTTTAAGAAACTTGTTACTTCAGCAGTCACAAGGTGAAACAATTAATTTTAGACTTCTTTCCTTCTAAGTAGTTCATAAATATTTACAGGTGATGTTTAAACCCAAAGCCAACAAAGCCAATAAAAGTCTCAGAAAAAAACAAGTTGCTAATTTTTTTATTTTTCTGGTGTTTAAGTCCCCTTATGTTTTGATTTGCTTACAATCCCATTGCTGTGGTGTGTTATAAACCATCGGCTTAGAAAATATTTATCATCTGCTGTGCAATTCAGCTCAAGTTTGAAGAGTAAAGAGTGTATAAAGTTTGTGGGAGACCAGTAAGAGTGCAGATCACCCCACGTGAATGATCCAAAAGGAAAAAAAAAAGTTCGGAAAAACTGAGAAAGATGAGGTGGCCAAAGGCAAGGGAACAAACACTATAAATGATATTTAGCACCTTTGTGCTCGTAAGATAGGAAAAGGCTTATGAATGAACACTTTGTTGAGGTCAGTAAGGGCATCTGCAGAACTCGGTGCAGTTCCTAGTCTTACTCCCTTTTTTTTTATTTTTGTGCCTTGCAGAATGCAGCATCTAATGCTGAAGAAAACCAGTTTCAGCAGGTTGAGCCTGCCCAGCCAGCTGAGCAAGACACATACCTCATAGGAGAATGCTTAAGCAACCAATACACACACAAGTCCTGTGAGAAAGTTTTTTGTCACCCATGGGAACGATGCGTGGAGGGAAAATGCCTTTGTAAGCTTCCCTACCAGTGCCCAAAGAATGGCTCTTCGGTTTGTTCTACCAATGCAAAGTACTTCCATACTTACTGTCACCTGAAGAGCTACGAGTGTCAACGTCCCGAAGCAAAGTTTCTGCACAAGGGAAAATGCATGTCTGAAGGTATTAACACCTCCCTTTCCAAAATGTACCAATCAGTCATTTGTGGCCAAGGAGATGCTTACTATCTACAGCTCAGAAAGTCTGTTCATTTCCTTGCACTAGTAAGAACATGAAACAGAAAATGAGAAGTCATTGAAAATGGGCAGTATCTGTTGATTTTCATAAAAATAAAGTGATTGACAGGCCCAGGTCACCCTGCTGCTGGTAGGTTGCTCAAATCAGGTAGAAAGGGAAGAACTAGACATAGGAAAGAGCTCAAAGGTTTCCAAGCAGAGTGTTGACTATGGTGGGAGGCACAGCGGGAGAGAGCCTGCTGAGAACATTAGCAGAGAGGGTATCTTCTGGAGAGGGACAGACCTCACAGGAGCAAGAGTCCAAGGAATGGAGTCAAGCTGCTGAGGTGTGTGTGGGAGTGCATGGGGAGAAGGTAAGCCATGTTCACCACAATCACCTTCACGCCGTGGATTTCATCAAAACAGAAAGCTATTGCCCTGCAAACCAGTGACGGTTTGTGCACTGACAAGCAGCTGTTTGTTCTCTCCTGCTTTTTAGGCTGCACCAGGCTGCTTTGTCAGCTCGACCTCCGTCTTGAGTGCAGGGAGAAATGGCTCCTGCTAACTAGGCGGGTGGCCTCTTTTAGCAGTAGCAGCGGGTGTTTCTACTGGGGTTCCACCCCCACCTCCACTGAACGCAGCAGGAGCAGCAAGCTGGGCCCAGGGCTCTCCTGCCCGGTCTCTGTCCCAGTACCATCCCTCCCTTTCCCCACAGAAGCAGCAGCTCAGCCCATCGCCCTCAAGGTGGCAAAATTCGATTCTGCCTATTCCACTGAAAAGGACCGGAGAGGCTCGGTATGTTCCTGGTGCACTCTCTATATGGCTTCACTAAGTTAAGCTGAGGACCTTAGCTCCACTGTAAACAGCAAAGTTTTGCCACACAGGTAATAGAAGCAGGATCTGGCCATCTCACTTGAAGAGTTACTGGTTGGTTTTCAGAAGTCCTCTAATGAAAGTCATTATACTAAGATGCAACCTTTCCTCGGTAGACCTCCAGGTACTCTTAACATGGTAGGAACCATTACCCTCATTTGTCCTGAAACTGGTATATTTTGAAAAAGTGGCAGGCTCAAAGCCACAAAGTCAATCCTCGGAAAAATCAGGAATAATACCTGAAGCCTCTGATTCCCAGTCTACTGTTCTTTCCATATGAACTTTGGCTGTCAATACAAATTAGTCCTGATTTGTTTCTGTGCTGTCTTTCCACTAGATACATCTATATAGTCTGATTTTATTTGGGGATTTTTTTTATTTCTCTGTTTTTTTAGAAACATTTTCAATCTCTGTGGGCCAAGGAGATTCAAGTTTGCTTCGAGTAAAACCTGTGAATCAAATGAATGACATTTTTGTATGTGATAGTGAGTGGACTATGAATGAAGCAAACGTGGCTTGCAAGCACCTTGGCTTTGAATTGTAAGTTTGGGGAATTTATCTCTGGATAACTGCAAGGGATCTGTAAAAGTAGCGATGCTTACATAAGTGTCAGTCACAGTCCACCAACAGTTAAGACAGAAAACTCACGAACAATATATTGGCTACAATATTCTGATAAAGCTTCTTAAATTGACACCTGAGAGTGAAAGCCAAAACAGATTTCTGTGTTCTTTTACAGATTACAACTATACAAACCATAATTGTTTTACTTTTAAAATAAAGCTGAAGACCAATGCAGAGGTTTTCTCTCAGGTCTGTGTAATGGAAAGTGCATAGATGGACCATCCCCAAGTAGCTCTGAGCAATAACCTGTATGCTGAGAAGTTTCTTACGCTAGCTGATAAGGGGGCACAGCTCTGTTTTGCCACTTGCACCAGCCAGCCTAACAAGAACCAGACCACATTTTTTTTCTTCACCCCTTGTCCCCGCTGCCATTGATTGCTTTGGCCCCAGGGATGGCTGAAGCCACACAGAGCTTGTTCTTTTTCCTGTGACCACACTGATGACCCGAGTTGCACATTCAGCTCCTCATAAGGAGTCAACTCTATATCCTGTACATCATAATTTACACATATACAACTAATTTAACCTAGTCAGGTAGAGCTGCCTCCCCAACCCTACCTGAAGACTAAAAATACTATTGCAGTGCCCTAAATTGTCCCCTCTAGGTGAGAAGCAAGTATTTCCTAGTCTTGATCAGTATCTCTTTAGATAGCAGAGAAGGGTTTGTCCTGGGACAGAGCATTCAGCCCTGGAGTCGCATTGTAAGCCTCTCTAGTTACTTACTTACTCGATCCATATTTCTTTAAGGTAGGGGACACACTATTAGGAGGATACTGCTCAGGTAAAACCAAGGGAGATAAAATTTATTAATGCCAGCCTTGCAGTGGCCTGAGCTTCCTCAATATGCATTGGTTTTGATGACATCAAGGATACTTGACCCCATGCAGGATGGTTTCCAAATTATGGCTCATCTGTGTCCACACAGAGATAGAGATCTGAGGTTACAAGTTTTGCTACATAAGGAGATTTTTCTATCCATGATGATACACAGTGACTGTCATAGAGTTACATATGGATTTAGGGACAGTTCTATGCAGCAACTTGCAAAAATTAGCACTTTGTTTTACTTTTTCTTCTGAAGTAAACATCTCCTACTTACCCCTAGACGATTCCATGGGAAGTCTGCTCTTTTTCTTAGCCGTGACCAAAATTCTTTAACACTGATGAGAATCATATAAATTCTAAACAATAAAAGCAGTGGACAATCCATTGTGAAATGATATAATTTGTTATTATTATTTGTATCTTCACAGAGGTGCTGAATATTACCAAGCCAATTCCAGGATCACAGAATCTGCCTTAGATTCGCTGCACTGTCTGCAAATAACTTGCAGGGGCCTAGAGACAAGTCTTGCTGAATGTCACATAGAGATGAAATCAAGAGGTAGTAATGAGGGATTTGTTAGCCTCCAGTGCCATGAAAATATCAGAGGTTAGTAGGTTTTTTAGTTTTATATCTATTTGGGGTTCTTACGTTTTAAGTTTATTTTAAATAATTAGGACCTAGTTTGCTGAACTCTCAGCCACAGCAAACCTGCACTGAAACCTTTTGCGTTTTTTAAATAATCCTTTTGCAGACTTTAAGACAATTGAGGTAGTCTTGAGTCAAGACAGTCTTGAGTTTATGAGTTTGGAAAATCACTGTTGCTCCTAAAGTACTTTTACAGATGTTTCCCAAAAGTAAATATATTTCACCCATGGTTCTGTTTGTTCCCCCATCCCTTCCAAGGATACCAAGGTATATTGTATCCCACAAGTCTTGTCTCTCCCGGGTTAACTGGTGAGGAGACAGGTGACAACCTCCTACTCACTGCTTTGTTATGAGGGAGATCAATTAGGACACTAGTAGCACTGTAGCCAGACAAGCATGACTATAGTGGAACTGCTCGTGTCTTCTGAGAAGTTTCGGGACTCCTCAGTTTCTCACTGATACAACGGGAATCAAGTCCTTGTTTTGACTTCTAACAGCTTTCTATTCTCTGTAGTGGGCTTTCTTTGGCACTGATAAGCATCAGCCTGAGATGCTGCTGGTTAGGAGAGCTATGAATCATCTCAGGTTTTTCTTATGCCACAGAAGTAGGAGTTCACAGACTCTTGATGACTTCCTTCTAGAGGGGGAACATCCATCATCTTCACCACTTGAATCATTTACAGTGGGTTTGAACCGATCATTTCTGGTTTAGTCCTTGTCTAGAAGAAATGAAGTTCCCTTTTGCCAGGCTACTGCAAGTTGGAGGAGGAAAATAAGTGGTCACATTGAAAGCTTGATGAGAAGGCGATTAAAACAATAAAAGATTCCTATTCACATGACTGGGCCCCAGAATGCCTACTGTTGATAGGCCAAACTGCTGATAGAATAAAATGCCCAAGCAGAGTATTTCCATGGGCAGTTGTGAACCTATAGACGTTTCCACACTAACTTCATTTTCATCGTGCTGCACAGCTTGTTCCGATGGTGAGTTTCATTGTGTCAACAAGAAGTGCATTTCTCTGAATAAAACCTGTGATGGAATCAATGACTGTGGAGACCTAAGTGATGAACTGTGCTGTAGAGGTAATAATTTCCTTTATCAACTGTTTCAAAATCATCTCAGCAGAAAACCACCCCCGAAGAATTTTTACAGTGATGTTACAGCTAAAGTCTCTTTTCCAATAAGTCACTACATTAAAGCAATCAAACCATAGTTTATATATATGCAAATGCAAAAAAAGTAGACATAATGTAATTTTTTGAAGCAGGCAAGTGATCTCTGAGAATGTGGACTTCCTCGGAGGATGAGGAAATACAATGAGATTATTTAGGAGGCTGTATTGATACAAAAAAATGAGCCATGTTAGAATGAAAATGTATTTTCAGTTGGGAGAAATCAATAGTAATTAAACAAAGACACTGTTTTTCCAATGAACTACCTTTAAACCAAAGTAAGATCTCTCTTAAATTTATTACTAATGCAAGATTATCCATAGAATATCTGTGAACAGTTCCTGTCACATTGCTTGTTCATGAGCAGTCATTCTTTCAGCATCTGCAATTCCAGCTGTAACAATTTTTATTAGAAACAAGGAATGGATCTAGCATGACCTGAATGCAGGAGAATACTTTCAGAAATTGGGTTTCAGGTGCCAAACGGTAATGTGGGTTACAAATCCCATCACTATCCCTAAATAACCTTAATTTTGTAGTTTTACAATTGTCAGTAAATTTCACCCGATACTCATGCAAACACAGTCACAGGGATTTTAGAAAAAAATAATAAGAACCTGTGGCTTCATATATTTAGAGGACATTTATTCAGATTCCACTTGACCAAATAGTGCTGTTTCAGCTGTAAGGGTTGAAAACAATGCTTCCTGGAATCAAAAGAAGTATTTCAACTGAGTTCAGTGGTCTTTGGATCATATTGGGATATCTGGATACTTTTAGAGAACTATCTTATGTTTTATTAAAGACATATATCCTTAAATAGTAGATTGACATAAGATTATAAAGTAGCTCAAAAAACCCTGCCATAAATTCAAGCACTGCTTTGCTTTTGACAACATACAAAGTGATCACGAGAATTAAAAGGAAGGCGGTTCTCAGGTGTATAATAACTTTTCACATAATCAAGGATTTTAGAAGAAATAAGTTATTAAATCCAGTATCTTCAAAATAGGACTCTGATTCCTAATCTTGCATTTAGGAATTTAGCTCATTAAAAGCCAGCTTGGACTCTGATTTGGGGGGGGAGGGGAGAGGGGGCGAAATTTGACCCAAGCATCATAAATTCCTCATTTGAGATGATCAGTAATGCTGGCAAAACTGGAGGTCCTTTGGCTGAGGTTGAGTGTGGGCATGTGTTGTGGATGAAACTGGTAAGGAGTGATACCAAGTCTAGAAGTACAGTACTGAACTGGTAACAGAGATCCACATTTTTTTAAGTCCTAAAACTTCAAGATTGTAAAATGAGGAGAGCCAAGTATTCATTTCATTTTACACTTACAGAGCCTGCTTTTGTGACCTATTTATGAACAGCCAGGTCCCCCATAACAAGGATATTATATTGTGTTTATATTTTTAAAAGCTCTCTAGGTATGTGAGGTTGCTGAATCATATGATCCTGTGATTTACATTTGTAATTCTCCTGTGTTACAGAGTGCAGAGACAACAGTTTCCACTGTCGGTCAAATATCTGTATTCCAAATAAGAATGTCTGTAACAAAGAAATGGACTGCCTCACAGGAGAGGATGAAGCTCGAGTTCTCTGTGAAGGTTTCCTTCTGAAAGATGTTTTTGTTTCTTTCCTTTCATTCTGCTCAATTATAACTAGAGACCACACAATGCATATTCTTAAATTATTTAACAGATTAGCAAAACCAAAACGCATGCAAGAATTAGTCTTCCCAACGTTATGTTATGCATAGTAGGAAGCAAAGGTTCTGTAATTTTCCTCCCTTTCCTTCTAGAAAAGAATAGCAAGAAAACTAAAGGAAGGAAGAAACAGATGATGTTTTAGGAGGCTTAAGGCAGATGATGTCTTTTGCTTAACGTGGCCATCTATTAAACTGGTACCCCCTATTTGTGAAGAAAGCGTAGACGGGGCAGGCGGGAATATTTTCCTCACAGATGAGGAATTCAACTAGTTTGTCAATATAATAATTCTTCTGCACTGTTTCCCTCACTGTTGAAAAGATTTTGTTTTGAAATTAGAATGTTTTTCCTTGCTCTGATGAGACACAAAGTCTAAAACCAAAAAGTAAACACTATTGGTAGGTGGTAATTGGTAAAGGTAAACTGAACTCTAAATGTAAATATTATGTCAGTAACATGAGAACAGACCCAATCCTCAACCTCCATTTAGGAACTGAATTCAATGGGCATTTTGTTTGAATAAAAGCTGACAAACCAGATTCAGGAAGCATTTAATTTACCTCTCATGTTGAATACCCTCCCTTACCCTGTTAAAGGAGGCACACAGTACACAACAGCATCATCTAAATTGGAAAAAAAAAAAATCCTGTTACCTAATGCTCCTTTGGGCGTTAGAAAGCTCCAAAAGGTTGATGGGGCAGGAGGAGGAATTTCTGTTGTTTCCTGGTGGAGGAGAACAGGATATCACTTTAGAGGTCAAAAAACAAAAAAAAGGCCATTTCTCAGGGTTTCTTTGCAGAAGTGCTCCCTAGGCATGGAAAGCAGAGTAGATGTCATGTAGTTACGAATGAGTATCTGCTGGATGTAGGTCATTTGTAGGCTGAGGCAGCCAAAGAGCGTCTAGTAGGAAAGGACGCGGCAGGCACCAGGCTGAGAAAGTATTGCTGTGCATGTGAAATGGTGTGCCCTTATGCATTTAAAACATGTACCACGATTTTGGCACACAAACATATATTCAAGTAATAGCACAAATTTAAATGTTTGCCAATATTTTTAGTATTTTGTTATTCTACTACAGGCAAAGACAAAGGTGCTGAAAATCACAGTATGGATGAAGGTAAGTGTAACTAACCCTCCAAAAACAACAGCATACCCTCTGATTAGTGGCTTTCTAGCTACCAGCCAGCTGGCCAGATCCAGAACGCTCAGCTCTTTGGACTTTGTGATTTAGTAGTATACACTCTGGGCTTACTGTTTGTCTCACTTTCCACTAATTTCAAGAATGCCATAATAATTCATCCTGGCTGAGGACCCACATCTGCATGTTTTGGCAACTGGTGGAGGTAAACTCTCAGCAAATCTAGGGGAACTGCTTTAAAATTATTTGCCTGAATGCAAGCAGCAGTGGAAAATGAAAAGAAGTACTGTGATGCCAAGACACAAGCAATTTTCAAAGCAAAAAACAGATGCCAAAATTTTTGGTCTTTGCTTTCCTGCTACTTCAGCTACTGGCATATTCACAGCACTCAGATTTTCAAGATAAAGGTAAATCTGTCTCCAAATAGAAAGAATGGATACCTGAATTCTGAGACACATTTTTCCTTTTTGTTAAAGAAAGAAAAATGATAAAGACACTTCTTCCCCAAGTACCTTGCGGTGTTACAAATCACACGTTAACTCGACGGAAAAGAATCGTAGGCGGAGAGACTGCAAGAAAGGTAAAAAAAAAAAACCTTACCAGATATGAGTTCATTCAGCATCAATTTAAATGGGCATTATTGTCCTTCTGTTAAAACGTACGGAAATAACAAAATCAGCTACAACGCTAATTTCATGTTTTGCAGCAGTAGTGGCATTGCACCGAACAAAAGTAAAGAGAAGCACAATTTATAAAGTAAAATACGGAGTTGCAAAATTGAGCATTACAGTACAAGTACACATTGAAAATGATTCCGCAAAATACTTAATACTATAGCTAGAAGTAACAATTCTGACAAAATGGAATTTGAATTTGTGCCTTTGAAACAGAATACAGTCAAAAATGCTATACTCGATCGTACCAGGTCAGATTCTACATCTGTTTCTCTGTCTACAAGGGGTTTCATGACAGAAAGCTGGAGGGAAGTAGGCATTGCACAAAGTCAGAGGACTGAACAAAATTACTGCATTTTAGAATATATATCCTTTATATCAGATGGAGCCCAATTCACAATTTCTGGATAGCGGATTTTTTATTTACAATCAGATATAGTCAAGGAGATACCTTGAAGTGATACCAAGAAGTGTGTTTCCCTTTATGCACTAAAAATAGTACAATTACTATGATTTCACATCATTTGGGTGTTTGTTGTTTGAATAGGGTGAATTCCCTTGGCAAGTGGCAATTAAAGAAACTGGCAGTGAAGGTGCAACAGTGTACTGTGGAGGGGTTTATATTGGTGGCTGTTGGGTTCTGACTGCTGCACACTGTGTCAGGTAAAACCAACAAACTGTGAAATTATTTTCTTCTTGCAAGGCAGAAAGATTGATTTGGATATTATTGCCCTTCTTAGCTACCTGTTCGCTAATTTCTATTTGCCTATTGAATACACTGACTCACCCGCATTACCGATGGGGAGGATTCAGAGAAAGTAGAATATTTTGGGCAGTGAATAGGAAGATGAAAAAGTAGTGATGAGTTTGAAGAGACACAGCATTCTTCAGTCAGAAAGTAGGCAGGCAGGAAAGGTTCACCGTAACCACTTTGCCTGAAAGGGAGATACAAGGGACCTCCTCTCTTCCCCATCTCTACCTTGAGGAAGCCCAGGATCTGTTCCTGAGAATGTCCCTGGGGTCACATATTCCCCAGAACAAGCAAGAACAGACAGGAAGATTTGCCAGTCCCAGCATCCCATCCACATCTGCTCACTCTTCTTTCACTTGACATCAGAGAGGCATAAACGCCTGCTTTCTCTTTGTCACAGCACTAAACACAGAGGCTGGCCTTTAGTATTTGTTTCTGTGTTAGCTGCAGTACTCAGCAGTGTCATCTGCCTTGCATTTGCTACACTTCAGAAAAACCTGGATATCGAGTGCAGAAAGAAACTCTATGTATATGATATGAATTTTTATTTTAGAGAAACTTTGATGAAATGCAAACATTTACAGCTAGTTGAAATGTACAGTGCTTGTGTTACGTACCAAAACATATTTTATTTCACCGTTTTTTTTTCCAGGGCAAATCGAGTTCATCTGTACCGTGTCTGGATTGGACTGTTGGATACAATACTGTATGACAGAGAGACAGATACTTTCAGACTAAAACAACTGATAATCCATGAAAATTATAATGCATCAACTTACGAAAATGACATTGCTCTGCTGGAGCTGAGAGGTTATGGGAAAGGAGAATGCTCCCTGAAATACAGCACACCTGCCTGTATCCCCTGGTCAAAGTATATGTTCAAGGCTGGTGACAGATGCAAGGTTTCTGGATGGGGACTAGCGAAAGGTATTTGCTTCAGTACTTACTACAAGAATGTATTGTATCAGTCGTTTTCTAATTGTGGCAAGCTTTCATTTTGAAAAGGCTGAAGAGTGGTTGTGCACAAAGCACTCAGAAGAGGCTGAGTACAGAAAATGTAGGCTGTGGTTCCGCATTTGGCTATCACTGTTGGTTCTCTTTTCTGTACTGCTTCCTCTGCTGTTTCAGCCGCTTAGTAAATTGATCTGGAGGACATCCCAGGTTGAAAACTACCCTGACAATAAGAAATGTTCCTTTTGCCAATCTAAGATTTATATTAGCTGTGGAGACCTGGTAACGATATCTAACAAGTGGCAGTTAGTAGCTCACAGTGGCCCACAGTCACAGCCCGTCCTCTGTCCCCTGCCCAAGAGGATTTGAGCTGCAGCCAACAGTTAGGAAACTCGGCACATCTTGTCTCAGCCGTGTTTGAGTTTAACCTGGAGAAGGTTGCACCGAGACAGATAAGCCAAGTGTAATCACGCTTTCAAAGATTTGGGAAGCATTTGTTTTGTATCACAGTGATTACAGCCTGGCGTTGGAGCTACCGCATACTGGTTGCGAGGCTTCTCCTGTCCGTACTCAGTAGCAGTCCATAAAGCAAATGCAAAGTTGGGAATTACTAGCAAACAGACAGAGAACAAAGCAGAGAATCTCCTTAACCTTGTGAATACATAGTTCACCTGTATCTTCAATATCTGGTCCACTCATCCCAAAACGACAGAGTAGAATTGGAAAAAAGGTAACGAGGATGATGAGAGCCACATCTCCATTTCATAGAAAACAATATACCAGTTTCCCAGTGTCTGAAAACCTTGATATGGAAAACGCAGAAAAAAACCTGAGGAAGACAAGGAAAGGGAAAGGGTGAAAATGTCACAAAATGAAAGTACTGTATTTAACACTGCAATTAAACTACTCTGCTTTTATATGGGCAGCGTACTGCAATTTATCTGGGGTGTTAGTGGCAGTTTAAGGTATCTGGTTTATAATATTGAAGATTATATTCTGTAGATAAGCAAATATATAACTTTCAATTTATGATATTAAAAGTGTCTAATATGTGCTTACCATTTTTTATTTAGAAAAGTTTATTCTTTTCTTTTCTAGGTTATACCAAACAATATATCCTCAAGTGGGGCAATGTTAATTTATTTCAGAATTGTTCTGAATTGTATCCAGGACGATTTTTTAAACAAATGGCATGTGCAGGCAAGCACCAATTTTCTTACTATAATTTCCCTACCATCAAACCCACTGTTTATAAGGCCAGACATACTGGCTGGGAATCTTTTAGACTTGTGAAAGACAATAAACTGATTGCCACGGTATTGCCATTAGCAAAATGCTAGCCATTGGAGCCTAGATGCATCCAGCATTATATATCTATTTATAAACAGAGTTAAGATGACAGTATGCCAAGTTTCTATGATTATGTGGGCAAATTTCGGCATGCAGTTTGGGTTAAGTTTTCTAAATACACAAGCACTTTACAGCCCACTGAACTTCCTACCTTTACTATATTTGATTCTGATTCAGCAACATATTTAAGCAAATGCCTGTCTTAGAGCACATCAGTAGTCCCGTTGACTAGAATGTGACTATTCATCCGCTTAGAAATTTGCCTCTACCACACTGCACGCCAGGAAAAATACAATTAACTTTTCAAACTAAGATTAGTCTGGCCAGGAAACTGGTTGTCACTCCTAGTACTAAAATAAGGATTTTGAATACACATTTTGTGCTTCTCAAGTAACAAAAGGTATTGCCAAATACATGACTAAAAGAGCAATGAGTATTCAACTTACAGGACAGACAGTTTCAAATGTTCTTTAAATCAAAAAGTAAAGGCAATATTTAAACAAACTACTTAATGAGAAAAATAAAAACTGCATATAAAAGCCAAATGATTTGTGGTAAATTCAGCATGACATCTATAAGATACTGGGTTTGTCTACTGTGCAAGTTCCGTAACTTATCTCCTTGATCTTCAATGTATTTCAAGTGATCATACTTTACCAGGAGGGAACAAAGACAGGATCACATGGGACAACATCAGAAAAGGGGTATCTGGGGTTAGCCTCCCCTCCCTGATGAAAATACAAGCTTTGGCTAGTATCCACGGGAGGTAGTTATACAAGCAAATATTAATTAAACTGAGTAAAGGCAATAAAATCTTGTTTTATAGGATTAGTAATTCCAATGCTGAAAAGTTCACAAAACTCTTTCTCAGTAATGCAGAGGTTCAAGAAAGAGGTTACATTTTAAAAAACTTGGAGACTCGCGCTTAGTACGGGTTCCTTCATACTAGGTCAGTCAACCAAACAGAAAAGTGTAGTAAGGGTGTTAGAAATTAATAAACTTTTACTGAGTATATAGGACAAAGCATAGGTCATATTCTAGCTCTGTAGCAGTGCTTCTGTTTATATCGCATCCTTCACGCTTAATTCATTTTTTCACAAGCACTATATTAGCTGAATTGCAAACAAGTAGTTCCGTAAGCACTGAAATTTAGAAAGAGTGCTGGATCTTGTGCCTCAGGGCCGCTATCTGGTGTTGCAAAAGGTCCACACTGTGACCGGGACCTTGCAGTGAAGGCACTTAACAGACAGTTGCTCTCCCTCCCATCCCAGCATTCACATGCTCTCCTTCTTGTACCTGCCCACCTATTTTCATAAAGCTGGTAGAGAAAAGAATTCCGAGGTCTCTGCCTCTCTGTACAGCTCTGTACAGATGAAACTGGCCAATGAATTATTGGGTAGAGAGGACACCAAAGGCAGACATGCAGGCATACATATATTACGGTAGCTTCATTTCCATAGGAATCAGCCTACAAACCTTTTTACCTTTTTCCTCCCGCTTTTGTTGACTATTTATGAGCTGCTACTAATGATATAATAGGTAATACGGCTGAATTCGTCTCTATTGCATAGGGTAAAACAAGACTCACATCACTGACATCAAAGCAAATGAGGAGAATTTGGGCCAGCCACAAATGTAAAGAGAGGCCCCGCACTTAAAAAGAAACGAGCAGTAATAGACCGAAGAGGTTAGGAACCTCCTTTACTGGTGACCATTAGGCAATCATCTGTCAGGAAGCAACAAGGACCTGAAAAACCTCCTGAGCTCTGTTTTGTGTGCTAGCTTGTATATGACCTTATTTTTCCTTTTTATTTCCTCTTTTGCTTCAGGTACTTATGATGGCTCCATAGACAGTTGCAAAGGTGATTCGGGAGGACCCTTGGTCTGTTTTGATGCAGAAAATGTGGCATATGTCTGGGGTATTGTGAGTTGGGGTGAGAACTGTGGGGAGGCTGGTCACCCTGGCGTGTATACAAAAGTTGCCAGCTATTATGATTGGATTAGCCATCATGTGACAAGGAGTCTCATTTCACGGTATAATATCTGACGCTCGGAAAATTAAATACTTCCTTCTTATCACCCATGCAAAAATGAACACTAGTCCTTTTTTACAATCAGCAGCCATGTAACTTAGCAACAATTAGTACAAATGTTTAAAGAATATATTCTGAAAATTCTTAACACTCTATGAATACCAGAATTTTGCAGAAGCCTGTAGGAAGATAATTTTACAGTCACATGAGTCCGCAGCAAAAGTCTCTAATAAAAGCAGGGAAATTAAAATATCTTTTTCTTGTTGTTACTTTGGTTTTTTTCCACGTTTCACATTGCATTTCAATTGCGGTTGTTTATTTAATTTAAAAAGCAGTGGTTGGAAAATGACTGCACTGGCAGTATGTGAACTTCACGGAAAGGACAGCAACCAGAGTACTTTAAAGAACTTCCATCATCTCAAGGTCTAGGTCACTAGAAACTGTCAGGATGGTGCCTTGCTTGGCAGTTGATTCCTTAGGCTTACTGCAAAAGTAGACTTCAGCCCATCTATTAATTGGCAGCCTGACTATGATCATGAGATTTGTTGTAATAGAACAATTACCCAGATAATAACTGTTTGGTGGTAGTTTTTTCAGCTACAAACTCAGACAATTTTTATCTAGTTAATATACCTCATCTGATCATCTAGTTGGGGCAATTTTTGTAGCTCTAAGTTTTATTAATTTAACTGCAGCTGGTCACAAACAACAAAGGAATTTTAAAACTTGAATCTTCAACTTAAATAAAAAGCATCTTTACTATCTTAAGTTCTCTGTGTATGTATATATACATTTCTGGTATCCAACAAACTCTTGGCATCAGATAGGGTTTTACCACGTGTGTATATATCTATATATTTATACACACACACACACACAATTTATATAAAAATATATAAAAATTAAAAGTCTATTATACATAGACTTAATTCTACAAAACCAAGTTACAGATCTAAAGTTAAAAATTAATACTGTCAGTCATAAATCCCCCCCACCAGATTCTCAAATTAGCACAAGCTTCCTACACCAATATACAGAAGCATGAAACAGTAATGCCAAGAGAGAACATCCAGGGCCTGATCCTGCAATGTGCAGTCAGGGGAAGTTTGGCTACTGCCTTAACTGACCCAGAACTGGACAAAGACAAGGGGCCATCAACAAAACTGGAATGATTAAGCAGAAAATCCTTCTGCTTTCACCGGTCCTCGTGAGGAAGTTCTGCCCACATGATAATCAGTAAGCACAGCCCAAAGGACCACTGCGTAAACTACACATTTTTAGACAGCAGTAATGGTGCCTGCTATAAGAAAATGTCGGTCTATACCTAATAGTCTCACATTCAGCAAGAGTTATGCACAGAAAGTGTGCATAAAATTTTTTGAAAGTACTAGAATTTGGTTTGTGGATTGGTACCCTCAACACAAACCTGTCAAATATCTTCAGGACCATCTTGGTCAGTTCTATCAAACTGCTCAATAGTTTTAGAACATACTTCACTGTATTCTAATTTACAAATGTTTTTAATACCTATTTTACTTTAGTCCTCTCAATTAATTATCCTGTTGAATAAATGGCCTATGTTCACACAACACAGTTGTTGTGGTGGTGTTTTTTCTATAATTCACCATAGTCTGCTTCAGACAACATTTTTACATTTTCACAGACTTTTCTTCATCTTCCAGTCTCGTAAAAAACCCACGTCAGCATGAATTTGTCATGTAAAGACACTGTCAATCACCAGTAACTAAAGTAAAGGTACAAATTACTTCTCTTAAACCCCCCCCCCAACAAGGCTTGATATTTAGGAAAGCATTTAAGTATATTCTTATACAGAAATTATTTTGCTGAATCAGGATCTTTGTAAAGTAATCACAGGGAAAAGCTGGACAGGTGTAGGAAGAGCTCCCTCTTTTGTTTGACTTAACTTCTGTAAAGAACTTTTTCCACCTATTTCTTCAGTTAACTACAAATAATATTAAATGCTGAGGCTGAAAAGAAAAAATACAGTAGAATATTTACCATGTATCTTTCTGCTCTGCCTGTTGATCTGGAAGTCTCTCAGTTTTCCTTCCATTTCCTGAGTTTTCCTTCCATTTCTTGTTCTTCTTTACAGTTAACTTTGTCCTGAAGCCCTATATTACTGTGTTCTGAGGGATTCCACACGTCTTAAAACAGAGCTTTCATTACAAAAATTAAAACAATTTCCACATGGTTCCACTTTAGCTCATCTGTGAAGCATCTAGAATTTAAATAGAAAATTAATAAAAATTTTATAATTAAAAAACCCCCACAAAACAAACAGGATGTTTAGCAAGCAAGCTCATTTTGGTCTGATTTTTCTTTTCAGCAAATCAAGACTGAGCTTTTAATGTTTAATAGAGATACTTTCATTTTGCCCTCTTTTACAGCCCTGTCTTGCACATTTGATGATGTTGCCTGAAACTGAAACTGAATCACTCACATGTGTAAAGGTCACTGGATCAGTCTCCTTCACATTGAACA
Organism: Aptenodytes forsteri; assembly: GCF_000699145.1. Lineage (NCBI taxonomy): Eukaryota > Metazoa > Chordata > Aves > Sphenisciformes > Spheniscidae > Aptenodytes > Aptenodytes forsteri. Next base: position 8,596,740 of record NW_008794665.1, on the reverse strand, counting down.
TCATCATAAAATTAGGTTAAAATTTTAACACTTCAAGTACATATTCCCTACTGCATTTTTTTTGACTTCTAAACGAGTGTGCTCATTTAGAATACAAGTTCTCCCAGACTGCACCAAAGGAGAGCAGTATGTGGTTTTGGGCACGCTCCTCCCATAGGCAGCGTTTGCTCTGAGCCACCACACTAACCAAGCCCCGATGCGGCTGGCACGAAACCTGCTCTTCCTTCCATTCAGCCCCACGGCCGCAGTATCTCAATGGCTGGCTAGAAAAATCAGCCTTTCTGTCTTTCCTCCAAAATGCTATTGCCGTCTCTTTCACATTTAGCAACGCCAAGTTCACTGCTTCTAACACGGTCATCAAATTAGGGTTTTCCAACTAAAAAAGTCCTGGGGTTTCGTATTGTCCGATAGCACCGGTTCCTCCCAGGGCCCTGCTCAGCCAGCACCACCGTGCCACACAAAGTGGCAGCCAGCTGCTCTCCCGGTTTCTATCTGGACAGGTTTGGAAAAGGTCCCCCCACGGAACAAGGGGCACCGTGACCTGCTGGAGGCGGCGGCGTTTCTCCTCTTGAAACAGCCCGTGTCGCAACGCGGTAGGTGCTAGGCCGCGTTTCGCAATGCCTCCTCTTGCCATCTGTAGGTGGGGGAGAAAGGCTCTGCCCGACTTTCCCCCTTTCCCCCCTCAGAGCCATCGCTGATTTTTCTCTCTCTGACCCACCCCAACCCCTCTCTCCGACAGGTGACTGTCGGCAGTAGCCCAGGAGAAGGCGTTTTGGCCGTAGGTGGCTCGCAGCCCCGCTCCAGCCGTACTTTCGCA
>NW_008794665.1:8590300-8595163 GCF_000699145.1 Aptenodytes forsteri | reverse complement strand
TCGTCCCCGTCCCCGGCTGCTGCAGAGGGGTGCCAGGCGGGCGATGTTCCAGAAAAGGGGTTTCTTGCCCGGCTTTTCACCGGCGCTTCAGGAGCGCCCCAAAACGGGAGGTTCACGTAGATCCTCTTGGTCTCCCTCGGCTGAATCGACTTACCCCTAGCTTACCGGGTCGGATTATTTGTTAAGTCAGGAAACTAGTTTGGTGGTGGCACCCTGACTGGCTCCACAAGAGTGGCTGGGACACCGTGACATTTCCTCTCTGTACTAGAGTACGCGCTTTTCAAATACGCTTTTTTCTTCTCCGCTCCTTTTAATTGTGGCCTCAGTTTGTTTCCGGTACCGAAACAAGGTGAAGGGTCATTTTTCAAATTAACTCCACAACCTTCCTTAACTTGGGATGCAGAATTCCCTGTCTTGCTGCGCTAGTCAGTGTTCAGGGAGATGTCACTTTAGCAGTCTCTACTAATTTAAATTTTATTAATGCTACAGTTGTAGAAATAAAAAAGATGTTTCATTCCAGTTAATTTTAAAGGTTAAGCTAAAAAAATCAGAGCACTACTGTTGCTTGCATATACAGCATAGAAGTATTAATGAACTTACTCTGAAGTACTCTGTTCTTTAATGTAATCCTACATATTGCACGCTTAACTGACACGTTAATTTTAGTAACTCAAGCTCTTTTTTCTTTAACTTGGGAAGCTGACATTAACACTTGCTCAGGTGTCTTGTCCCCCTTTTTTAAAAAAATACTTAGTACCCCTAAGTTGTAATTTGGTAATAATTGTTGATACTCAGGTGCCTGAATATATGTTTAAGTTAAAAATATAAGTGATACTGTCTTAAGCCCAACAAGTACCTGTGGTGAGTTTTGACAGTACTAAAATTCTGTGCAAAAAATGTATTTGAGGCATGATAAATTACCTTTTTCAGGATCAAAGCCCCTTCCTCGCTACGGATATAAACCTTCACCACCAAATGGTTGTGGATCCCCTTTATTTGGAGTTCAGGTAAGTATTCCCACTTTGGGGCTTCTTTGCGTATCTTTCATACGTCAACTTTCCTCGATGTGGGTGGTTTTTTCCCTCCCCCATTCTAAGGGGATCCATGTATCCATGTACAATGTCCCTGCTGTTATCGGCTCCAGCACATGCTTTGGTAAAAACACATGAAACATCAGTGTTACAAGCCAACACAGCATAAACATTTTCATCATTGACATAAAATATTATAGGGATAAAATAAAGTGATGATGATTAATTTCTAATTTTTTAACCGTGTTTTGTTCTCACTGTCTTGAAAGCGTTGAATAACCCCAACTGTAGCCCTGTGAGAGTGGAGGGTTTGGCTCCGACTCTTGCTGTCCTTACTGACGCTAACCCATTTTCCTTAATGCTAGAAAGAAAATATGGGTTAGCTGAGGTACTGGCTCTGGCTGGGATGGAGTTAACTTTCTTCATGGCAGGCTGCATGGTGCTGTGTTTGGGATTTTTGGCTAAAACTGTTGATGGTTTTGGTTATTGCTGAACAGTGCTTGCACAGCTTTGGGACTTTCTCTTTTTTTCCCCACTCTGCCCATCCGCCACCCCAGTGTAGGCTGGGGCTGGGCAAGAGGTTGGGAGGGGACACAGCTGGGGCAGGTGACGTGAATTGGCCAGGGGGATAGTCCGTCTTACACAGTCATGCTCAGCAATACAAACTGGAGTAGTGGAAGAAGGGAGGGGTTGGGGGTGGGGGTGTTTGGCTTCCGAGGTGGCTGTTGCTCAGAGACTGGCTGGGCATCTGCTTGTGGGACGTGGTGAATGATTACTTTTGCACTGCTTATTTTGGGGCATTTTTTCCCTCTTTCATTCACCTATTAAACTGTCTTTATCTCGACCCACCAGCTTTCTTGCTGTTGCTCTTCCTATTCTCTCCTCCATTCCGTGGAGGGGGGTGGGGGGTGAGCAAGCAACTCTGTGGGTGCTTGGCTGCTGGCCGGGGTCAAACCACCACAGCTTACTAGAGGTGAACAGCAAAACACAGAGATAAGTGAATGACAGCTGGATTGATTGCATTAGTTTTTAATTTCTAACTGTTATAGTCTGTTCATAGGCTGTATCTTTCTTAACTGGAATACCAATGGGGGGGCGGGATTTTCTTCACAGTTTGACATCGGTATCCCCTTGATGACAAAGTGCTGCAATCACCACGACAGATGCTACGATACTTGTGGCAATAAAAAAAATGATTGTGATGAGCAGTTTCAGTCCTGCCTCTCCAAAATTTGCAGAGATGTGCAGAAAACACTTGGAATCTCAGAGAGTGTCCAGGGTAAGCGTGAAAAAGCCTTTCTTTTTTTCCAAGTTTAACTGAACTTATTTGGCAAAGAATCTTTGTGCAGCGCAGTAATGCCACATTTTCATAAGCTGATGCTATTGCTGAAAGATGCCTTGTTCTGTCCTTCTGTCGTGCAGCCCGGACACTTGTACAGCAGAGCAATGACACAGCGTAGGAAAATGATCAGGGTTAAAACTAACCTTGAGGGGAAAATTAATGCTTCCCATTTAGGAGTATGAATATGGGAATACAACTTGATCAAAATGCATGTATAATTCTTGCATTTACTGTAGTATAGCTGAATATTCACTGTTCTGCTGAGTGAGTTCTAAATGTCTACTACAAGTGATTACTAATAAACTAGGAAAATACTGAATTGTTTCCTTTTATGAAGTAAGATATTAGAGTAATACCTTGTTATAGTGGAATTAGTTAATGCTATCCCTTAGTGAATAAATTTTAGGTTTTTCAGTAACAGGACATATGATACTCCTTCTGCTTGTTGACCTGCATCGGATCAATACATAGCCACACTTTTTAACTTGGACAATGTCGCTTTTACAGTACGTAGTCCCACTGAGAGCAGGCAGTTTTTAGAACAAGCCTATGTTTGAACTTCTCAAATTCATTTAACTGCAAAGAAGGCATCATGTTAGTGTTTAGTGTTAGAACTGGTGAATATTTGCTCAGTTCTTTTGAGCTGCTGTTAAAGATCGCAACCTCTCCATAAATTGAGATGCAAAAAGTGAGAGGGTGAAACAGCTCTTTCATCTTTCCAAGACTAAGTGATGTTTCTAACACTGATAACATTCCACATGCAATGAATTTTCTTGTTCTTTTTGGTTGGCATATGAAGAGTCTTTACTCACAACTTAAATGATTCTGTATTGGTTTGGTCTTTCATTTGACAATCTATTTGCTATGCCCAGAGAAGACTGCTTCTTTCTTAAAATCATTCCCAGTTTGCCAGAGTAATTTCTGTTGGTTTCATGTTCCATTCAAAGAGTACTTATAACTGAACTCCTCTTTGCTTGCAGCTTGTGAATCAACTGTTCAGCTGTTGTTTGATGCAGTTATACATTTAGGATGTAAACCATACCTGGATAGCCAGAGAGCTGCATGTATGTGTCGTTATGAGGATAAGACAGATCTCTGAAAGAAGATACTGAGATCTCATGGTGTAGAATAAAGTCAAAGACTCAGCTGGAATGAAGCAAGTGTTTGGTTACAAAGCTTTATGCTTTTCAGACAGTAATATATTAAACACTGACATGAATATACTGGTTTGAAAGTCACTATGATACTCTTCCTAATGTAAAAAAGAAACACGTCTTCCTTCTCTTCGCCTTTATGCCAGAAGCTTGGAAACTGAAATTAGTTTCCTTTGGTGTATGTCCGCTCAGGGTATGTTATCGTAAAACACTAGTGCCATTTTAAAGATTTTAAGAAAACTCCATAATGGGGAAATCAGAGGCGCAGAAGAGTTGTGTTGAATTCTCAGATGATTTTTAATATAGGTCAAATTTTAGGTTTACTAGCAGTCGATGCATCTGATAGATCCAACAGGAAAAAGCATTTCATGTGCGTTAATATGGCATCTTAAATAGCCTGTACTTCCATGCTTTTGGTACAATTGCCCTCAGTTCTCTCTGATGTATGCTGTCCTGTGGGTTTGTTTTTTAAAAAAAAAAAAAAAAACAAACAAAAACCCCCAAGCCCTTAGCAAGGGTATACATCTGTGCTACATATTTCTACTTGATTCTAGATCAACCTTACTTCTGCAGCACTTTTCAGATCAAGTATGTTGATCCTTTTAAAGCTTGACCACTCAAATGAACAGTTTGCAACCTAAGGATATAATTTTGATTTGACAAAATGGTGGAATGTAGTTGCTATGTTACTTTAAAAATGAATCAAATGTTTGTTTTTCAAATAAAACATTTTGTGTTGTGTATTATATGCATAGAAAGGATATATTGTTCGAAGTTGTTGATTTATACTTGTCTTGTGGCACAACTTAGTTACCGTATTCACCTTTGCTTTCATTTAGTCCATTCTGATGAAAAGTAAAAGAAAGTTCCACAGATAGGGTCAGTATGCCCAACAAACCTTTTTATTTAAAATGCCCTCTGTGAGGCTGACAGATATTTGAGCCTGTATTTCTGTCATCTGTTCCCATGACCTCTGTGAGGCTGAGAAACATCTGAGCCTGTACTTCTGTCATCTGTTCCCTTTCTGACTTCTCTAGCTGTGTCCTGGTTTCAGCTGGGATAGAGTTAATTTTCTACCTAGCACTGGTACAGTGCTGTGTTTTGGATTTAGGATGAGAATAATGTTGATAACACACAATGTTTTAGTTGTTGCTGAGCAGTGCATACACTAAGTCAAGGACTTTCCAGCTTCTCATACTGCCCTGCCAGTGAGGAGGCTGGAGATGCACAAGAAGCTGGGAGGGGAGACAGCCAGGACAGCTGACCCAAACTGACCAAAGGGATATTCCATACCATATGACATCATGCTGAACAAAAAGACCTGGGGGGAGTTGGC
>NW_008794665.1:8587306-8590157 GCF_000699145.1 Aptenodytes forsteri | reverse complement strand
GGGGGGGGGGGGGGGGGGGGGGGGTGGCATTTAGCTGCCTGCCGGGTGAAACCACAACAAGCTGAAATCACCTGATGTCTGAATTATTTGGGATTTGTTCTCTGTACTGATCTTTCATTGCTTATCTCCAGTTGTCAGACCTTAGCTAACTTTGGCGTTAGGTCCTCTGTCAGAGATTTTTATTTGCTCTCCTGGTGCCCTGATTCTGCCTTAGAAATCCACAGGAGGAGAGGACTGAAAAGTAAAATATTGCATCTGTGAACAGGGAGTAGAAACCATGCTAAAAGCCTAAAATTTACCAGACTCATGGACTATAATGTGGTTTCTCCTCTGGAAGTACTTTTATATGTTTTTTCTTTACCAGTTGTTTGTGGTATCTTTGTTTTGTTTTTCACTAGAGTTTACTGTACATGACACTAAATCTAAGTGCCTCATAGAATAAAGTTCCTACTGAAGTTCTTTGGCCATGCTTCATAGTTTCTTTTCATATTCGTGGATATGAAGTAGCACTGCAAGAGAGGTATTACTGTAGAGTTTTACAAAACCACATCTGAAGAACTTGTGGTTCCTCTAAATTTGGTGAAATTTATTTTCTGTCATAGAATTGAAACGACTCTGAATTACCTGAGATTCCACGGTTGGAACCCTAAAAGTCTTTTAGCACCAAAGCAGGAAATGGTAGTGGCATTGCTTGTTTAAAATTAAAAAAACTACCACAATGAGTTCAAAACACTGTAATTCAACTAGAAGGCTGTTGAGTTGCGTAGAAACAAGCTTAAACTAGATGCTTTAAATGAACACAGAAAACTGTCACTGTTGGGAAGGGCTGGTTTTTGTTCACTTCTGTATTGACCTGTAATTATACCATGAAAGCCTTCCAGAGTTTCCTTCAAACCATTTATGACACTACAAAGAGCTTTAACACTGCTAGATAGCACAACAGTTGACACCTTGATAGTTCTGCTTGCAAACCAGAGGAAGCATTTGACTTCTTCCAGGGAGTCTTTACTTTGCATAAGCTTTTCCTGTAGCAGAAATCCTTGATTACAGTTACCTGCAAACTATACAAAATACATGTTACAAGCCACAGCTCCAACAGGAAGGCTAGGTATCACCCCCAGGATTAATCATACCATTTAACAACTTAGATATTTTTATACATATGTAAAAAATATAATACTATACATAGCAGCTCTTGGCATTTGACTCATTACTGCATGCTTTTATGTAGTCAGTAATACTCTTTAAATATTGCAGTGAAATTTTTTTTTGCAGGTTAGTCTTAATACTCCCTCAGGCTCTTTTGCTCTTCTGGGATGATCTGAATAACAGCAGTGTGTCCACAATCAAACTCCCTTCTTCGAACTGCAGTTCTGATACATCCATAATGCTTTTTCCAAAAATACCCACTTACAGTGGAGCTACTGCAACAATCTGCAACTGTTTAAAACACGTACGTGCATGTATAACAAAAACTTCATATAGTAAAGTAAGTGGAAATGCACACCAGTCAAACACTACCTTAGGCTTCATATGTGTGATCAAGTTACTGGTAACTCATCTGAACACAGTGGCTGATTTGAGTATGCTCTTAGCCTCCAACAAAACAAAGCGGAAAAGGTGTTTGAATGTATTATTAGGATCTAAGCCAATGGTTGGACTGGGGAACACAGCTGATACAAGTTCAAACTCTGCTGAACAGAAAGCTGTTACAGAGTCAAAGATTTAGGTTCTACAGCTGCTACTTCACACAGGATTCTTGCAGGCAGTGGGTGTAGGGGCAGCTCCACTGTGAGCTGAGAGATCTGGGATTTGCAGTTTGCAAAAAATGAATCTGCTGGATAAGAGTCTAAATGTTTCGTAGTGGAAGATGCTAAACTCTTCTAATAGTATCATGTTCTAACTCAAGTATACACAAAGACAATTTTAACAACAGTTTTATCTTGATGTAGCTGCCTACTGGCAGTATGAGGATAACAAGTCCAAACAAGGGGAAAACAAGCAAAGGCACTTAGAAATACCCATAGTTCCTTTAATCAAAAGGGAGACATCTTGTCGAAAAGATTTAGTCATGCAAGAAGCCTGTGTAAAAACAGGCCAAACGGACGGTAAAAATACCTAAAATCCCACTCTAAATCTGCCTCCATTTGTGCTTGTAGCAGCAATCTCTAAGAGTGTAGTCACACTTGAGTTTATCCTAAAGCCTACCTAGAAATAGGCCAGATAGGAAATTCAGATCCATCCACAGTACAAATCTGCAAAGCTCTTATACAGAAGGATGTTTTTTGTCATTGGCTTTGGTTTAGAAACTGTTGTTTCTTATGCAATCAATCAGTGAACAGTAAGTGCCATATACTGAAAAGGTTGGGAATATCAGCATTTGTTAAGATACCTTGGCACTCTCTTCTCAGTACCTTGGTGCTCTCCTCACAGTTCTAAGATCATCAAAGAGAGCTGATGCAAGAATAGAGCAAAGCTGCAAAATTATCTACATCCAAACCTCTCAAGGGTTTAGATGCGGGTGCCTGAATGAAAATGCATTTTGAGTAACAGTAGTCTTACAGCAAAGGAAACAGTATGTCCCTTTAAGGGGACTTCTAATACAGTCTTGAAAAATATCAATTTAGTAAACACAGTAGCTTCTCACCATATTTCAGGATGATACCTTTGTATATGGCAGTGCAGTTAATGAAACACAGTCAGTAAAGCACCCACCACAGGAATACAGAGAATGCATGACAAACTTAAAAAGTAATAGGAGACGCTTTAACACATCACCCTTCAACTTTCCCGGCTGAGTTTCGACCTACGGCAGCCGGCCCTCGCAGTCTCCCGAGCAGGGAGTTGCCAC
>NW_008794665.1:8552795-8586430 GCF_000699145.1 Aptenodytes forsteri | reverse complement strand
TTCAGACCGGGGGCCCGCGCCCCCACCGCCCTGGGACAGCCCGGCGGGCCGAGAGCGGGGAAACGGGGTTGCTTTGTCAACACAGAAGAAAAACAGCTAGCATCGTAAAAAGAGGAGGAAACACCGGGATAGCCGGGGTTCAGGTGCCTCGGAAGAACGGTGCTGTGTAACAGGAGAAGAGAGGCGCAGCAAAACTGCGTGGGTTTGGTTCCAGAAGATGCTGTTAGGCTTACGTATACATTTTTTTTTTTTTCTGCCATTTGGTTACTGGTATTTTCTAAATGCCGTGTACTTTGGCTCAAACGATAGACATATTGAGATTAAAACGTATCCAGAAACACGCTATTGGATCCCAGTGTAATCCAGTGCATACCTGATCTTTGATTCCTTTGAAACAATCCATCTTCACGAGATTTAAGACAAGTAAGTAGTCCTATTCAGAGCAATCAGTTTTTAGAACAAGCCTGTGTAAGACAAGCAGAAAGCTTTTCATGAATCATCATAATTTAAGTAGTGTTTACTTGAATGAAGCTGCAATATGACAGTGGCAATGAAAAGCTAAAGACTGGGAACTGACTAAACAGAATTAAAAGAACAGGAAAACCAGATTTCCCTAGTTTCCTTTGGCCCAGGAATTCTGTTCTTCCTGTGTCTACATGGCACCATTTTCTGTCTAAAAGTTTGATGACCGTAACATTTTAATGGTCTGTTGGTTTTTTTGGGGGTGGATTAGCTCCTCCCCCCCCCCAAGTTGAGGCAAAAGCATCAGCCAGATCTCAGGTACACAAGCAAAAATACAGTGTAAATTTAAACATACAGATGCACTCTTAAAGATCTCTGGCTTCATATTATCAACAGAGCCACAGGCATCGGTATTGTTGCTATGTTCTATCTACACTCATCTTTCAGCACTTCTGTTATTAGTCTGACCTATATGTTATGTTTCAAGCAAACTGAGATAGCCTTTTCTGTGCGTTCAGGTTACTAGCGATAATTGTAAGACCCAACACCTGAAAGCACGATCGATATTTGCCAGCGGGAAGTTTACATGTGAATAGTAACACTTACAAGCATGTGACTTCCTTTGAGCCACCCCCTCCTGTGGTATGGTGTTCAACATAAAAGCTTCTAAAGCCAATTCTAGATTTCTGCAAGTTTATTCTAATGTCTTTATGAACTTTTCTCCTCTATCAATACATAGCTATATTGTTTGTTTTGCAAAGGGCTTTCATCAGATGTGAAAAACAGATGTGAAAAGGTAGTATCGTATATATAAAATAGTTTGTAAAATGTATGTATACATGATCCATCTTCTCTTCTAATTGCAGGCCATGTCCAGTTGGATAGCAGACCTACATTAATCACCACAGGTACAGTATAGTACATAGTTTTCATAATGTGGTAGTTAGTCTCCACTGGTAGGAGGAGGAGGATCTTACAGCCCCGTGAGATGTTTAAGCAAAAGGAATAAATATTTTGGCCTAACCATCTGCAAGTCTTTCGTTCTGCACACTCCCAAGATGTGCATGTTCCCTGTTGTTCCCACAATGTTACCTTTATGTGCATTTTGTTACTGGAGATACTTATGTCTATGTAGTTTAGCAGAAGAAAAGGTATAAATCTTGCATCTTCTCAGTTGTCATTAGCTATACATACTGTTACACTACCTGCTATGACTCATATGCTGCATCCAACCTCAGAGAATGCTCAGCTTTGCATTAGCAGTGTTACTGAAATAAAAGAAACACCAGTGTATTTTTAATTATGTAAAATCATAACTATTGAGTTAGAGACTCTGTTTAAGTAAATACAGCCAGCTAGTTCGTTACATAAAATCATGATCTCTGAATATGTCTATATAGATATGGATACACAGACAGATATAAAATATGCATGACTTGACCATCTAAAATTCAGACTGTTGGAGTCAGGACTTTAAGAACAGCCTCCAAAAGCTGTGGGTGCAAACAAACGCTAATGGAGCTGTTTTAACTGCATGCCTACTTACCTGATGTGCGAATGAGCTTTTGGTTCACAGTAACAGCTAAACTTCAAGGCTGGATGCACAAATTCAAATTGTTTCGTTTTAATGAATGATTTAGTGGCTAAATGACTTTTTGATCTCTCTAACAGATGGAAATCAGAACATCACAGAAGTAGATGCACTTGATGTAAGGTAAAGTTCTGATGGTAATGACAGAGAGATGGCCCATGGCATTGAGGTCAGTGCAGGGTTTTCTGAATTTTGTTAACGTGGCTGGATTATTCAACTCAACTCCACCCACTTACAGAAGATGTTTCTAGTTTTAGCTACACCAGATGTAGAACCACCCTTCTTATCATGAATGCATGCAGAAGGGACTCTTAGGAGTGGACTCCTTTTATGTTAGGCAATGTGCAGAGACTGTGGCAAAAATACCGTCACAATCTAAGGAACAACTGGGCAGACTAAGTGATAGAGTGTCACACAAGAATATATTCCTCTAGAAGGAGGGTAAAGGGACCACGGGATAGTGATTCCATGAATTTTTCGTACTCCACCTTAGAACATCATCTAGCCCTGGAAAAGGTAAACTACCTGCCTGATAACTTCACCCGCTCAGTGAATACAGCTGACCAGAGGAAGAACTATTTAGGGAACCATCCTTTAATGGCCATTCACAGGATTCAAGGACCTAACTGTCCAAAATCCCTACTAGCCCTACATCTAGCCAAACCCTAAGGAAGATAAATTGCCAAAATCCGAATAAACTCTGGTACTGGTACAGGTGAAATATCATAATTACAGGGCTAAAGTTTATCATCTTTGCATTTTATCATGTTAAGTACTCCAACTGGGGAGAGTGATAAAGCACCCACTTAACTTTTCTTATTGGTTATCCAGCCAACATTGTAGAAACCCCCAGACTTTGAACAGTCATCCAGAATTCCTGTTCCCTGTTTGAATTCTTATGCAGACATTACAAAAAGATGTTTTATTAAGGGGCTACTCATAATAAAGTGGAGAAGCAGAAATGGTTTACGGATAACTTTGGTTGTTTTGTAGTGAAACAAAGGCATTTTGCTGATGAAACTGCAATCTTTAAGTAACGTCTGCAGGCAAATATTCTGTGCAACTTCTTCCACCAATTGCACCAAAACTGAACATTCCATAGCAGGAAAAAACAGTAACATGCCAAAAATGACAGCTCTGACTCGAGCCGGTCCTAGGGCAGCATGACCTGGACTGTCATTCTTGTACATCTAATAGCACTGGCCTTGTCTATTGCCAAGGCTATTGCCAGAAGCGTCTTGGTTTCTGTTCCCTGCACCGATACCTCTGTCTACAAAAGCAGTAAGATTGTCTGCTTTGTCTCTCGAAATACAGCCATGCCAACACTTGGAAACAACCTTTTGGGTCCAAGTGTACAGTCCATAGCGTGCTGTCACGTCATAAAACAACAAAATTGCTGAATGCTACTCCAGACACACGGGTGCTCCATACGTTCATTGCCATGATAGTTTAAAGTCCTCTACTTAGAAGCTGGGTCGGTCATTTGTTCTGTCCTTCAGAACAACACTGTCCTTCAGCTTTAGAACTTTGTTGGCTGGTTGCTAAAAAATTAAGATGAACAGTTGTATTGTCATAACTTTCATTTTGTTAGGGTAAATAATACAAATTTGTTCTCCTTTTGCAAGATACCCTATGCATACCACCTCATCACCAGTTTAGAGTCTCTTGGTTATGATGCAGCACTCGGTTTAGCCAGAACTTGAAACAAATCTCAGACAGCTACAATTCCAAATAAGTACGTATGCACTATCCAATTATGTTAAAATAATATTTAGCTAAACACATAACAGAGAATTGGAGCCAAGTCTAAAGTGCAGTTATATGCCTTACTGCGTTACTAATGAGACAGCCTCCTGACAAGAGAAAATACATTGTAGAGAAACTGGTCAACCTACCTGATAGAGCCTAATACACACCCAACACTTTTTTTTACTGAATTGCTTAACATGCCCGAGCTTTTCAAAAAGACCTAGCAATTGAGGCTTTTCCTAAAATATTGCACATTTTGAGGTCTTGTCTTCTGAAATTGGATCCTCAAAGTCTCCAGTCAATTAAAAAAATCTCAGCTAGCAGGAATACAGGAAGGGAATTCAATTAGCCATGAACTCATTGATCAAGAATATTTTCCGTCTCTGGCAACAGACAATCACTTGATCCTACAGTGCAATACAAAATGAACCATCAAAGAAGAGGAGTTGCGTTAATCTTCAATCACGAGCACTTCTTTTGGCATTTGAAGCTGCCAGACAGACGCGGGACTCTTGCAGACAGAAACAATCTGAAACGCAGGTAAGAAACTTGGTTTCTCTACTCAAGCTTAAAAAGCTAAACTTCAGAAGTCATGGTCAAATAAGCAGTTACCTAAATCTTACACTTAAGTATAGAACAAAAGATTTTGCAGACATCAGCACCTATGCAACCTTGGCAAAGAAAGTCATAATAAAAAAGCTTCAAGGCACAGTCCTTTGAGTCACAGAAACTGCTGGCACAAGTCCTATGATTTCAGTGTATCCAGACCTCTCTTAGGACAAACTATTTGAAGTAACTTTAGGTATTACACCTGCACTTGACACCTGTTTGAGTTCAAAATCAAGTTTAGTAGGTTTTTTCATAAATAATGCATAAACATGAATATTAATTCTCTCACAGGGAAAGCAACTGAGTTGGTAGCAACTGATGTATAATTTGAACTAGATTTTTACTGATACTGATGTGTTTTAACAATAGTTTGACAGACCTTGGATTTGAAGTCAGACATTTTGATGATCTGAAAGCAGAAGATGTGCTGCAGAAAATTTATGAAGGTAGGAGACTATATATTGGTTATGTCTAACTATTTGTAGCAGAATTTCCAGATATCTTTTCTTCCATTCTCTCTGTTCAACTAACTTAAAATAATTCTTGTGCACAAGGGAGTTGTTTAACGTTAGAAGGACTTAAGGGTTAGACTTCAGGTTATTTTATTGCAATGTAAGTGAAGCTTCTGTGGAGAGAACTAATGAAGTCGCTAAGAGCTGAAAGAAAGTACCTGCAGCTGGGAGAAGTTAGTAACAGTCGTCTTTTTCCTTGTAGTGGCCCTTATCTTCAGCCATGTTGAATCATTGCACCTTTCAAATCTCTGCAGTGTTACACTACCTGAAAATAGGGTTCATTTGAAAAAGGACTGATAGGAGATTAAATTATATGATACAAATGTACAATGTTTTTTAAACCTGAAGATCGCTGTTTAGTCATTTAAACACCACTTGACTATTTCAGCCTCTAAGGAAGACCACAGCAATGCTGACTGCTTTGTTTGTGTGTTCCTGAGTCATGGTGACAATGATCATGTTTATGCATATGACACCCACATCAAAATTGAGACAATCACAGACATGTTCAGAGGAGACAAATGCCAGAGTCTGGTAGGAAAACCGAAGATATTTATCATTCAGGTAAGATGTCTGTTTCTGAATTCAGTGGAGCTAACACTGACCTATGTCTTCTTGTAATACAGAAGTCAGTTTTCCTGATACAGTCTTTCCACAAGGGAAAGTTTTTGCATCTTTAGGAAAGAAGGTATGGAAAACTGCTCCTTAAAGGCATTTAAGACATGGATTCTTCTCTTTTTTTAAAAACCTTTATGTACACAAGTGTTAATATTATGATTCTAGCTGTATTTATGAAGAGCAACCCAAATTAAGCCTATGTCAGATTGACTGTCAGTGTATATTTAATGGCAGAGAAGACAGTATCATTTTTTTTTGAGAAAGTTGTGTACAGCCTCAGCTCAGTTCCTACTACTGTTCGCACCTCACAGCCCTAGGATAGGCTGTAGAAGGCTATCAAACCTCCTTACCTTCACTGTTTCCCTACAGGCAAGTCCCTTTACTTGATCCTTACAGAAGTTGTTTTTTTGTGGGGGTTTTTTGTTTGGTTGGTTTTGGTGATGGTGGTGATGTTTTTTCTGGTTTTCTTTGGGTTTTTGTTTTGTTTCTTTTCTGTCCATGACCAATAATTGGCATCTCTGTAGAATTTAAAGAATCAATTTAAGGTTTTACTGCCTCAGAAATACTGCTTCTGCTAAGTAGTCAAATAAAGCCCATGCGTAACTGCCTGTTTCACTCCTTGGTTCACAGGATAATGCAAGTTAGAAGGGACCTCAGGAGGTCTCTGGTCCAGCCTCCTGTTCAAAGCAGAGTCAGTTATGGGGTCAAACCAGGTTACACAGGGCTTTATCCCATCTTTATCCAGATTACAATTAGCAAACTCAAATGAGAACCTGGCCTTCAGCAGATTGTAATTGTAGTAGTTTATAGAGTAATTCTAAGAATTACCCTTTTTTTCAAATGAAAGCTTCCTTAGGAACAAGGCTGCTGCAAGAATCAGCACATTGTTAATTCATCTTTCATTAGGACTCACTCAGCTTTGATTTTTTTCTTTTAACCAGGTGCCAAAGATGGAGAATTATTTACATATTTCAATTTTAAGTTATAACTAATACTTGGAAACATTTATAATGTATACTTATCAAAAAGCAAATTAACTGAGTTACAGCACAATCGGCATAGCATTTACCTTTGGAAATCAAAGGAAACAGCAAGGATGGAATTTCATCAGTATAAATGAAAGAAGATTTTCATGTTTCTCTCTTTAGTGGCAGTTCTTAAGTAGCGCTCCTTACCTACTTTGTATCTTTTTAGTGTGTTCTTACCTTCTTATTCTCCATGTATAGCCTTTCTGCAACACTGACAATACTGGGCTCACTTACTGGCTTCTCACAAAAAAAACGCCCTCAACTAACACATTTGAGACTGAACTAAGAGCCCAAGTGTAACAGCATATAACGATGGCTGTGCTTCAGAGCATTTACTCAACGCTGCCTTGCCAACAGGTCCAAGGGAGGTGATTCTTCCCCTCTACTCAGCACTGGTGAGGCTGCATCTGAAGTACTGTGTCTAGTTCTGGGTTCCCCAGTACAAGAAAGATACGGACTTACTGGAGTGAGTTCTGCAAAGGGCCACAAAGATGATTAAGGGACTAGAGCATCTCTCGTATGAGGAGAGGCTGAGAGAGCTGGGACTGTTCGGCTTGGAGGGAATCTTATCAATGTTATAAACACCTGGTGGGAGGGAATAAAGAAGAGGGAGCCAGGGTCTTTTCAGTGGTGCCCAGTGACAGGACAAGAGGCAACTGGCACGAATTAAAACACATGAAATTCCATCTCTACACAGGAAAACACTTTTTTACTGTGAGGGTGGTCAAACACTGGAAGAGGTCACCCAGAGAGCTTGTGGAGTCTCCATCTATGAAGACACTCAAAAGCTGACTGGACGTAGTCATGGACAACCTGCTCTAGCTAACCCTGCTTGAGCCAGGGGGGTTGGACTAGGTGATCTCAAGAGGCCCCTTCCAATCTCAGCGATTCTATGATCATCTCAGAGCTTTCACTGGGCTTCGTCACCAATATTTTAATTGATAGAGAAGTAAATGGGTCTTTATGAATCCAGACTCATGGTAATGTGGAACACCTAACTGAACAGAAGTCCTCTCTGGTTAGTGTCAGAAGTATCATATTAACATAGGTGAGCTTGGCAGAGGTGAAAGCATAACAATACTTCTCACCAACAGGCATGTCGAGGTAATAAACGTGACGATCCAGTTATTGCTCCGGATTCAACAGATGGTAGCGATGAATCTGTTGTCAATGAGACTGAAGTGGATGCAGCTGGTGTCTATACCCTGCCTGCTGGCGCAGACTTTATCATGTGCTACTCTGTGGCACAAGGTAAGTTGTAGTAATTTACATCTGATGTCTGCTACTTCACTGTAACAAGCTTGAACACTTCTTCATTTTGCAAACAAAATAATGAGTACAGTTCCAGGTCATCTGTTTTGCATGTCTGATAAGTGACATCTCGTCTGGGAAAGATGTTAAGGAAAAAGTGAAAATAAACCATCAAGGTTGCAGTTAATTTGCCAAGCAGAAACATTCTCATCATAATATTGCTGCTGAGCTGTCTGCTGACAGCAAGCATTCCCCTCTTTTCCAGCACTGTAGGATTCTGGTGGCTTATAAATTTCCTTGCACTATGTGGCTGTCCTCTCCAGTCCTCCATGTTGTCCTCAGTCCCATCTGCTCTCTTGTAATGTGCAGATACAATCCTGTAAGCTACCAGTCCCTGAACCATGCTCCTCTTGGCTGAGCACTATAAGTGATCTCAAAGCCATTTCCCATCTACAACTTCTAGTGAAATTACATAATTGGCAAAGTAAGATTTACACCCATTAGTAATCCCTTACGGATGCAGCTAGCGAGCAGTAACTATCATGAATATTTTTCAAGTGGCATCACTACTTATGTTTGGATATAATTTCATGCTCCTGTTCTACAATAGGTTACTTTTCTCATCGTGAAACTGTAAATGGCTCCTGGTACATTCAAGATTTGTGTGAGGCACTTAGGAAGCACGGCTCTTCCTTGGAGTTCACAGAACTTCTTACTGTTGTTAACAGGAAAGTATCTCATCGCAAAGTGGATATGTGCGGAGACATCAATGCTATAGGAAAAAAACAGATTCCCTGTTTTGCCTCAATGTTAACTAAAAAATTGTATTTTCATCCAAAATCTAAGTAGATTGTTAAATAACAATGACAACCATTAACTACTACTCACTGCAGAAGTGAAGAGCACACCATCTTAGTTCAGGAGACTAATATTCTACAAGATTGTTTGCAAAAACACTGGGATCAAATGTTATAGTTTGCATATATAATAGTTTCTAAAATCTTAAAGCAATTTTAAAGCTAGTATTACAGCTCTGTTCATCTCAGGGAATTTGGGAAAAGTTGACTGGTGCAAAACTATTAAAAGGTGCTCAGATTTTATTGAAATTGGTACTGTAGATTACTTTTTTTCTTAAAAGTTCTTTCCTTGATTGCCATCTAACCATGGCACATTTTACTATTTCCAAAACATTTCAGATGTTGCATTAGATTAGCTTTTCTTGCTCCAAGAGCACAGTTTACAGGGAATATGTTTGTAGGATGTCTTTTTATATCTGCGGACAGCAGTATCCACCTTCCAATTTTTGTGAATTTATAGCTTTTTAGACTTTTTTTTATTTTCTCTGAACACTAAAAAGGAACTTAATTCCTTGAGTACAATTGTAGCATTAATATAGATAAAGGGCTTATTTTTGTTTGCACATCATTTACGTTTGGGGCACAATTAAAGCTTGCTGGTGCTTCGCATCCTCAGGAGAAAAGCAAGCAGTAGCGAAATGAGATCACGTACAGCTTGCTTAGCATGACTTTGGGTAAGCTCACCTTGTACACATCTCTCAAGCTAAAGCAAATCATTTCAAGGTTCCAGGCTCACAACTGCTGGACATACCTAGGCAGCTCTGCAAAATACAACATATGCAAAC
The DNA here is from genome assembly GCF_000699145.1 of Aptenodytes forsteri. Taxonomy (NCBI): domain Eukaryota; kingdom Metazoa; phylum Chordata; class Aves; order Sphenisciformes; family Spheniscidae; genus Aptenodytes; species Aptenodytes forsteri. The sequence continues at coordinate 8,576,968 of NW_008794665.1, read as the reverse complement.
CTTCATACTTCAGGCCTTGGTGCTGGATCAGCCTCTTCCTCCCCTTGGCCCCAGGGGAGATCAGCCATACACTGCCACGGCGTATATAAAAGTGATAGTGCGTTTGTCACCACAGGATGTTTCACCATAGGATTGTTACTACTGCAGCATCAGTAATTTCAATGGTACTCACTAGAAGCGAATATTTCTTTTTATTATTTTTTTACATTATTGGTACATACACTTAACTCTGGGGGACAATGGAGAACTCACACTGAGAAAAGTGTCTTAATCCACTTTCCTGGGTATAAAAGAATTGACTTACTGGCTCTACTTTAGCTAATCTTTCCATATACTATGTTCTGAGTCACAGATGTTAAATCTTACTATGGCTACTTTAAGCTTTGTATAAATCATGCATGTATAAACTTGAATGTTTTGATAAATTCTTTCAATAAAATGCAACAGTGAAACATAAATGATTTTATAGTAAATGAGTTTGATATATCTTACTTTCCCAGCAATATTTACTAAAAAAGCTTACTTGTAATGCAAGTCTAACCTCCACCAATGGTGTTATATCAGAGTCAAAGCACAGAGCTAGGGAAAGGAAAACAGTAATTTCAGGAAAAAAAATCCTTAATACTCAATGCAGAAAATTATTCTAGGAGCTACTGCTGTGCTATAGAAAATAGTCCTAAAAAGACAGCCCTTGTTCTATAAAACATCCCTGTCATTTTACCAGCAGGCAGAATGCCTCTATTTTACTAATGAGGTTTGACAAATATCTTGAAGAACTTTGCTTCAGCAACTTCTTTATAGTATTTAAGAAAAAAAAAACCAAAAAACCAATCCCAAACCACCAAGTGACCAAATCATTTTTATAGTTATTTATTGCAACTTTCAAAACTATAGTGGTCAAAGATACCCAGTTTCTATAGAGTAACTAAATGTTCGTATCACCTTTGAAAGGGCAATTCTAATATATACGAAAAACCAAAGTCAGTCCTTGTCATTGATTTCCTGGATTGGAAGCCTCAGGTGCAGAGGTTGGCGCAGACGCCTCAGGGATTCTTCTGCCTGCCAGTGAAAGAAAGAGTGAGATTTCGTCCTTCTGCAGCCCTCTGTCTTCTCCTCCTCTTTCACACATCCAGTATCTTTCCTTTCTCAGAAGGCATTGGTCTTACACAAGAAACCATACTAATCGAATGGAGGACGCCGAACGTTTACAGGTCATTCAGCCAGTCTCCAGAGAGAAGCATGTGCTCTGCCCATCCACCCACTCACCCACACCCCAAAGTATTATTTTCCTGAAATGACAATTACAAAATTCATACTCAAAGGATACTGAAAAAGCATCAAACTCTAGCCTTATGCCAAATGTGGCTCATGAAATGATACCCTGAACCACAGGTCTTGAACTAAAATTAGGGGTAGTTTCAGTTTTCTTTTATGAGACATGGAACATAGGGCTGGGGAGATGGAATGGGGGAGTAAGAATTGAGGAGTGGGATCTGCTACATTTTTTCATGAAGATTACAAAATTTCTCCCAGACACACACCACCACCTTTTAGAGAACACGGGTGACTGGATGGAAATCTAAGCCTTTTACCTGAGGAATAGGATTAAGTTGTTAAATGCTGAACTCTGCAAGACAGTTTTCTTCCAAGGAAGGGAGAAGATTGTGTTACCACAGCAGTGCAGCAAGCACACTGCCTCCCAAAGCAATACAGCTATTCTATTAAAATAGAATATTTTATAGGCTGAAATAGGCTGAAAATGCAACATATTCAAGTATGCAAAAAACGGATGTGTAGGGCTGATAAACTGACTTATTTGTTTTAAATTAAATTCATGAAGGTCTCCCTTTCTGATGACTTACTGAAGTAGTTTATACATCAATGGCAAACATTGTATGGTTATTTAAACAGCTCAAACTGGCTGATAAGCAATACACTGTTTGTTTTGAATGTAAGTAACAAACCTTGAGGTCAATTTTCCATTAGCTGAGCGTTTACTGAAAAAGTCTTAACCCAGAGGCTACCTCATTATTTAAGGACTGCATTTAAATACCTCTGCTAGGTCTTCTTTGAGCTTGTTATATCGTTCCACATTAAAATGCTGTTTTTTGGATTTCTGATAGAAGTAGTGGAGGAACTGCCTGTCTTTAGCGTCAGGGTAAATGTAGTCCTGGTGAAGAAAGCAGGGCACATATTTGGGGTTAGCAAGAAAACTGGGTAGAGGTCAGAAGATTATCTGGGCAAATGAGTTTTCAACAGAAATTCAGCCTGTTTCAGGAAGATTTATCTAGTTCAACACACACACATGTTCTGTTAAGAGGCTACATATGAAGTTATGCCCTTATAAGTCATAAGGGCCTTTGAGACACATGGTATGAATAATTTCTATCACGTCTAAAGGAATTTTCAATCATAATAAAGACATAGTGTGATCTTCATGACAGGAGCTGCCTGAGTCAACAGACACTACTTCCAAGGAGTCAGAGAAAGTTCAACTACTATTTCTCAAAGACTTATTTGAAAGTCTCAAGCAATGGCGCCAGCAGCTGTTCAGAAAAGCCAAGTAGTAATCTCTTTATCTACTCACATATAAAAAGTAGGAATGCCATAGCCCTTCTTAAAAGTCAGTGAGGAGGAGTAAAATTCGCATTCAGAGCCAGCTGTTCATAAAAACAGACACATCTCCCCTTTTCACTAAAGGAACCTGACGTCTCACGAGGTCTATAGATCCATCGGTATTATGGAAGGAAGTGTTGGCTACTCTTCCTCATACCTCCATAACAAAAAGAGTTTTGCATCACAAAGTTCGACATCGAGATGTCCACTTTGGGAGTAAAGTACAGAGCTAAAATAGGAAAAAGAAACATTCCTCGAAGTCTTACAGGATTTCAGGACAAGTGTGTTCTGCAGCTCAGTTAAGATCTGTTTTTTTGTTACCCAGCAAAATTTTTTTCTTCTGAACAAAGCCTGTTTCCTGCCCCATTTCAGCTGTCCTAGATTTACCTCCATTCATTCAAAGTCAAGGAAAAGCAGTCAGATTATGAAGAACAAAGCAATAACATTTTTTCAGGCACTAAATTAGGTATATTTCAATAATGCAACTGCCAGATTTCCAAACTATTTGGCACCCTGCACCGTTTATATGTAAACTCCAGCAAATAAAACCTACTGTTCAGTGATTTGCTTCCTGGCCTGCTGTAAGGCAGCGTTCACAAACTGGCACAGCACTACTAGTTGCTCTCCCTTTACAGCAATGAGCAAGGTGCCATTTACTATTCAAAGTGATCTACAAAAATTTAAAATAAAAGGAGAGACTTCTTTGATCACTTTTCATTCCCTAGGTTATGAACTCTTACAGATAGTAGTTCTGCTCAGCAGCTGGTCTGCAGTTCATGTGTAACAATACCTGGCTTGACACTGCATAATGTAATGTTCATATCCAACCCCATTAGGGATCAAACAAGTCCCTATCTGATGGCAAGGCTACTTACTGAATTGTATTTTCATCAAAGCCCAAACATTGGGATTTTCAGAGTCAGTCTTCCTCCTTTACAATACTCCAGACGTTTACAAAATGAAGACTTACCTGTTTAGTAAGAACAAAGTAGGCATAGAAAGCCATGGCACTCCCATAAGTGATGAAGTATGTGACCGGCTCCATGATGTCCCAGGAATAGACCCACCACGTGAGCCACGCCAGTGCTCCCCCTTGTGTTGACATCAGAGCTAAGCCAACCCATAGGAGCCTGGAGGTCTTTGCATCTGCCCTGTCCGTGATTCTGGCTTTCATCTAAGGAAAAGGAATATAGAAACCTGTTCAAGCAAATGAGTGCAACTGATGAGCAGCTCCTCAACTATGTTTTCTCCTGCTGGGCTAGATCCTTTTTCAGGATCTTTTACTGACTCCTCTTATAAAGGAAAGAAAGAAAGAAAGAAAGAAAGAAAGAAAGTCTGCCAAGAAAGAAAAGGACTGAAATCCAAGGGCAATCAGATCTCCTGACTGTTGTGCACCAAGAAATGCTGCTTTTAATCTCCCCTTCCCACTATTAGGGATTTATGTCTACTAGATTTCCATTTACCATTCAAGGCAGCTCTGGTTAACGCTGAGGCTGGTCCTCACAAAGCAGGTCTGAAGCGAAGGAAAAGTTTGTCTACTTTGTCAGGCTCTTTCTGGCTTCCTCCCCTCATGCTGAGTTAGCTTAGCCTGCACTAGATCAATATTCATACCTTCCCTTCTTGGATTATGGCAACCATTAGTCCAAACAATTCGTCTTGCTGCCTTGGTGATATAGAAAACCCTAGCCTACGCCACAGATGATTTTTACCTCGCTATTGTTTTTTCTGTAATGGGTATTCAGAACTCATAGAGCAACAGGTGACTAAGAGGACTTTCAATCCCAATACTAGCCATGCGGAGGCTTGCTCATGACAGCTTTCTCCGGGTGTGTGGTTTCTACCCAGGGCATATGCATAACAGGAGGGAAAAGAACTGAATTGAAAATAATTTGAATTATATTTGAATTGACCCTCGTTTGCATAACAAACAAAACAGACACACCCTAGCCATTCATGCTAATTTTTTTCTATCACAGGACTTACTCATGATGAAAGGAAATTCTTTTGAGTTTAAAAAGGAAAAGAAGTAACCCCACTTTCCAACCTGTTCAAGAGGCAGCAACTCTTCTTTCAGATGGTCCAGTTTCTGTAGCAATTCTCTCTCTTTCCTGATCTGGTGATCTTCTAAATGTAGAGCCACAAACAGTCTGTGAACCAAGGATTTGATATCTTCCATTTCAGTAGCATGCTCACTACTCAGCATCTCTGAAAAGAAAGTGTTTGTCATATAAAACATTTCAAGAATCTACCCTTCTTCATTCTCTCCCCACCTCCAACCCCAAAAAGCAGGACCATCCAATAGTAGAAAAAAAAAAAAAAAAGAGAAATTCCTTAATTCCTTTCTCCAGACAGGTTCCAGTTTTCTGAGACTTCCCACGCCTTTCACTAGATGAAGTGAGATAATCCGAGTTACTAAGCATCACTCTTACCTTTTGCAGGAGGTGACACACTGTATGCTGTGTTGTTGACAACAAGTTTAAAGTCATTCATCAATAAGACCTCCATCAAGGTTGCATCAGAGACCTTGCTACCATCTGCAGACGAAAGATTTAAGTTCTAAATCATTTATCATAAGGAATCTTAAACATTAGCTGATATCCCTTTGAAAAAGTGCTAGAGTTCTTTATTAATAATGTTTGGAAGGGAACTGTACTTCTAGTAAATGTGGTAACTGATACTAAAAAGTAAGGAGGAACACATCAACGCAGAGTGTGTGCCTGAATGATTTCTCTAGCAGTGTCATTTGGACTTGCCACTACTATGAGCAGACTTGTGTTTTCTTGTGTTACAATTATGACCCATTGGGAAGGGGAGGGCAGAAGAAAAAGAAGTCTTGCATAAAACAGCAACATATTGCAACATGAAGATCTGCATTTTTGTTTCTCCATCCACACAAAAGTTTGCATCTTCACTAGGACAAAGGGTTCTGGGAAATTAAAAGACCTTCAAAGACCTCATCTTCAGTTACAGATTTATGTCTTTCTTTAAACAAGCTCTTCTAGTCAAAAGGAGCAATTCTTATCAGTAGTGGTGTTCAGATTTTTATTAATGGTACTTGCAATCACTCTGTTTCAATATCAGTTGTGACTGCGAGTTAAGAAGTAGATAGCTAGACTGTCCAGTACAAGGCAGACCAGGAGCCACAGAGGCATTAGTCTAAAAAGCTCTGGAGAACCCTTTTCTACTTTTCTTTTTTATGCAGAAATTTACATGAATACTACCCCATCAGCAACACAGAGAACAGGCTGAGGGAAAAAAAAAATCCTATCTATTTTCAATGACTTAAAATCAGAATCAAGGGGGCAACTGTGACATTCAACCAGGAAAGCTGGTTGTTGAAGATTTTATCCTGCTTTTATATTTGTTCCTTCTTTTCATCCCTTCTCTGCCATTTTTCTTTGCCAAAGGCCCTTTCACCCAAAAGGCAGTATCTGTGTGCCTAGGGCTTAGAAAAGATTTGCCACTGGTAGATGGACCACAACTTCAATATATGAAAAGGCTCTCATCCAACAGCATGGACATATTGAAGCCCTTCCCAGGGCATTCTCAACACAGCAGATCTTGCAAGATTAGTACTCTGACAACATTTCCGATTTCTTGAACAACAGGAGAAATAGCTGCATCCAAATGAGAAATGGATCCCTTCCTATTTTACATTCAATACACAAAGGCAATCTAAAGGTAATCTAAAACCTCTGCTGAAATGTAAAAGATCTGTTTTGTCCCATCTCTGCTTTTTGTTTCCCTGTTTAAAGGGGCCTGAAATTGTAAATAACCTCTTTTCTTTAGTATATTACTACTCTTCCTGCCTGCCGGCTTTCATATCTCCTCTTCATTTCACCGTCCACCGCACCTCACCGCAGCTAAGACGCAAAGGAACACATCACATCCCACTGGGAGCTGAAGACAGGGAAAAGGAGCTTCCAGAGTCATTAGCAGCAACATGCAATGGTGGATCCCCAGAGCTCTCACTGGCCCAAGTCCAGCAGATCCCAGAACCACCCAATAAAACCAGCCCCCACAGGGGGTTGACGTGGCCCAAGAACCCCTGGAGCTGCACACCATTGCCTGCTGGACACATTGCTGTGGCTGGGGGGGGTTCAAAAGCCACAGGGCAGCTGCTCCACTGTTTGACCTGGTCTTCATTTCCTATACATAAAAAGGGCATCTTCTCCCCTGCTCCTGCCAAGGGGTAGGCAGTGGTGGAAAACAGCAGCTTTACTCCTGAGATGAATAACAATCAGGCTACAAAATATGAAGATTTTTGTATGTAAATATTTGTCACAGTGCTACTGCTCCAGCTCCTCCATCTGTCCCCACATGCCCACTGCACAAAGGCACCGTAGATAACCCCACACCTGCAATTATTTATTCACTTGAACTCTGTTCTCGTGCCCCATCTGCTGAGGCTGAGACTACTGAACTCCATGAGCTAATGCACCAGCTGGCTCCCCAACCCACTCTGTGTGGGTAGCAAAGCAAACCTGGAAGGCTATCACTTTCAGTCCAAAATCTGAAATTTTAATGTGCCCATCCACTCTTTTTTTTTTATGGTGTAATAGAACATCAAAGCTCATGTGCATATAAATTATTAAGGTGACATTTATAAAGTGACATTTAAGCAAAAAATGCTTTTCAAAGGAAGTGCCAGGTAGGCTCTTTGTTCTGGATGTGATACAACACCAATTTATTAACCCGTCCAACCTTTCATCAACTGAAAAGCAGAAAAGTTTGGGGGGAAGGGAGGTGTTTTATTTTAGAAAATTCGCCACAGCCTTTCAGCAAAAGGCTACTTTCCTTCCTATACCAAAGCACAAGTGTTCAAATGTGGACCAAGGGCCAGTTTTTGTCTACAGAAGTTTTGCAGGACCAAAATCAAATCCACAGAAAATGAAAGTGAGTCATCATACACAGCACTAATGCTTTCAATTAAGGCTGGGTTTCATTTAACGGCTAAATGACACAGAAGAAGTGTCTGCACTAAATCAAGGCTTCATAATTTAATAATAAATGTTTAAATTCAACTCTCGGTACTTGACCAATAGTTTCTTTTTACAGTATCAGTTTCCTAATAAATTAAACATCTAAGCTGTTCTCTTAACATTACAATTGCCCAGCACTTGAAAAATACATAGCAGAGAACTGTTTAACAGTCATTGTTTTAATCAAAGCGGACAATATTTCTATTTCAAAGTTGGGGGCGGGGGAGGCAGTGTTAAACAGATGAGACGAGGTGAAAATAGCCCAAATTCCTTTCCACTTTGGAACCTGCTGCCCGCCCATGCCAAAAATGGCAGACTTGTAGGTTTCTTACTGAAATTGTCTTATGCCTCACAAGTGATCGATATTTGCACTGAAGCAGAATGAGTAGTTAGCTTTTGCTGACATACCACAGAAGAATGGGATTCAGCAGTGAATCACAAATACCTGTCATGGATGTCTCTGCACAGATAGCAGTACTCGGAGGTTAACTGTTTGCTGGAGCATGTTCTTGGCTAGCCCTGCCTCACCTCAGTAAGAAATCCTTTGTAGTGAAAACTTCCATGTTAAGGGGAAGGCAAGCTGCTGACAATGACAGTTTGTTACAACGGCTTCTGAAGACACAAGTGTCTCTTATGAAATTATCTTTTTCAAGAGAATTTTCTACCTTTGCTGCCTAGCAGACGTAGCATTAAAAAAAAAAACCACCACAACAACAAAAAACCAAGCCAACCCCAAAGTTCCTGTGTACATGAAGCTCATGAACACACTGGGATCCACACAGATCACATCTCCATTGCTCTATAAATATATTGCTCTATGGGGTATTTTCCTATTTTACTAAATGTGCTCTCAAAGGCAACTAAAGCAGCTTCTCCTAGATCTGTGGCTTCCTGATCTTCTAGGAGCATCAATCTATTTTCAGTCCCTTTAAAAGTCCCTGCAGCCCTCTGCAATATCAACCAGGAAGAAAGGGAACATTACGAATGCACCCAGTTATGAACCTTTGGACCAACTTTCCTTGACCCCACCCTTTCTTCTGTTTATGTGTTACCTGATGGAAAATAAATCTTTCTACAGGGATGTAACTATCCTTTTTTTTTGTTTCTTTCTTTCTTTTGGGGGGGGGGGAGAGGAAGGAAAGAAATAGATGTTTTTAGTTAGCCAAATTCAAGTACCTATTCTACCAGATTCGGACAAGAAAGCTACATCTCAGTTCTACTTTTGAGATTGAGTCCTTCTCTAGGATGAGGACAGGGGTTGCAAGACTTTTCAGAATTGCTGTGGAAAAACTACAAAGCACTGCCAAAATACAAACCACGTTGTCATGGAAATAAAATGAAAAACCAGTTTAACTAACTGGATTTTAGCTTTTATCAACAGGCAGACCAAAGAGACAAAACACATGAAAACTGTGAGCAGAGCTTGAGAAAATTACCTGAAGACTTGGAACAATGGGATAAACAGTATGCTACAAGGAGGAAAGACCACATCAATGCTAACATATCAGTATAGCTTTTTCTTTTCAACCCAGGGGCCCTGAAGTACTGTACTCGAGCTGATGAATGAAACCTTCCCAAAGTCTCAAAAAGCTGCCCTTTATCATTGCACACATTATCTGGTTGCTTAGCTCTTAGTAAGTTTTCCATACAAGTTCAAGTTTGTAGTAAGGCAAACCGATACTTTCAGCTCTGGGTAACACTGAACAACTGGCAGACATCACATTCAAGAGCCCGACTGCTTGTCTTTAAGAATGATCATGGAGGACAAGGAAAGAAAAAGATATCAAGGAAACCAGAAGAGAGACACTTATTTAAGGCAGCATTACAAAGAGAAGCTACCTGAAAAAGATAATAGAGGACACTACTGGGATATAGGGAAGGTTACAGTAATATGTCCAATTTTGCATTTTTAATCAGCCTTTCCAAGAGGACTCACATATTAAATTTGAAACACCAATAAACCCCAGAAGCATTCAAGAACTACCCCAACAACAACAATGCTAAACCTGATGGAGGACTGAACTCATGCTTCAGGAGAGAAGTACAGTCCATTTGAAAAGGAATGTATTCATTCTGAGGAATGACAGAAATGTAAGATACCTGTTGCAAAGACTTCCGCCCTCTCAATTCCTTTATCTTCTCTCTGCACATCCTGCAGGAATGCACCTACGGTGGTCACCACTGGTTTGACAGTGAACTGACAGCGTTCACTTCTTGTGGGCAGCGTAAGAGTTATCACAGGCAGACCATGTCTGTAATTAATAGTTACTTCTGGGGGAGGCGGAAAAGAAAACTAAGTGAAGAAGTCATATCGTAAGTTGTAGTTTAATTTAAAAGCTGTTTTTAAAACACAGGATGAATAAAGAAAACCACACAAAACATTCTAGATTTCTTTAATAAATATAGTACTTCTATTTCTGGGGGGGAGAGAGAGAGAGAGATAAAAAATATATATATAACATGCAACTAACGTCATCTCACCCTACTCCCACAAAATAAATGAAAAGCTTGTTGACATTGATGGGAGGGGGGAAAACCTGCTGGGCAAGCTTACCATCAGATGGCACCAGCGTGCTGTAAGGTGCTCCTTCCCAGCCCCTCCTGGCTCCGGCGTGCCTCCACAGCCGCACCTGCAGCACGGACACAGGGAGCTTGCTTTAGAAAGGTTAGGATGCAAGATTTATCTGGTCAAAGGCAGTACCCAGCCTGTCACGGTGATCTGTCTGTGTGATCTGACAGCAGAGGTGTCCTTCTCAAGAAAAACCCCTCGCTTACCGATTTCTATTTAAAAGACAGAACCGTCCTTATAGAAAGCATAAACGTTGCCAAGGGTATTAAGGTATTGCCCATAGTTTAACTTTTTGTCCAGCGTCGTGTAAATAACTCAAGGAAAAAAGGAAAGGGGAGGGAAAGAAAGGGAAAAAAAAAAAATCCAGTGTTTCTGAAGTGCTTCATGCAACTCTCACAATAAGCCCTCTCCTCTGCCACAAAAACAGCTGCTTGAAAGAGCTCTACATCGTGGCGCCTGAAGGCAGAAGTGTTCTGCAGCAGTTCAGAGTCCGCAGTGTAACTTAAAACAGTGTGCATGGTTTCAGTGAGGTCTTTTACTGCCAAATCATAAACAGAATGGCACTCTTTATAACCTCAAATAAAATGAAAGCCAATGCAGACTGAGGTAACTCCCCTTTGCTTCGTAATTATGTATCATATACCAGAAGTTAACTATTGACATTCATGGTGTTAAAGGACAACAACAACAATGCGGCTTGCCAAAGTATGGAAGATATTTTATTTTTAAAATCTGAACAGCTGTTTCAACTGCAGCTGAGATACTGCTGCTGCAACTAACAGCACCGCCAGCCTCTGGTACCACATCGAAGGAGGTACACCCAGATGCAATAAGTATCCCCTACGCCCTGGGACAGTGCTGACAGCAGGATTTTGAACCTGCATGGTTGCGCTCCCAAGCCCATCCCTTCCAGGGACATTGGTGAGAACCATCAAGACGCTTCAACACAGCCATGTCAAAACAGAGGAGACAAACTGCTCTGATTAGACCCTTGTACTTAAAGCAGTCCAGCCACGCTGTGGAAGATGCAACTACTCTGACACAAAAGTACTCTGCTTCTACAGCTAGTCCCCCCTGCACAAGGAGAGGAACAATTTTATTGCAGTGACTCCCACAAAGTAGGCATTACTGCTATAAACTAAGTGTAACAGGCAGAAGTAAGAAGGGAAATCACATCCCTGAGTAAGCTGGTTACAAAAATTGTGCATGGGCTGGACCAAGGCATGGGGTTTGAAATATGATAGCCGGGGGAAGTGGAAAATGATGTGGGGAGAGATGACAAGGACCGATTCTCCCTCTGGTCAGCTTTATAGCTCATCTGTCTGAAGGCCACAACATTTCATAGTCTGCAAGATAATCTCCTTCGACAAGGCAGGAAAGGAAAGCTACAAATGCAGGAGGCCTCTGCCCATTCAGTATGCTGAGCACTGCTCACCACGTTCATGTGATTTACTTGTTTTTAAAGAATCACAAGTTTGACTGCCTGGATAGGAATATCCTGTTAGGTTAAATAAAGGATTCACCTGTAAAAAAATAAATCTGTGTGTTTCAAAGATGCTGACCTTGCCCTAGCTTTCTACCTGGAACAAGGACTTTTCAGGATTTGAAGAAATTAAAATGAATCACACTGGGAGTTTCCAACACTGAGAAATTTGTGTATTGTAATCTTCAGGTATCAAAGGCACTCAGAAACCTAGACTAAATAGCAAAATACCTTAAACACAAGAGCATCGTCAAAAAAAAAAGAAAGAGTAGACACTAGGAGTGCAGGAATGCCAAATGGCTACCCAGGGCTAGGACACATGCGGTAACTTGTTTGTTTCTCCAGCAGAGCAAGAGACTTTCCCTGGAGCAGAGCAGGACACACAGCCCAGCTCACCAGTTCTCACCCCATCTACAGGGGGCACCTACACCCACAAAACATTTAGAAATATACAGCCTAGCAGTAGGGGGAAAACATTCAACACGTGATCCGTTTTTTCCACAAAAGACCCTGAAACACACCGATTCGAACAGTCCATGGTAATACTCAATAGCCTTGAATCTAACAGCAACCGTGTTACTTGTTTCTTCTGAGGGATGTATTTAAGGAACTAGCTGTTGATTTTTTTTTTCACAGATACCTGATACGTAACTTTGCAATTAACATTTAGATACTTATCCTCCAACCCACCTCAGGCATGGAACTGCTCCATGCTTGTATTGGAAGGTTCCTTCATTTATTTTCTTTTTAATCATAGAATCATAGAATGGTTTGGGTTGGAAGAGACCATAAAGATCATCTAGTTCCAACCCCTCTACCATGGGCAGGGATACTGTCCACTAGATCAGGTCGCTCAAAGCCCCATTTTGGTGAATTTGGGTATCTACTTTGCTTATGGAGGAATCAATGCATTCAACAATTAATACATATTAATATATAAATATTTAGTAAGGTATTTGAGTCTATTATTCTTTAGACTTTGACATTTACCATTCATGATCCATTGAAAAAATCTCAATATATACTGAAGCTTTTTTTTTCTTTTTTAGATTGTCTGTTAATGCAGCCTACCCATTAAAATCACCTGCAAAGAAAATGTGAAGTATAAGAAAAGCAAAAGCCACTGAGCCATGGAGTTGAACTGAGTACCAAATAATGAACTCTTTCTATACAAGCTCTAGGTTGATTAGCTGGGAAGTATGAAGGGCTGAGTTAACTTCACTGAAACTGGAGATGTAAATCTGGAAATGTAAGGAGAAAGTTATTAAACCATTAGCTTGCGCCCTACAGCCAAATCACTGTGCCACTTTCGAGGTGCTTGGAATGACCCCTACTCTGCCACTGGAAAAGAAATGAGGTCGGCAACCACCGCAGCTAAAAGGAAGACTTGAACCACAGGACCAAACCAATGAGAACGCCCTCACAGTAACATCAGTGAGAGCTGGAATAGAAGGAATGTATCCTGAATTAACTGCATCATGACTTTGAGATACTGTAAGGAGGACAGCATGCTACTAACTCTCTTATATGCCAGTACATGCATCTCTTGGCTAATTCATCTAACCACACAAAGGCTAAAGAAAGCTATTCTACATCTTCCTGCAACTCGAGCACACACGTGGCAGGACATCTGGCTAAAATACCTCTAATGCAATTACAACTATGTTCTGGAATCGGGCCAAAGGCTTATGAACAGCATTTAGCTGTGAAACACCCTTTCTCCCTCAGCTATGTTTGCTTCCTAACACAAAACACCTGGGAGCAGCAGTCAGCCACAGTGACCTAGATCTCTTGACTCAGTTCAAGGCATGGACTCTGGGAGTGAAAACCCATGAGAATTTCAGGCACAGAGTGCTAATTGTGATAAAAATAATCCAATATATTCCGTTAAAAAATACCAGTTGGTGTAAAACAGAAAATATATCTCCAGTTTAAAGAAGTACTTCCTCTTTTAAGGGTACCTCCTGTCTCTAAATGCAGAGAAGTTGCCACTGTTAAAGTCAGAGTGGAAATTTCAACAATCTGGTTTACAGCACAGCTTTAGGGACTAATGTAGCAGCATAACTGAGCTGGAAAACTAAGCAGCCAGGCATGGGGGGTGGGGAGAGACAGGAACAGCGATACTGCATTTTTCACTTTGAGAGTGGCAAACCACTAAACCTATCTACATTGCATTTTCTGGAGTTAGCTGTTCTGAATAAGCAATCTCTTATGATGTTGAGTGAGTGTTGCAGCAAACATCAGCTCAAATTTATGTGTGGCCAGCTACGTGTAAAGAATTGGTATCAGCAGCAGCATATGAGGTGGCACCAAAGTCTCTCATCTTCCTCAGTACTGCATATGCAAATAGAAACCTCATTAGGAACCATAACTTCTGTTCTCTGGAAAATTGTAATGTGGGTGGGGAGAGAGCAAGAAGTAAAAATATTTTTCTCATGAAAAAGTGACCTTGAAAAAGGAATTCTACAAAAACATGTCATTAGGAGACTTTCTGAGAGCACAGAATTATCATCTTTGACACTTAGTTGATTTATTTCATTTTGACTTGCCATACCAAAATGTTGTAAAAAATTTGAATCAAAATGCAGCTAGCCAACAATCACGTATTTGAAACTGTTTTGACTTCGCTTATATAAATCTCAGACGATTCGGTAGTTTTGGTTTGTTATTTCAACAGCAAAAATAATGTAATGCTCCTTCAACTTTCAAGTCCCCATTAATTTGCATTTATTAGTGGAAAGCTTTTCATTCCAACCAAAAGACATAGTCAGCTCAACTCCGTCTGCGCTCTTCTTGAAGTGCCATGCAATACTACAGCTGAAGTATTATATTCCTCTAGCGTGAGATGCTGTCGATAATGCCTCAAGTCAAACTCATAAGCAGCCTTCACAAAAAATTATTACCGCAGACTGTTACTATGACTGCCATGGTCTCCCAGATTCTCATTTCCTTCTCTCTAAGGCAATGATAAGAATCTGAAATAGAAAAGCACAATAATAAAACACACTACTCCACTAAGTGTAAGCTTTTTACCCTTATTTTAATTACACTGCAGAAAAACACACTCTAATTAAAATGTATCTTGCAGTGTGCTTTTCAACAGTAATACGTTACAGTTTTTCCCCAGGCAGGAGAGGAGAGCTCAGTTATCTCCTGGAGTCCTTGTCCAACACCTGGTACAGCTCCCTTCACACAGCTGCTGGAGAAGGACTGGGGGAAGGGAACAGAAGGGAGAAAAACCATGGTGGAAACTAGTAGTTGCAATGCCTAAAAATGAATTTTGGGGCCTCTCTTTCTAAGTGTTGCTAGATGAGCCAATATCCCCGGTATGCATCATTCTCCCCACATACTGATCTTGCCCGGCCTGTGAAGAAGAGGGCAAGACAAGTCACCTCTCTAGATGCTGCTTGCTTGTCTGCAGCAGGAGGAAAATGAGGGCGGGTACATGTTAGCCACTCTTCAGTGAGGGCACGTACTATAAATCGCTATTTATTTTTTCCATATTGACTGATATGTTTTTCTCTCTCTCTAATAAACACACCTGGAAGTTCTCCGCATATGAATGGTGTCAGCTCCCGTCTGATTCTCCAAGGGAAACAAACCGAGCAATTAATTAATTATGGTGAGGGCGGGTACATGTTAGCCACTCTTCAGTGAGGGCACGTACTATAAATCGCTATTTATTTTTTCCATATTGACTGATATGTTTTTCTCTCTCTCTAATAAACACACCTGGAAGTTCTCCGCATATGAATGGTGTCAGCTCCCGTCTGATTCTAAGGGAAACAATGGTGTCAGCTCCCGTCTGATTCTCCAAGGGAAACAAACCGAGCAATTAATTAATTATGGAGTAACAATCTGCAATTTCAGAATAAACTATCTACAGACATTTCAGAAAGGTTTAAAACCAAGGGAAAGGAGGAAAAAAAAGCAGGTGCTGTCACAGTCTACTGAGTTTGCAGATCTTGCACAACTAAGATTACCAAAAATGAATCAGTATTCAGACCAAGTTTACAATAACTACAAATAATAAGGTATTTCCCTTTTTAAAATGAGTCACCAAGGCCATTTTGGAGATATCTGCAGTTAAATTTCTGTGCTGTTTTTATAAGCAATCCCACATGAGTAGGAAAATAAGACATCAGGAGCCCTAATAACAGCCTACAGTCATCTTACAAGTGCCCATCTGAGCTACAGAAACACCTTCTCTCTCATTAACTTTTCAGTAATTTGTCTTTGCTTACACTGAAAGGATTTTTATTGTTTCTCCACTGGTCCTAGAACCGATTTAGATGACCATGCAACAGCAGCCTCAATACAAACAGCAGCTTCAAGGTACATCACTCAGATTTAGCAACATCTTCTGGAAGCCCAACTTAAATTAAACAAACAAAACCCCTGCAACAGACACATCACTCATTCTACCATAATACCTAGTAACAGTTTCAGCCAGGGAAGATAATTCTGACACTTGGGACCATTCCGGATATACTTCTCTTTCCTTGAGGAGAAGGGGGGGGGGAAGACAGCTTTTCTTATTTTCCTGAGACACAGCTTTCCTGTCTCAATATGGACCACGTGGTGAATACCTTCTCCCAGCTGCTCCATAGGGCACTACAAGAACTGCATTGCAACATTTACATTTCAACCCTGCAGCTTATTCAAAATCCACAGTATTTTTAAGCCCTTCCTCAGTACAAATCAACATTTAAAAAAGTAGCCAAGAGGTCTCTTCCAGCAAAGCAGTAGTTTCAACACGAGTATGCATGTTCTGGTGATCCTGAAGAAGCAAGAGCAATACAGCATTCATGTGGCTTTCCTTCAAAACTCACTTGCCTTACAGCACTGTAAAAAACAAACAAACAAACAAAAACCCCCAAAAAACAAAAACAAACAAACAAAAAGCCCAAGCAATCCAAAGTTTGGTTTCACATGCCTGTTGTTCTTGGTGCCTTTATCATCCCTGATGATCTTTCATTTCCTCCCTCTGCTCAGGTTCCAAGAACAGTTGGCACTAGATTTAGGCAGCCAGCCAAACACTACCAACGACCAAAGTGACAGCTGTGATGAGAAGCGCATCAAGGCGACTGGCCACCAAGAACCTCTTTTATGAAGCCCCAGCTGGTCAAATCCACTGCAGCAGGGCTTCACCAGGAGACCCTCCACCCAGCCTCTGCTGAGCAAGTGCACATCCTCCACTTGACTTCTGCACACTATTCCTTTGTGCTTTCTCACCCACTCCCTGCCCAAACTCTTCCACCCCACACACCCCCACTCAGAACGTGCAGGTAGGGGAGAGAAGCCATTATGCAGCCCCTGCAAGTCATGAATGATCACAGGGGGCAAAGTCCGTCTTCTCACATTGTATGTCACCGAGGTCATCTGACTCTCCACCAGGCAGCTGAGGATGCAGAGCTCCGGGTACCTAAGGAAGCACCTGAATTTGCATCCGTATCAGTTTTACAAGCCATAAAAATAGATGCTGAAAACAACTAACATTTAAAGCAGGCTGAAATTAAGCTTCGCCTTTCCCCTTCCAAAAGCATGATTTCAGTGACAGTGAGCCTTCACTGCAAAGATGCAACACCAGGAAGTGCTGAGGAGACCAGAAGGACGAACACCAGCTGACATCTTCTGCCTGCAGTGTCTTTCCTTTTCAAAGCAAGCAGACTTCCAAGCAAGCCTAAGGACAGGCCTAAAACCAAGACAATTGCACAACAGGCCAAGTGCATTGTAAGGAGGAACACCAAGAATTGTGTCTTATTATTTTATCAAACCACCTTCTCTTTCCCTCCCTACAAAGAAAAGCAGACCTAAAATCTCCCCTGAGTTGAAGGTTTTACAGTATTGGAAATCTCGCATCTTTATCTGGTTTCAATAAAGTCTAGTTGTCTGAAAGTTGCTGTTCTTCCCAACCTACTTTATTTTCAGAACTGAAGATGGGATGCAACACCTAGAAGGAAGTTTGCAAACCAAAGAGAGGTAAGACTTTGAGAGGGAGGGATTATAGTGTGAAAATTTATTTGTGCTTTATTAAAAGCAAAAGCAAGCCTACATTCAAGAGCTGTGCCATCTGTTCCCCAACAACAGTCTTGGACAAAAGATTAATTTGTCAGCACAGACAGTATTTTTAATTTTTCCCAAGATCTTTGCTCTTGTGCCGTGCCTTCTGGGACAGGTATCCTGACCTGGGAAATGTTGCAAAATTTTACTTTAAGGGTAACAAGAGTGACTTTGCTTTCAAAAATATGCTTATAGTATATCTCATTAGATAAGAAAATGGGCTTGCTGCATCTTTTCCTACAAAGGTCTTAGAAAGAGCATATCTTAATGCACGCAGCTGCTTTCGCGTATCTCTCAAAAACAACGCTCAAACTCATCTCTAGGAATAACACTAATTCTTCAAACTGCCAGCCAAGAAAAACCTTGTTTAAATTTCAGCTGAAATGAGATAACAGAAGAGAGATATGGATGCAAAGTCAGATGAATGCACTTACAGTTTTACCAAAGTTACAGCCAACTCTCGCTTTTCTCTTACGGAGCTTTTCAGATTGAAAGCACTGGGCAGGTTGTAGCACACAGGAAAAAGATGATGTAACCCAGAAAACAGAACTGCTTGTCAACACTTTCATTTAGAATGGACACTTCTATTTACAATATAAATAACCCTAACACCCCCCCCCGGCACAATAAAAACAGTTTTTTATACACCTACAAGGACACATTTCTGTTAATTTCTATGAGTATTGCTTTCCCCAGCTTTTCTTTACTCAATTGTGCAGATTTCAAATGCCTTAAGGCATTTACAGCTTGGCTAATAAAGAAGAGAGTGCCTGGGAAATTTGATTGACTCAGGGCTTAGAATTAGCATCTGACAGATGCGTGCAAAAAGGTCAGTCAGAATTATCAGCAGTGGAGAAATTCCCAGCGATGGCTCTTACCCGGCTTTTCAGCAATTTTTTTAGCAGGTAACATGCTGCAGACCTGCTCCGTCAAACAGACCTTGGAAAGGGAACCAGCTGTGCAGCTGCTGAAACGCGCCAGGCAGGGAAAGCTGTCTCCTCTCCACAGTATCCCCTCCATTCCTCACTTAGCCACCTCTCCAGCAAATCATTTCCATCTCTATCCCGCTAGGTGCACTTCCCACCTTGTCCCCTCTCAGACCTCCTTAGGGTCTGACCAGAAGCCATGAGGAACCCCAATATCCTGCAAAAATCAAAGCAACCATCTCCCCTGTTCCATTGCCCTACCTTTTTTCTTTCCCTTCCTAAAAATTTGACTGCACTATTCTTATGTAGTAGTAGTGAAATTTTGCTCTCTCTTGAAGATCGTTTCCCCACAGCTAGCAATTTCTGCTACCCAAACACCATCATCCCAAAAGCAGAATGTTTCTTGGCAATGCAAACTGTTAGCTGCAGATCCAGAGCCACCTGCGCCAGCCTCCGGCCAGCTCTGTGGGCCTGGCTTTGAGACTGGCAGAGCTGTGGGCAGAGCCCTTCTCCTTTCGTTTGCTCTCAAACACTTCCCCGGTCACCTTGGCGCAGAGGATGCCGCCCCGGCAAGAAAATGCAGACCAAGAAAAACTTCACTTGACTTCGGCTGGACACAGAGGATTCATTCCATTTGTCCACCCATACTGAGCAAACAGGCTTTTTAATTAAAGAATTAATTATTATTTGGAGGGGCAGGAAAATGTTAGGGACCAAATCTAAGGCAACAGAGGACAGTAACAGAGAGTGGGTACTTAGTCTTATGTCCGTGTCTGGCTTAGTCCCAGTAAAATTTAGAGCAAGTCTAGGTGCAAGTATCTGAATGTTGCACTATTAGAGAGGTTTCTCCTTTTTCTCCTGCCACGACATTTCCAGGAAGAAGCTATTTTAATATAAAAATATCAAATGGCTGTGGCTTTCCTGATGCTGCCCACTTCCATGTTTCAGCTGTCGACATCAGTGTTTTAAAAACATATCTTAGCTGAAATAGTGACTCAGTGAACTCATTTGCAACATCCTTATCAAATCCAGCATAGTTGATTTTCATCTTCTTCCTATGGGAGTAAAAGTACAAAGCATACAGACAGCAATGATATTTGGAAATCAACAACCAATACTGGCTGCAATACACTGAGCTACCACTCTGCCCTTCAGTCTTTACTCTGTACAAGCAGCCTGTACATTTATACCTTTCCATAGAGCAGGCAAAGCAAACAGGAAGACTAAAGATTAACTGTAGAGGTTTCTAATGGCTTTTTCTAAAGCTTATTATCATGAGAAAAACAATTAAAATCAGTACAAGAAGATGAAAGGCTCTATATACCCCAGATGGTCCAGCACCTGTGTTCCGATGTGCCCGCTGTGCCTCCCAGGGGGGTTGGCAAATCTGCATGTTAGCTGCTCACTTTTCACCCCAAAGCCTTTGAACTCCAGCCAATTAAGAGTTGTTCTATTTCCCCTTCCTCTATTAATTCACTTAGGACATGTATTTGAAAGACTGAGGCAACAAACAGGGCAAGAACCTGCATTCTGTAAATGCAGGGTTTACCGAGTGTTTTTAGGAACCCCTTTTAAGGCTAAAGCAAACAAGAATTTAATGCCATGCAGAACAAGCAACCAATAGGCAAAAGCTGCTGCTGCTCTTCTCCTCAGGCCCATAGTAACATCAATATATATCGGGTGTAATCATCTGGTCTTCCAGCACTAGCAGACTGCTATAATGCAATGATTATAGGCAGAACCTTTTATCCAGCTCCGTACTTTGAGATACATTCAAAGGAAGCTGCCACTGATGAATCAGACTCCTGCGGACAGCAGAATCTCTAGCCAGCAACACCGATGAAAGTCTTGTTTTAAGCTGGCAAGTTTTCTCTAAGCTATCCCATGATTCTATGATTCTATGATTCTATGATCTGGTCTTCCAGCACTAGCAGACTGCTATAATGCAATGATTATAGGCAGAACCTTTTATCCAGCTCCGTACTTTGAGATACATTCAAAGGAAGCTGCCACTGATGAATCAGACTCCTGCGGACAGCAGAATCTCTAGCCAGCAACACCGATGAAAGTCTTGTTTTAAGCTGGCAAGTTTTCTCTAAGCTATCCCCGATAAATCCTCTCACCTTGTTAATTAATCAAGCGAAGTTTGCAGTTAAAGCCCAGCTTTGTCCTCAGATTTCCTCCTAATTGAATGGAAGCATATAATTTGGGGAAAGCATTACGAAAAGAAAACTCTAAAATAAGGTAAATAAATCCTGCAGAGTGCTCTGTGTCAGGTTGCCATGTTTATAGCCTGTAGTCCAGAACAAGCCACAACACTGATCTAAAAAATGAATGGTCTGTGGTCACTCTATTCACTCCACCCCCAACGTGCACCCGAATTTGTACAGGAATTCTATGTAAAGTCCAGTTTCAAATAACTTATTATAATTATTATAGGTTTGACATACTCATCATTAACACTTTACTACTCAGAGCAAGCAGTGGAACATACAGAATTCTCACATTCAAAAGACCTGAAAACTGTTTAGTTCTTAATCTTGGAATTTTAACACAGGATCACTGGAAAATTAAAGTTACTCCTTCCCCTCTGTTATGTAAATGTGCATCTGCAAACAGATTTCCTACCAGGAAAATATTCTGCCACTATGTTTTCATATTAAGAATCAAAGAATATCAAGTTTGTCATATTTTGTAAAGCATTATGTTTATGCAGTTTGTGCAGGAAAAAGAATGGGGCAGGGGGAAACCAACAGGTATTCTAACATGCTACATCCAATTTCTCTCGACAATAGCAAAGAAACTCATCTTTAAAACACTAACACAGAGGGACAAGCTACATTTTTGATACACCAACTAAACCATTTACTGGAAAGCTATTAATTGTAAAGTGAAAAAAGTATATAAAATTGAATTCAAAATTACACTTAGCTCTTAAAAATTATGGATCCTGTTTCTCCCTTTTATCAGCTTTGATCTTAAGGAAGACGTAGAGTGCAGGTTATATCAGCAGCTGCAAAAACTCCTTGCTCTGAAGGAATCTAAAGCATCTTCACTGCACTTCTATCTTCGTAACCTGATTAACAAGGCAGTTCCATATTATATATCTCATTAATTAGCACTTTTGAATTTCCAAGTGACCTAATATTTTCCAGGTGAAGTTTCTCAGTTCATCAGGGGCAATTCAAAGCCTTACTAACTCTGCCAACAGAAGAAGAGGGGAAAATCCCGATCATCAACATCCCACTTCAGGTTAAGACTATCGCGCAGAGTTATGGATGATCTGGATTCTTCTTTTGCTTCGGTAGTGTGGTTTCCTATAGGAACAAGACACATATTCATGCTCTACGTCTGTCTACCAAAGTTTCCACTAAGATTTAAGATTATTTAATTACACAGCTACCGGCCACTCACAGTCAGAAACAGTAAACAAGTGCTCAAAGATCCAACAGCCTACATTCCCTCTACTAGGATGCATAAAACATTAGCACATTAGAGATGTTAATTTTAAATTAAATAGGATTACAGAGAGGTTACTCAAAACCGACATCTAACAGCTGCTCATTCCTGGCAGCAAGTTTGCCACTCCATACCACCAAAACAACAGAGAGGAGCAACGCTGTTAAGGAGCAAGGGTGAGCTATTCCACCTCAGCACGTTTACCCAGTACCCTTCTAACAACAATTAATTTGTATTTAGAATAGTTTTAACATGTTATTCTGTGCATACGGACAAAAGCATCCCCAACCAACCAAACCAAAAAATACTTTCCACCTCTTTATCTCTAACAACGTGGAAAGACTGTCATCTTCCATAAAGGTCATCAGTAGCTTTACCTCCAGAGAGAGCACTGGAGCACTGCAAATATTGCTGTTCAGAGCCTGTGGTCACTCACAAGGCCTGAATGCTAGCAAGGTAAGAGCACTGTGGGCACTGTATTTAAAGACAAGTTATTTAGTGCCTTTCTTGGAACAATCCAGTTATAACAAAGATGTTCTCAGAAACATGGAAAAGATGTGCAATCCACTCTGAGAAATCCCTGTTTCGTAGGAAAATGGCTTTATAAACTGCTCAATGCATACGCAGGTACTCCCTCTTCATCTTTTAATGTAATTTTTCCTGCAGTCCTATTGCAAGCTCTTCCCAGTCGAATCTGCCCTCAGCCAGGGACAGCACAGACTGTTCTCGGAGTCTATTACAGGAGCGTATCTTTCTTATTTCAGTAAAGGTACCAATTTTAACATCCATAAAAGCGAAAGAACCACACTGACGTATTCTCTGCCATTTTACAGTGCAGCAGTTTTCTTCCTGCTGGCAATGTAAGCAGGTGACCTGGAAGTCAGACCAGGTGGTAATTCTGGTTCTGACTCACTGTGCAGACTTGGCAAAATCACTCCCATCCAAGTTTTCAGATAGGGCACTAACCTCAAGGTGTTTCACGCTTCAGGTGTTTAAGCCTGCCATCAAGCACCCAAGAGTTACCACAGACTTCAACCTCAGTCACACCTGCCTTCCAACCAAGCACCCCAAATCCACGTGCATGTCATAAAATGTCAGGTTATTCAGTCTCTAAACTTCAGCTTTACAGAAAAAAATATAGCTGTAAGACTTTCAGTAGATCATGGAGCCAACTATAACTCGCTGTAACCTGTAACACTAGAGGTTAACGCACATCCACTTCCAGGATGAGATTTAAGGAGACCCGTCTCATGGATTTCTATCTAGCACAGAGCGAGCTGTAGTAATCAGAACCGGAGATTTCCATATGGACACTTACAGGGGTTTGTAATACATTAATCACTTGCAATGTTTATGTTTCATTAGAGCATGTAGAGCTCATGGGATGAAGAGATTCAGTTGAAAGCATGCATTTATGCATCATGGTTTTATATCAGTGAGCCATAACAGTGTAACATCCTCCTTAAAGTTGTAGTGATATCCTCTTCTAAAACCTTTCCTTTAGTCTCAAAATGTGTGTGTATATGCGTGTTACTCTAAAATATTTTAAGAACTTTCTCCAGAAAACAAAACCAATCTGATTTTGTGCTACAGGTCATTACAGTTGTCCAGATTTACATCTCCATTAATGGATACCCTCACTGATAATATTCTGTATATTCAGCTTTGCAGAAAAGTATAACTGTTTTGTGTGTATTCGAGAAAGCGTATGGAAAACAGGCAAGACAACATTCCTGGGTTTTTATGAGAAGTAATCAATCAGACATCTTCAGGTTTTTGGTAATAATATTCTTCAAACTACATATATTGATGTTCAAGATTTACTTTTTCAAGATTTACTTTTTCAAGTAAATCTTGACTTTTTCAAGTCACTCAATCAGACATCTTCAGGTTTTTGGTAATAATATTCTTCAAACTACATATATTGATGTTCAAGATTTACTTTTTCAAGATTTACTTTTTCAAGTAAATCTTGTCTTTTTCAAGTCACTGGGCCCCAGTGACACAGCCAGGAGCAATCTGAGGACTATCAAGAAGGACTACAGAGCCCTGGGAGCGGCGGTAAGGGACTCAGG
>NW_008794665.1:8531438-8549237 GCF_000699145.1 Aptenodytes forsteri | reverse complement strand
AAAGGGGGCTTATAAAAAAGATGGCGGCAAACTTTTTAGCAGGGCCTGTTGCGACAGGACAAGGGGGAATGGCTTTAAACTAAAGGGGAGTAGATTCAGACCAGATATAAGGAAGAAATTTTTTACGCTGAGGGTGGTGAAACACTGGCAAAGGTTGCCCAGAGAGGTGGTGGATGCCCCATCCCTGGAAACATTCCAGGTCAGGTTGGACGGGGCTCTGAGCAACCTGATCTAGTTGAAGATGTCCCTGCCCACGCCAGGGGGGTTGGACAAGATGACCTTTAGAGGTCCCTTCCAACCCAAACTATTCTATGATTCTAAAAGGATAAAGCAGATAACGTACTCAATAAGCTAATGGCTAGCTGAGGGGAACTGCAGGATGCAAAACAATGAAAGGTCTAGTCATAAATGCCTATCACAAGCAAAATGTTGGTGAATTTAGAAGAGAAACCAGACAGCAGAGGAGAAATGGCATACAGATCCACTGGTACCCCTCAGTGTGGCTGAGAGTGGCAGAACACCACTGACAATACCTGAATTAGTTCTTTCTTTTTTTTCTCCCCACATTTAAAATGCCATGAATAAAAGTTACTTTTTTAGTTAAGGTTCAAAGTTCAACAGCCAACAGATACACAAATTAATTTGTTCAGGTAGTGCCCAAATACAGTGTCCTATATATAAGTAAATTAAAGATCATGTAAACAACCACACAAAAATCAATCCATGTCTTTGCAGTAATAAAACCTGAATATAATCAAGTATCTGATTTGATCAGCCAAACAACACATGAGGATAGCAAATAACTCTGGTTGTTGGTAGCTTTTATCTTCACACATTTTTATTAGAAAGAGAATTGCATAAGTGTCACAATATATTAGTACTGTTTATATATTTCCTAGACACATGCAGCCAAGAGTGTAACCTTATTTAAACCGCCTCAATGCTTTTCAGCTCAGGGATCTCACAAGCAATCAAACAGAGCACAGAAAGGCAGGGACACTTATTTCCCCAAAAACATACTTGTTTGGGGGAGGCAGAACAGAGAAACGTGTGAGTAATGCTGCACATCAGAAAGGAGCCGAGCAGCGCCCAACCAGCAGAACTAGTGTTCGTTTCCCAGGCCTTAGTAGCACGCACTGGGATGTTATGTCACAGGGTCCAGGTCTTCTGCACAAGTAAACAATCTGAATCTCACCAAAAAATACACCTTTACCATCTAAACACAAGCCTAGATTCCAGGGAGAAGTTTTCTTAGTGCTGGCTGTCAAACAAGACAAACTACCTAAATTCTTGCTCTGTTTAGCCCTGTATGTATTTTGACACAGAGCATTTCCATACATCACTGTTTATTGGACCTTTATATTGGTTACTGCATCATATGGAAAGGAGAAGAGTAAGAGCCTTAGGGGCTTTTTGTTTGGTTTGCTTTGTTGTTGGGTTTTGGGGTTTTTTGTTTGCTATCCAGTTCAGTTATTAAAAATAGCTAGGGAATCAAAACTGCAGTAGTACAGATCAGAAAACACGCCAAGAGATATTAAGGAGGGAATGGACTGGTGAGATCAATCCTATATGATGTGCTGCGTAACACAGCACAGCAATGTCTGCACAAAGCTCAGCCTAAGCTGAAACACATTTTTTCAGAAAATGACTTTGCCTTGATTTAAAAGATTTTAATAGATGGATGTTATAGATTCTCTGTAAATCAGAGATGACAATCATAAGCTAGCATATTAAAAAAAACCCAGGCACTATATTTCTATTTAATGTGTTGAGTGAGTTAATCTCCGTAGAGTTTAACCTGCTTATATCAACAGCTGTTGAGCCTCAGAAACATCTCTCCTTTGTAGGTACCCGTAGACTACATGAAGCTACTTAGATTGAAAGTCTTCAGTTTCTTGCTGTAGAATATTCTTCTGCTCTGGAAACAATTCTTGTAACTTCTTTAAAGGAAACTCAAACTTTCCAGTTTTCCAGCATTCAGAATTCCAGACTCACTAACATTATATGGGAGAATAATGCTCCTACCTCACAGTTCCCTCCCCATGCTCATCTGACCAAGAATCTTTTGACTACAGCCTCACAATGGGATTCAAATCCAGCCACCACAAGCTCCATGCCCCTTTCAGAGCGGCTGCTTTACAGGACATAGTCTGTCATTTACAGTCTTTGTTTCCAGATGGAGGACCTTATTTTTGATGTCCTATAATTTCTTCAAACCATATTCAAATGACACCACTGGGTGAAAGCGAGATACAGAAGATAAAGCTTCCAATGCCTTCCAGCTTACTGGACAATCTTGGACATGTTACTGCATCTCAGTTCCCCATATGTTGAAATAGGGATATCTTAAAATAAAAATAATAACACTTAACCCAATTTCTACCAGCTTTTACATGCTATAAGGGACAAAAATGAATCAACCTCAGCAGGCACCCAGAGTTACCCACCACTGATCTCTCCACTAATCAGCCAAGCAACTGGTAAACCATATTGTTTGGGTAATCTGTACATTTTACCAGTAATTGTATTTTGCTCTAGGTGCTTAGGATACTCAAATAGCAGCAGGTAAGAGCTCTTACACAGCCACCCCAAACATGTGGCATCACTGCATTCACAGTTAATTTTGTGCTCTCACTTTATTGACATCTTATTTATGAATTAAAAGACAAGTAGATATTAATAATGGGTATGTTGGCAGCTCAGTTAGGTCTTACTGGTTCCTACCTCTGGTTTGTCAAACTTTACGATTTAAAATGGATTACTGTACCTTTCACAGTGCCAGAGAGACTCCATGTACAAAAAGGAAAAAGACAAGTTTTCAAGTGATTTTTACAAGGAGAATTTGCTTCAAGAATATAAAATAAAGATGAAATGCAATAGCAACAACAGCAAAAGGTTTCATACAGCACAAGCATAATCAGTGCTTAAGGATTCCCTGCCATCAGAAGAAACTGCCTATTTTTTTCTCCTTATGGTCAAGCTAGCCTGCCATCTCATACCTCCATTACATTACATGTGATTACCTATTTCTTTACAAAATTGCATACCAGCCAGAGCCCAGCCTTTGTCAAATGGTGAGCAGCTGAATTCCTTTCCTTTCTGTTTTGAAATCCCAAGCTGTCAGCCGCAGGCAATTTCCAGGCAATCAGTAAAGAGTCTCTAGCATCATCATTTTAAAAAATTGCTCACTTTTGTTTCATAATTAATGTCCTACAAGTAAAAGCAGAGCATTCACATGTAGGTGAAACAGAGTCAGAAATTTCTAAGAAAACCATTTACTCTAAGGGACTTAGGGACTCAATTTTTTTTTTCCAAGGAAAGGGAAGCAATGTCAAAAACTAAGTGTTACCTCTAGAAGATCAAAGCAACAAATCAAGGAATACTTATTAGCTAGATTTTCATGTTAACTGGCAAAGGTAAATGATGGATCACTCTGTAGAGACTCATACTCCTGTCTAGAGCCAAGATAAGCACTCCAAGCCCTGAGCTATGGGAAAATGACATCAGGGGCACCATCATGACCTTCAACTAGCTATTTCATATATATATCCTTCCTGTCCTTGGCGTAAATTAGAAAAGCCTGAAAACCAGGTGGATGTGGTCAGTGAACTCCCCAGTTCATTTCAAAATTTTCTTCTGGTAAGGACCAGCAATATTATTTTGGGTTGATCCAACTTTATCTATTTCTGTTTTGCTGCCAAACAGTGCTCATTATTTGCAGTACCTTAAAATTTGCATTCCGTCCTCACTATCTGGAATCACATCCTGAAGCCCACAGCAAGGAGAAAATCCTATGTGTTGTTTCAGGTCCACTAAGAGCGAGGCAACCAGGGCAGAGCCACCCACGCGGCCGCATGGGGCTGCCGATCCTTGCCAGCCAGAAAGAGCAGCTGACTCCCAAGCAAGACTTCCTGAATTTCCAGTAGCTTTGCATGGGAGTTTGTTAGATGAGAATAAAATTTAGCAGTATCAAGAGAGGACTCGTAAGCAAGCTAAGAGCTTAGGAGTCGGGGGATTTGTTTTTAACCAGCTAAACACCTATTTTGGTAATGATGGTAAGCTGCTCTCCCCCCACTCAGCCTCTCAGGTTTCCAAGGTGGTCTTCCAGTGCCTGTCACATCTGCAGAAGATCCTCACTTTCCTATCATTTGTGTTATCTCCACAATGTACCGAACCATATAACTTTTTCTTTGGCGTTGATAGATTGTACATTACACTGTATTTTCGTTAAACTTTCTGTTAACACATGGCACCCAGTTCTCAAAAACTAGCACAGTATCTATTCATACCAACCAGGAATACAAACACAGGCATTGAGACCATTTTCATGGAGCTCACAAAGGGCTTTAGAAATCTAAGGAGAATTTTTTTTCTTTAAAGGAATTCTCTTACACTCTTATCAGCATGCTGAACAGCTGCATATGGGGAGAGATCCATCACATACCCCAGCACTCACCCAAATCCACCTGATCAAAGTGGTCAAAATAGTAACAAATAAGTTGACAAAAGGAAGAAAATTATCTAAACATAGCATTACAAATATTTCCATTTGCCATCTGTTCTGTTTCTCCAGCATGCTGTTGCACTGAGCAAAATAGATTGTACTCCTCACTGCCTATGAGATTAAAAAACAAACAAAAAAACCTCTGGCAAATGAAGTTGTCTTCTAAAATCAACAGCACAATTTTACCTCCATGTAAAGAGACACTGGAAGATAGGCTTGAACCCATGGTTTTAAGGGCACAGAATTGCCTGTGCCTAGCCAGAAATGAACGTTTGAAGTATGCGCACATGCTGAAACATCACTCTTCCTCCCTCCCCAGCCACCCCCAACCTGAGACCAGAGTGTCGAACCCCCTCCAGTAGTATTTCTTAAGATAAATTATTCACTTTTTCCACTCATTGCACTGTACTTATGCACCGTGATCATAGCACAGGTTTGTAAGGAAGCAATGCTTCTGTAAGAGAGTTGCCTGTTCTCCTTGTCCTAAGAGCTTCTGAACCTGTAGCGAATTTCAACTCAATCTTGAGAGATGGTAGAGGTCTCAAGGTTATTATGTTCTTGCATGTTGCATGGAAAAATTGGAGGCTGAGCGGAAGAATGAACACCCCCAGGGAGGAAAAGGCAATAGCTCACCCACTCCCAGAGGCAGGCACGCAGACAGCCCTTGCATTACTAGCCGGGGACCTGCCAACACTTCCCATTCCCTGCCTGACAATGCAAGTCCAGTGGGCGAGGACAAGGATGACTGGGGGAATATGTGTCACACATCTGCAGAAAAACAGGCATCATTAGGTCTATGAGCCATCTAACTATGACAGCTTGTCCTATGCAACCTATAATCACATCACTACAGGCTACCTGAATATAAACATCAAGAAAGGCTGTTACGGGATCTGTAACTCTGCATCAGTTTTGCACATACCTCACATTTACACAGAATAGAGAGTTTCCACAAGGCAACACTCACATTTTTTGGTGTTCCAGAGCAATTCAGCCCAAAACAAAGCAGATAATTCAGAGAAAGCGTGATAACCAACAACCTCTCCCATATTAATTTAAACAAGGAAAATCCCACTTCCTTATATTCCAAGCAGTGGATCCAAAACACTTGTAGGTTTAACAAAACATTCTGCAAAACCTAGTAGACAGAGGAGGGAAGGGGGTTGCCATAGCTATAAAATGGCTCAAGCTTTCACAGCATGTTGCAGACCTAAAGGTACAAAAATCGAAGTACATTACCTGTAAAGCTGTTTTCAGCAATGACGTTTGTATTTTCTGTACTGCTTAATTCTATCAGAGGGGAGCTCAACAGGACAAACATGATCAGCATCACAACACCAAGCTTTAGCACCACAGACTTGCTGCTTTTCTCTCCACAACTCCTTACGTACCTTAATCTTGCATCCTGCACCAGTGCCACCATTCCTATGGTGACACCTTCCTCTGACTCTCAATCTGCATTTTAATCAATCTTAGATCCCTAAGATCTCACCTATATTTTGCTATTTTCACCTCAATTTTACAGGTATTAGGTACAGCCTGCATTTTCTCTAAGAGTGCCTGAGATATCAACAAAAATAAACTGCAAATTAAGGGTTTAGTTTCTTTGTTTCTAGACTTAACATTTGACTACTAAGAGCAACCCAGGGTGGGCAGATCCTCCATAATAAGGATTATCAACCTTTCTGCTGGAGCTCTGCAGGGCAGGAAGGACAGACCCCAGGGGAGGAAAAGAAAGGTTTCAAGGAATCTGTTGGGAGCACTGTTCTCAATCTCCAATACTCCTGCAACTCCCTCAGCTAGCCTAGAGGTGCTCACAAACGTATTTCTTTGGCTGAGCATTCAGGAACATCAGGACAATTTCATGATCATCTTAAGGAGATACAGAGTGCAGGTCACAGAAAAATGGCTTGTCCCAGCTTCATCACTACAACCAGCTGATCAACCAGAACAGGAAACTCAGCCAACTGAAAACCAGCCAGGAGAGAGAGAGGAAAAACAATGAAAGGAGAGAGTGGGGAGAGGAGAGGCAGGAGAGATTTCAAGTGGATTCACTCTGTAACCTAAGCACAAAAGAACAGGCAGGGAAAAAAAAAAAAATAACCAGGGAAGGAGTGTCTTAGCCTAAATTAATCTTGAAGAAGTCACCTACGGGAACCTGGACATCTAACTGGATCAGAACAGGCAGGGAAAAAAAAAAAAATAACCAGGGAAGGAGTGTCTTAGCCTAAATTAATCTTGAAGAAGTCACCTACGGGAACCTGGACATCTTGAACTGGATCAGAAAAAAAAAACAAACCAACCAAACAAAAAAAACCAAGTAGGAAGTCAGTTGCCCTCTGAACGCAAAGAACAATTTGTGTCCTAAAAGGAGAGTCACAAGAACAGCTGAATTTTGCTGCAGTGTTAACTATGCTGTATTCTAGATATATTATATTGAAAGCATTGACTTTTATCTGAAGCACTGATGCATAGAGCAATTTAGTGGTCACTAGCAGTGTAACAGCAAAGCTGTGGAACAGGAGCTCACCTAACGAGGGACTGAGATGGCCACACAGCTCATGCAGACACTGCAAGAAGGCCAGGGAATGGCAAGGTGCTGAGCTTGTGCTCCGAGCTCTGCTTCATCCTTCTCTGCCTGAAATCTTCCTCTACCACTGGAATTGCACGTACCCTGTAAAAGATGTCCCCAATGACAATAACCCTGCCTGGTGACCTTGGGTAGGTCACCAGCTGAATAGCTACCAGTTCCCTGAACACTCAGGCCAAATATCAGACCAGCCCAAATGAAGGTTTGCAGACATGGATTTAGAGGGCTGGGACATGCACAAATACAGAAACTTGAGCAATCTCCCAGAGCAGCAGAGCTGACCACAATCTGCATGCCGCAGAGAATACAGACTATGTGTTGCTTTCTCACCTCATGCATCTGCTTCCTCAGGAGCTGGGCTTTCTCCCTAGCGTCTCTGCCCCTTGCTTCTCTCATCTTTATGGTTTTCATTTGAAGCTACAGGAAGAAAAAAACAGCATGGAAAGAGCAGGCGAAGGAAATTAAAACTACTGCAATGGAACAAGAAAAGCAGTCAGCAGCTATTTTTGAGGTGTACACTGCATAGTGGCAAAGACACAATACCCTTGTCCCTCCTGCACAGATGGGTGATGTTCTGTTTGCAGCTTTGGCGTATTTCTCTAAGTTGCCCTCTCTTTCGGTCTGCACTTGCTTTCATAATATACTCTCACTTGGATCCCAGATGGGACCATTTCCACATCCCATTCCTACTATCCTTAGAGCGTGAAAGGAAGACCTTCCACACGGAGCCAAGCAGATCAGTACAATAGCACCATTTCCTTTCATTTCCTTCATCTGAAAAGTAGACCTGTGTTTAAGAACTCACATGGGAAATAGCTGACCTCAGCTGCTGCATTTCTACTTGTGGGTACTTAACCAACACTACTATTAATATGACAGTCTCTTTTGAAAACTTCAAAACAATAAGATTCAACCACTTGCCTGCAGACAATGAGGTCAGGCAGTTAAGCTGTATAAATTCATCCATCAGTGTGTATTTTTTTTACAACGCATGTAGTAAGTCATTAATCTATTTCCTCTTTCTTTCTTCCCTTGCAAGGAAAAATAGTCAAAACCCAGTAAGAACAATAGCCAGATGACAAGTTTGGACATTTCAAAATCCTTAAAAAAACACAAATGAGAAAGAATTTTTATTTATGCATTTCTCAGAAATGATACAAAACGCAAATGGTGCTGAAATTTCTGAAGTGAAACACTTCAGCCCAGAAGCTGCCTGCCACTTCTTTGATAGCTATTTCTTTATCATTATCAGGTGAGTTGTTTTGACAGCTTCACTTCTAAGCTGACTGTAAATCTGTGAATATTTCCCTGATGATTGAACTGGAACAACTACCGACAATATCCATTGGCTCGGAGCATGAAGATTTAGCCAGGCTCCAGTAGCCAATAACATAGCTGTATATGAGTCAAAGTGATGAAAACCTGTATTTACTTTGCACTGTGTAATTCATTGGGATTTTATAAAGTAATTGTTAACTATCTGAGTAAATTACCAATGTGCTTCCTGAGTTCAACCCTCCAAGGTACAGCTCCATTTAAACAATAACAAAACAGCTCAAATCTAGGAAAGAACAGGAGCTTTCTGAAAATTAAACTGGCAACAACAGCAAAAATTTTTACAGGGCTGCAGGATTCCTAGTCTCTGTGGGGTGCTGCTTCTTTACATCAAACCGCTAGCTTTAGTCCACATTTAGCCCCTATCGTGGAAAGAAAGTCATGCTGCTGTCTTAGCTCACAGCTGATGCCTGAGAAGAAGCCGCTCCGATAGATCCTGCACTTTCAGCCTATGACAGTCAGGAGCCGACTGACACCTGCCAAGAAAGGAGAAGGGGGTGCCCCAAGACAGCTCTTTACAGCTCCTCACTTCACGTTCTCTGAAGGATGCCTCTGCTTCAACAGCCTGACCCTACGTGGTAATCACAGTTGGCATCCTAAATAGGAAACAGAATGAACACTTGGCATCTTAATCCCTTCCAGTGTTTTATTTTCAACTGCTGGGTGTTCAGGCACAGATAGTAAAGAGCACCTCAACCCAGAACATAACAGCTGTCAGTATTCACTGCTCAACAACAATGCAGTGAGCCTGCCAAAAGTTTGGTTTTTTTTTTAAATTGCTTTGGAAAAGAGAGAAAGGTTGGAAACACGTTCTTATCTTTTAGAGCACTTACAGCTAATTTGATTATGTCTTTCCTTCACGCTATAATTGAGCATCTCCATCTCTGATCCTCAGACAACTGCTGCAGGCAGGGAAGTACAATTACTTCTTTATCCAGATTGAAACAACAACACAGTTTAAGTGACTTGCCAAAGGTAACACACAAAGCTTATGGTGGAGCAAAGAACAAAACCTGTGTATCAAAGTATCATCTGCATCACATATGAAAGAGTACTGTGTGCTTCCCTGTTCTAGGACTCAGCAGAAAAAAACCCTGCCAAGATAAGCATTACATTTTAAACTATCCACCTACAACTTTTTAATTTTAAATCTATAATGTCTAAATCCTATTTTTTTTTAATAAGTGCATATTTTTGTTGATTTAACTATTTTTTGATCAAAGGACCTTGGGGTTTTTTGGGATGCTGTCCCATCTGCTGCCTGTATTTTGGGGGCATAGCAGATCAGGTGTCAAGAAGAAAGAACCACACTGAAGCCAAGAACTGATCTCAGACCCTACAAATGGCCATCATAGTCCAGACAAGAGTCCAGCTAGCTCAGCATCCCCCCACCCAACTGTGGGTGGGCAGATCCCTTAGGGATGCCCAGGGAGGAATGAGAACAGGGCAAAAATGTTTTCATTCCCTTCCAGAGCACATTTTACATGTCTCCTCTTCAAAAGAGCAAAAGACAAGTGCATTTAATGTGGGTTTCACAAAGTACGGCAGCTTCATGTCCTTGTCACACTACGATTCTGCTTTGTCTCACAACTATCACTGCAAAGATCACGTGTATTAAAGACACTCAGCAACTTGGTTTTAGGAGATCCAATTTCATAGCCTTCAGCTATTTTGCTAAACGTAGAAAATAGCAACAAGTGGAAGCAACAAGTGCAGCACACAGCGGCTGTACGGCAGCCAACTCTACCTCAGACTCTGGCCCATTTCAGGTAGACTTCTGTCATGCCTGCATACTTCAGTAACCGTAAGTAGCAGAAAATGCAACTGGTACATTCTCAAAGGAGAATCCCAAGGAAGAGCAGCAAGGGTCTAAGAACCAGTCCCTGGCAAAGGAGGAGGAGTTGTTACCACTTAGCTTCAGCTTGACCATCAGATGCA
This sequence comes from Aptenodytes forsteri, assembly GCF_000699145.1. Classification (NCBI taxonomy): domain Eukaryota; kingdom Metazoa; phylum Chordata; class Aves; order Sphenisciformes; family Spheniscidae; genus Aptenodytes; species Aptenodytes forsteri. The sequence continues at coordinate 8,538,870 of NW_008794665.1, read as the reverse complement.
GAGGCAGGTCTGAGAAAGTCTCTCTGTGCCTGCTCACTCAGCTCCTGCTCAGATTTTGGCTAACACGCAACCCATCCCAAGGCCTGATGTATGCTGGGAGCAGTGCCATTAGGTCAAAGCGAGAGCAACGCATTGGCAGGACACATGGGCAGGAAGGGCTAAAGGTCATTACGCAGCTATCACCTGCAACTTGCTGTCTCCTGCAGCCATCATCCTTGCATTTCGATTGTCTGGCATTTTTTTCGGAATCCACTAACCTATGGAAATGGTATAGACCCAACTTCCTCAGCTTACCCAAAAAGCTTTCGAAGCAGATGAAGAAGCCGCTCCGATAGATCCTGCACTTTCAGCCTATGACAGTCAGGAGCCGACTGACACCTGCCAAGAAAGGAGAAGGGGGTGCCCCAAGACAGCTCTTTACAGCTCCTCACTTCACGTTCTCTGAAGGATGCCTCTGCTTCAACAGCCTGACCCTACGTGGTAATCACAGTTGGCATCCTAAATAGGAAACAGAATGAACACTTGGCATCTTAATCCCTTCCAGTGTTTTATTTTCAACTGCTGGGTGTTCAGGCACAGATAGTAAAGAGCACCTCAACCCAGAACATAACAGCTGTCAGTATTCACTGCTCAACAACAATGCAGTGAGCCTGCCAAAAGTTTGGTTTTTTTTTTAAATTGCTTTGGAAAAGAGAGAAAGGTTGGAAACACGTTCTTATCTTTTAGAGCACTTACAGCTAATTTGATTATGTCTTTCCTTCACGCTATAATTGAGCATCTCCATCTCTGATCCTCAGACAACTGCTGCAGGCAGGGAAGTACAATTACTTCTTTATCCAGATTGAAACAACAACACAGTTTAAGTGACTTGCCAAAGGTAACACACAAAGCTTATGGTGGAGCAAAGAACAAAACCTGTGTATCAAAGTATCATCTGCATCACATATGAAAGAGTACTGTGTGCTTCCCTGTTCTAGGACTCAGCAGAAAAAAACCCTACCAAGATAAACATTACATTTTAAACTATCCACCTACAACTTTTTAATTTTAAATCTATAATGTCTAAATCCTATTTTTTTTTAATAAGTGCATATTTTTGTTGATTTAACTATTTTTTGATCAAAGGACCTTGGGGTTTTTTGGGATGCTGTCCCATCTGCTGCCTGTATTTTGGGGGCATAGCAGATCAGGTGTCAAGAAGAAAGAACCACACTGAAGCCAAGAACTGATCTCAGACCCTACAAATGGCCATCATAGTCCAGACAAGAGTCCAGCTAGCTCAGCATCCCCCCACCCAACTGTGGGTGGGCAGATCCCTTAGGGATGCCCAGGGAGGAATGAGAACAGGGCAAAAATGTTTTCATTCCCTTCCAGAGCACATTTTACATGTCTCCTCTTCAAAAGAGCAAAAGACAAGTGCATTTAATGTGGGTTTCACAAAGTACGGCAGCTTCATGTCCTTGTCACACTACGATTCTGCTTTGTCTCACAACTATCACTGCAAAGATCACGTGTATTAAAGACACTCAGCAACTTGGTTTTAGGAGATCCAATTTCATAGCCTTCAGCTATTTTGCTAAACGTAGAAAATAGCAACAAGTGGAAGCAACAAGTGCAGCACACAGCGGCTGTACGGCAGCCAACTCTACCTCAGACTCTGGCCCATTTCAGGTAGACTTCTGTCATGCCTGCATACTTCAGTAACCGTAAGTAGCAGAAAATGCAACTGGTACATTCTCAAAGGAGAATCCCAAGGAAGAGCAGCAAGGGTCTAAGAACCAGTCCCTGGCAAAGGAGGAGGAGTTGTTACCACTTAGCTTCAGCTTGACCATCAGATGCAGAGGCAGGTCTGAGAAAGTCTCTCTGTGCCTGCTCACTCAGCTCCTGCTCAGATTTTGGCTAACACGCAACCCATCCCAAGGCCTGATGTATGCTGGGAGCAGTGCCATTAGGTCAAAGCGAGAGCAACGCATTGGCAGGACACATGGGCAGGAAGGGCTAAAGGTCATTACGCAGCTATCACCTGCAACTTGCTGTCTCCTGCAGCCATCATCCTTGCATTTCGATTGTCTGGCATTTTTTTCGGAATCCACTAACCTATGGAAATGGTATAGACCCAACTTCCTCAGCTTACCCAAAAAGCTTTCGAAGCAGATCCAGCAGGAGCCAGGCTGCTGAGGCTTTCGTGCTTCCCAGTGTGACACAGGGATGCCCGCACTGTGCGGGAGGAGGAAGCATGAGCACTCTTACCCTCAGCAAGGTAACTGCTTTGCTCACAGGTACACAAGTTACAAATCAGAGAACTTGGCAGTCAGAACCCTCATGAATTAAGTGACGAATTAGTGAATTCACATGTTAGACTAGTCTGTACAAAGGGGATTGAGCTCTTGTTTGTGTTGTTTTCTAATGAGCTCATTAAATAAAGTTTAATTTACAGAGTATGCTGTCCTGTAAATTTGAGAGATCCAAAAGGACTGTGACACTCTCCTCCCCTCAACCTGATGTTCAAGGATGAGAAGAGTGAGGAGTTTGTCAGGTTTATAAATCCGCATTTGTCTGTAGGATCCAAGACAGCATGGTTAACTCTTGTTGCGTTGCGCGTCCTTCACACTAGATTCAAATAATGCTGACAGCTAACGTGACTAACGTCACAGGATGAAGCCAGACTCAATACATACATCTAATCACCCTAAAATTTTTCTTACTACATATTTATTAGATTTCTGTCTAGTGTAGCTCTGTGTACGTCAAGTAATGAATTCCTGTCCTCTCCCAAAGGAGGGTATTTAATAGCTCAGACCATTTCACTCTCAGGAAGTCACGTGTAGGATACTCAAAGTTTCCATTTCTGCCTTATCCCTGACTATGCGCATAATTCTGTTCTTTTTTCTGTGCTTGCACCTCTCGTACTTGTTAGATTTAGGAACCCCTGTAGTCACTGCTTAGGCAAGTTATGCAAATTTAATTTTTAAATTTTTCCTCATAAATTAATCTCTACAGCTTCTACCCATTTACACTGCTTTTGAGTTCCCTTCAATGATCAGTATCTTTATGGTAATAGGAACACTGAATCTTAATATAATATTTAAGATACTGTCATACCAGCGCTCTTATTCTCTTGTCCCCTGAAACAATGCCTCCCACACATGCAACACAAAATTACACTGGTCTTTCCTACCACCCTAGCATATTCACATGGTTTCCTCATCATTAAAACATTTTTTTAGGAGCATCAAAATTCAGTGGGTTTCCTCCCAGGGAGATGGTGAGGAGCACGACAAAGGTATTACATTTGCTCTTTCCCTTTTCTCTAGCAATTTTTTGTCGAGCAATTTTTTGTAGCGCACTGAGATAGTGCCTAGTAAAATGGGATACCTAGAGACTTCAAGTTTATTACAAGAAAAACTACAAAGTAAGTACTATGTCAATCCCCCTAAAGCCTGTCACTTTTATATTGCTCTTCAGATGCCTTTCAGATTCTCTCTCAACATCTATGCCATTGGATTTCACTGAGACACAAGAGGAATTTATAGTTATTCATCTCTTTTATCAAATGGCTCGATTTTTTCAGCATCAGTGAGACAGCAAGGCCTGGAAAAATATACACCGGCCACTTCAGAACTTCATCTTGTACTCTGCATGTGCGAAACATAAGGTACACGTAAGCACGGTCTCTCTATTCAGTAGCAGCAGCTGCAGGGTGATGTTAGCAGCTGTGTTAAGACACAGCAGGCACTGCCATACTGCCACTGCTCTTCCCCTTCCCCGGAACATGGATTCTGGACCTCTGCAGGAGCATTAAGGATTTCAGTCCAGAAGGAGAAACCAGGGTGAGCATGAAGGGGGCTGTGAAGGAAGACAACACCAAATCAAGCCAGCAAACTCACGACCATGCCTGCAAAAGTGATTTATGATAAGGAGAGAGGCCTTGCACAATCACTGCACCCACTGATACAACACTAACATAAACTACCATTGGGACGGCAGGCTTGAAAACTCCTTCCTTTACAAACAGCAAACTAAAGAGAGATAAGACTGGCTACTGAACTTGCAGCTGATAAACAGCAAAATCTGACCCCACAAAACCAAATCACGTCCATTTTAACAGCCATCCTATTACAGCCAGCACCCGTCCTGATACTCGCAGAAGTGAACTCCCTCACCTTGTGCTACACCAACACTACAGCTCAAGCAGAAGCTTTGTTTTCCAGTGAATCTCAACAAATAATAAATTCTAGTTTTTCTAAAGGAACCAGACATTAATTGTCCTTGTTCAAGAAGCAGGACCCTTTGCAGCCATTTCCCTGGAGAATGATGATCTCTGCATGGTTTATTACCTTATTATACTGATGGGTGAAGAAAAATGAGACTCTAAGAGCAGTCTGCTTCTGGTAAATATTTAACTACTAGAATCATGCCAACATACTTGTCAGCTTGATTCTCCTTAACTGTACTTCAGCATCATGCTTTCATCTTCCCCTGTGGTCTGAAGCTGATAGAATATCATATTTAGCAATGTAAGCGTACTCCTCATCTGGGATGTGAAGGGATCCTAGTAACAGATTACAACAGTGTTTAATCTGAGGTGAACTTCAGTCACTCCTCTTATCTGTTCAGATAAGGAATCATCTGAATGTTTGTTCTACACCTGTTGCTTTATGAGCTTCAGCTTCACAAATTAGAAAAACCTGCTCTTTTCTCAACTATTAGCAGAGGGGGAGAATTTTTCTTATTCTCTAAAATTATTTGGAGGAGACAGAGGGGTGGCATTTCACAGCTATGGATCAACTGTTCTCCAGCTGGGTAGAGACCGGGGCAGGGAAGCGCAGACATGGAAAAAGTCGTTGGCCAATTCCAGGCCCCAGCAGCTACAGGAAAATGTCAGTAGCAAGCATAGAGCAGCCCCAATTTATTGCACCCCCCTGAGGATGCCAAATGAGTCCTGGACACTGTCTGTTCCAGACAGAGAGTGAGTGAGTGCCCACAGCTCCACACAGCAAAGATTACAGCACTTGGGCATCTCCTTTCCTGGGGAGTTTGAAGGAGGGAGTGACTGGAGTTAACAACTATCACTTCTCCCTCTTCTTTGCCTCTTTCCTTCTGTCTTGAGCCTGTTAAAATTATAGCCGCTGTGTTCGGATCTCCCTAGGAAAAAGAGTCAACTGAATCCTCTAAAGCTCTGCTCCTCCTGTCAGCATTCAAGACTGAAAGGGGACCACCAGAGCAGCTCACAGAAAAGAACAGGCTCTACCTAAGAAGCCCGAGAGCAGGAGTTACAGGGTCCCAATCTGTAAATCTGTTTGCTAAGAAAATCATGTACATTCATATTGATTAAAATGCTACAAAGGTATCAAATCCAAAGGGCCAATCTGAAGTGCAATTCTGGACACATCTGTGGGTCTAAGCAACATGGCAATTTCTTTTTGTGTCTTTCAGGTGCCACTGCAAAGATAGGACAAAGCAGCTTTCATTCATATCTCTGATTTGCAGCAAAACGCTCTAGTTAGACCATTTTCAGCAGAGGAAATGTTTTTTTAATGAGAATTTAGAACATCACTTATTTCCGTAAGTCCAGCTCAACTGTCACCAGCACCATTAGAAGAGTAATGCCAGGACTGCACTCCCAAATACACCTTCGGATCCATAGCAAGCAGCAGATCTCATTATTACACCAGCTATTTCACTTCTGTATTCTACTAAGAACACAGGACTTACTCTGCAGGCATTTTATTAGCATGAGTTAAATTTACTTCAGCATTAGTAGCAACAAAGCAGACAATTATGTTGCATTTGGCAGTGGGTGAGAAAAAACAGCTTCCAGTTTGGCCTCTGTCCTTTCTACAAAGGAGAGATCAGCATCCCATGGTGCTGGTGCAGAAAGATGCGCTACGGCTAATGCTGAAGACCATGCTGGCAGGCTGGCACAGCACCACCGTCCCAGTGTGGTAAGAGTCATCAGCTCCCAGCTCCTGACTCCCACAGAGGTCTACACTGAACAGCAACTGAGAGTCGCTGCCTCACTTAGAGGCAAGATATCACCAATTAACTGGCTAGTAGCATCTTGCTTCTTTGAGAGACAGCACCTCTTGTCTTCCACTGAGTACCTATCAGCATGCTTAACCTCTGCTTTAGCAAAGAAAAAGACAATTTGACATGTTATTCTTGACAAGCTGCTCACCTTGATTCACAGCATCACTGGATAGATGTGATTAGTGTCCAGTTGGCTCAACACTTGATTTAGTTCTTGCCTCACTATAATTAAGACCTTAAAGATGGAGTTATATATTTTTAAAAGACTTTCACATTAGCTCTGCTAAGGCACTGTCAACATTAAAAGGAGCTTATTGATATAGCTATCATGAGGAAACATCTCGACAAAGACACAGGATATATATATATGGGAGTCCTTTAGCTACTACTACTAGCTCTGAAGTGTCTAATAAAAAAAAATCCACTCAACTTTTCATCCCCATTAATTATCAAAGCTATCAGCTGCAATATAGAAAATGATCACTCAGGAGCAAAACCTAGTGGCAATTACACAGCTAGATATTAGGCTGAGGCTTCCCTGTATGTTTATCAGAGCATCACTCCTCATACTCTTTCATATTCCTTACAATTTTAAATGTCCTACCCCAAATTAAATGTGTAAGTATATCAATATTATGATAGCATGCTATTTGAAGTATTTTGAGTTTAGAACCTTCAAAGTAAACAGAAAACAGCTGACCAGTAAATGCTGTAAGTTAAACTCAAAAACTGTGGTTACAATATTATGTCTCCTGTTTATGGGAATTTCAAAGTGTCCACAAAAAAAGATTATGCCACTTCTACAGGGAAAGAGATTTGTAGTATAGTTATACCAACAAACCTCTCAGTATAGAAGCATCTCATGTATGCAAAACAGGTAAATAATTATACTGATTCTTCTTCCTTCAAAGACCTTATACTAGGATTAACACCAGTTCCTTGGATTTCACCAACTCTAGGACTTTGGCTAGAAAATCCCTGCTGGTTACAGGTTTCAAAAGGCAGAATTCCTACTGCAGATGGAGCTATACCAGCAAAAGTAGTCCTTTGACTGGTACATCTTTCTTAATTTGAGCAGAGTTTGTAAATTCCACTAGCAAAACAATGTCAGCTTGAGCAGACTTTGTGTTAAATCATGCTAGTACAGATTAACTGACTCTTTCCTTATGTAGGAGAGGCTGAACACTAAAGCTGAAAGTATTTTTAGCTTTTGAATGAGATCAAAAAATACTTTGATAGAAAATACCTGAAACATTAACAAGGCAATAATCAGACTTCCTTCATTTGGAAAATCACTTTGATGCTGAAACTCATTCCCTTCTGAAACAATACCCTTCAGATTCAGTCAAGTCAATCTTTAACTTAGGTCAATAGTGCTGACCAAGTTAAAAAAAAAAAAAAA
>NW_008794665.1:8517108-8531201 GCF_000699145.1 Aptenodytes forsteri | reverse complement strand
AAAAAAAAAAAAAAAAAAAAAAAAAAAAAAAAAAAAAAAAAAATTAAGAGTCCAATCCCAGACAGCAAAACATATCCATCAGCTACTCAGACATCCACACGCTCCAAATCCTTGTGCTATTTTTTTCAGATCTTCTGTAATTGCCTGTCTACAGGATAAGAATCTCATTTTTCATAGAAGAATGCATTATCCTCTTGCCTGTGAAAGAGCTTGAAAAAACCAACTACAACAACTACTCAAACCCATCTTAAAGACTCAAATCCCAATGGAAGGCAAGTACACAGAACCACAACATTCGTTTAGAAAATAAGTGCCTAATGTTTCTGAGAAGTTATGACATTAAGAAAAATACACACTCACACAAAATATTCAAGGACTGCTTGCTGTCAAGTGACTGAACGTGGACACAGAGGACACTGCTAGAAATACAGAGGGAAAAAGTCTTCTGTACCCTATAACCTACTTTGGTTAAGGAAAACTTTTTGTTTTGTGTTACCTTGTGAATTTGACACTCAGACAAAAAGCTGCATCCTGAAGCAAGAGCCTGAAACAAGCTCTGGCACCACTGCTCTCTTCCTGACCCGGTGAGAAGGTGCACGCTAGATGCACACTGCACAATACAGAAGGGCTTTCTGGTCCAGGTGCACCAACACACTGAGCAGCTACACGCTGCTTCCAGGATCCCAGCTAGTTTCTCCATATCAACAGTGTTTTCTGGATATAGCAGCCCACTCAGAACGAGCCACAGTGAAAAGCATAATCATGCCCACAGAGTCCAATCTGCATCCAAGACCATCTGCAATATGAAATGCAGATGCCCAGGACTATCAACTCACCATCCTCCTTACCGAAATGGAGAAAATGGGATCAGCCATGCTCTCAGACTGTCTATTGCTTTGTTATGAGGAAGAAAGACAGTGGGAGTTGAGCTGAATTCCCCACAAATACACAGTAAAAGGATTCTTGTAAATCTTTCTCACATTATAAAACCTGCATCTTCTTGAGAAAACTGCAGTTTGGAGAAGCTGCAGTAGCTTATAACAAACACCTTTAGGACTCAATAAGTGTTTTCCTGGAGCACAAAATAGTGTCTGAATTTTCTCAGTGACGGCTTATTAGAAGTCTAGCAAATTAGGAAAAATACCCGATTAACAACAAGCAAGCAATAGAGATTCATAACCATGTTTGCAACGTGTCATCCTGGAAGAAAGTACAAGGGAAAATACAGTCACAATCTCTTTGACACCACCGTATTTTGCTGCAATATGCTTTTTCAGTGTGCCAGTTCCAAGAACGAGGATTTGATATGGACTAATAAACATACTGAAAAAACTCTTTCCTCACTTGTTTTGTGGCAGAGTATAAAGAGACTGATCAGTCTCTGTAGGTTGTTTCCCCCATATCTTTATTTTCTTTCACTCTCAGAATAAGATGATTGAAGTTCAGTTAAAAACCTACCATCTGCCATATTTACCTGTTGCAGCTGAAGTCTCTGAAGCAACATGCAAACTATTCAAATTTAAACAGAGGCATTAATTAACACTATCAAACAATAACTTAAACGAAAAGGGATAGCCTGAATAGTATGCTACAACAAACCAGTAACAATGTAGACAAACTGCCCACTAAATATTTATAGTTTGGGCTAAACACAAGAGTCCATCATTCTGTGCTTTCACCATTGCCTTTGAATAAACATTGCTGTTCAACATCTCCCTCCCTCTGAATATGTGCTGTTGGGGTTCAACCGTATTTTCCTGAACTCAGACACCAGATTTTTCTGCTTTCATCAATGGGGGGGACAGGGACAGAGCATGAAAGCAGGGAACAAAACAAAACAAGTTCCTCCAACTACAGCTTCCCCCTGAAGCGGATCCCCCAAGAACACCGAAAAACCACATGACAACCCAATACTGGCTGAGAAAGCAGCACTGCAGCAGCGTGACCCTCACTGCTCTGCAGGGCTTCAGGCTGCACCCTATGGTGACCTCTCAAATGAAAGAGCAGTGAGGCGCCTGGAGCAGGAGCTAGAGACAGACAGAGGGCCAACTGCATTGGGCTGGGATATGTGTGGTGTCAGCGACACTGAGAGAGATAAACTGGGTTTTTTTCATTTTCAATGACACACACCAGTGAATTTCTAACAGCAGCAAGGAAGCCCCTCTGACACCAGCAACCACCTGATTTAAATATAATGTCTGACCTGCCATCCCAGTTTTGAGTTTGGCTACAAATGAATTAAAAAAGCAACAGAGAAGATGGTTCCCCTGTCAGCTCCAGGCCTAGGAATAGCTGCTGGATGACTATTTTTTATGATGGCCACTCCCAGAACTTTGTATTGCTTGTGCATATGCAGTATTTCAAATCTGTGTCATGGAAATACACTGTTTTTCTCTTGCACGCTTGCAGATAAGATTAGCCTGTGCCATAGGAGCATGCACTGACCTGTGAACCAGCACATTGCTGCTGGCTTCTTCTAGTGGATCTCGCTAGTCTTGACTGCTGCCACGAGGTGCTGCATATTTTTCTTAAAGCTCAAGTCCTTGAGTCATGGGATTACACAACAGGCTGACCCACCATTGCAAAGCCTCATCCAAAATCTAGAAACTATTAGAAACACCACAAAGGCCAACAGCATTATCTAAGGGCTTGAATTCTAAATGTTATACAACATTCAAAATTATTAGCAGCATATGAATAATCAACATCTGCATTTTTGTTTAAGCCTGTTAATAAGCTTTGATAGCATCTACCTTATTATGTAACTTTATGCAGTTACTTCTTGCATTAGTTATGAATATTTGTAACTTGCACAAAAGCTTTTGTAATATGTCAAGAAAACTATTAACTATTGATAGTCAATGCCAAGTAAGACAAGATGTGCTGTAAGTGTTAGCGGTAGAGTGCACAGTTATAAGATCTTCTTCCCAACAACCCAAAACTGTATTTATATTTGAATGCCAATGAGATGAAGCTTTCATCGGCTGGCTCAGGGGAATCCCCAAAGACAGTTACATCCCTGTTCACGAGAAAAGTAACATGGCCATTGCAGAAGGAAAGGTAACCAACTCACAAGGAAACAAGCTACAGTATGTGCAGCATTATGAAATGCTCAAGAACGGCACCACTATGATGGTTTGCCCAGCTTAAAGTCATATCAGGGTCCGATCTATAGCAAAATATACTGACTTTACACTTCCACTGCCATGAAGAACAGCTTGGGGTTGGTACTCCAAGGAGCACGCGTGGTTTAACAGCTGTAATTCAGTTTTAGGGCCTGGGCCATTTGATGTCTCTTTAAATTACTCCAGCTTAGTCACATTTCCAGTGTGCTTACAGTCACATGGCACTGCAAGACCAAGCCTGAAACTTCAACCTTCAAACTGCAATCTTCTAAGCATGCCTGATTTTATTACACCAGAAAGGCTACAAACACTGAGTACACACCTTTGGCTTCTGACTAACGCACACAGACCTAAATACGAACTATAGTTTCGTATCCTATCAAACTTTATGGCTTCAGAAAAATAATGTTATTTAAAACTACTACAATAAAGAATACTGGAGAATGCTCTCACAACCAACAGGATAAAATGAGAAAACAGTGGTAGAAAACTCAGTGCAGACATTTCAGTGCCTGCACGTTAAATTAGGACTAGCTCCAGCTCTGCAAAAAATAGCGTTAACTGCCCTACAAGAAACTGCTTTTGACTGAAAGCCATTGCAGCTAGCTGAGAAACTGTACCAGTCAGAATCGACTACAAGATAAAAGATACTGCTGTGGTGCCAATGCCTGGGAATACATTCTGGCAGGAACCTTGTCTCAAGATTTTTATTAGACTTTTCTTGGTTTAAATGCATTGCAACTCATCCTGCAGCAGGTCATCTCCCAAGTCCACCGAGGGCAAAACCCCTACGAACCCCCCATTCTGAACCTTCACAGTCTCCTTGTGCTGCACCTATAGGAAGGCTTACGCTTTGGGATATTACAGGGAACACACTATGGCTTCAAAAGCTTTTCCAAACCCACAAGCAAACTGCCAAAAGGTGTGCCACAAACACAAGTAACACGATGCCTGAATAGTTCAGGACTCATTTAAAAGCAGCCTTTGGGAAGGTGCTAACAAGAATCCAGGGTATCACCAGCAGCATGTAAGATTAAAAGGGAACACGTAAACTAAAAGCCAAGTCCCTTCTAACACAGATGTAGGGTTGAATCACGGCATTTGGTTACTGAGCACAAAAGCTCCTCACAAAAGAGCTCCAAGGACTTGACTCAGTTTTCCTGTTTAAACACAACTCAGGGCCATCCAGCAGTCAAATCAAAACAGAGGAAAGCAGAAGAGACAGGCTCACCCTCTCGCCTCTGGCAGCAGAAGAAAACAGATTGCTCAAGATCACTAATTGCTGTGTCTCCATTCCCCCCCTCCCCAAATTTAAGAGACTTCCTGCCTTTAGTTAAAAATATTAGCATAAGTAGCACTCTGAAAAAAACAGTATTATTTACAGAATGGGGGAATTAATCTCCCTGGGTTCTTTCAATTCATGAGCTCAGTGTAAACTTTAAAAACCGTTGCTGTCTTTTAAGAAGCTGGTGAGTTGTTAACAACTTCCTGGTAGTTTTATCTGAATTTTAAAATCCTGAAAAGCTGGCGGGGGGGAGAGGGGGAGGGCCGGTAAATTGAAGCTGATCCACTGAGAAGCTAGATAAGCTCCTAACCTTGCCATTTCACAGGTATCCATTCTACTTAAAACACCTAAAATATACGAATCAGATACACAGCTCTTATAATAGAGTTGTGAGAGATGACTGCCTTTAAGTTTCAATTATTTTATCTGTTAACAGCATCACGTATTTACCTGAGCCACTGATCAAGATCCTTGACTTCCAACACTCAGTTGATTCAGAATTGCTAGCCTTGGGTACAGCTTTCAGGACAGCAAGGTCATAACTTCAGCTTCTCACTTAGTATTTATTTTATTACAGATTTATTTCTTCCACTGGGTTTATATTTTTGTAATTGTTTTCATTTTACTGTTTGCAAACACTTCTTTCAGTTTCTTTCCTTGTCTAGGGCAAGGCAGACACAGACAGTACCTGCAGAAAAGGAAGCGGAACTACCTTGTGGTTATGCAGTGGGTTTGCCATCTTCTCAAACACTTTTACACAGTTTAATCCATCTTAATTTATTGCAGTTAACTTAAAACCTGATTATTTGCTAACATACTTATTCAACCGCATACCCCAGGCTAGCCAAAATCTCTGCCCCTCTCCCAGCTGAATCAGCACTTCAGCACCCAGCCTCTATCTAGCTCAGCCTGGTGATTAGCCCACCCCTACACCAACCCTCCTTCTGTCACTGCAACCCTCAGAGGCACCCCAACTGCAAACCTGGTTTGCTCCTTGGATCAGGAACCCTGTTGTGATGGTGTTTCACAGGAGGGACTCCAGCCTAGAGGGGCCGGACAAGGAACAGCTGGGGCCACAGAGGTCCCTACGAGTGTAGATGCTGCTGCATCTCAGGGGCCTGGCACCTTTATACTTCTATTTACAACAAACACGTAAAGGTGAGGGATATGTTTTATAAAAAAAGTCTTGCTTCCACAGATAGCACCATGGAATATGTTCACAGCTGTGCTGTCACAGGCAGAGAGAGGTTGGTTCAAAAAGCAAGTAAAGAATATCAAATAGTTTGCATGAGAAGGTACAGAGAAGGTCATGTCAGGCCCTACAAAAAAGAAACCTCAAACAAAACCATAGGAACGTTGTTCTGTGATCAGTATGGCATAAGTGCTTCAGGAAAAAGAAGTGACTGCACTGTACGCACAGAGCAGTCATCTTTTCCCCATCATGGCACTCTGACGAAAGTGATGTCCTCATGATACATTAAGTTTCATTTGCCAGAAAAAAGAGCAATGTAATTTTTCCTCCACTTTGGCAAACATACAAGACATTTAAAGATGCTTTTGTGATCTCAATCAACTTCACGGTCTCTTACTATACTTTTAAGTACCAATGGGGAGATACTGGGAAGATTAAATCGCTGCCTACTTTGCAGAGAAACAAAACGTTTCTTAAAAAGAAGACAATTTATTTCTCTCCATCTGACTGGAATGTGAAGACTGAAGTAATTTTGATCTAAAATGACCAGACGGTGAATATGAAAAAAATTTTGAAGCAATTATCATCTGAAGTAAAAAAAAAAAAAAAAAAAAAAAAAAAAAAAAAAAAAAAAAAAAAAAAAAAAAAAAAAAAAAAAAAAAAAAAAAAAAAAAAAAAAAAAAAAAAAAAAAAAAAAAAAAAAAAAAAAAAAAAAAAAAAAAAAAAAAAAAAAAAAAAAAAAAAAAAAAAAAAAAAAAAAAAAAAAAAAAAAAAGTAAATTATATCTTGCCTGTGTATAATGTATTCAATTTTTCTGTCCTTTTGAAGATGCACTGCCCGTGCTCATCATGATAAATACAGCTTTTAAAAGGTATAAATTTTCCATTTTTACAGTAAACATCTTTTTTCCGTTTCAGTCTGAGGGAGTACTCAATGTTTCCTCACCAGTAAGGGGAGGTTGTACTCACCAGTCGTCATCACACAAGCACAAAGCTATTTGTTTATCCACGCATTGACTGTTGACACCTGACACTTCCGCATAGGCAAAGTAGTAGGCCACTTACCCCAGCCAGCCCTCGTTGGATGAAGGAGAATTAGTTTATGGACTACAAAAGTTACCATCTTTAGTAGGCAGGCAGCTGACCAATGTTCATTTTTAACTTCTATTCCCTTCTTCAGCTGTTGTGTTACAGTAAATAGAGTCATTCGAACACGAGGGATTTATCTTACTAGTGATGGACCTGACCTTCAGAGTCCAGATCCACACTTTCCCAACGCTTGGGGATCACAGACTTTGGGTCAAGCATTCCCCGTAGGCCATCTATCCTCACCATGATGATGCCACAGATTCCTTGTATGCTGTATCAGTTACAAATGGGTGTACAGCAGTACTTTCATAGACCAAGCCGCTCTCCACATATCACAGGAATTAAAAAGCAGCCTGCCTGGCAAACACAGTGTATTGGGGACAGCATGTAAGAACACCTGCATTGGACGCAATTTCGAGATGACCCAGGGACTCATGCGTCAGCCGAGGATGGAAAAAGTCACAGCAAATAACTTGCAGGCCTGAAAACTGTCCTCCTCCTAGCCTCCCTACGCAAGTTCACAGAATAAATAGCTTGATGTAATCGTTTGTTGGGCTCCTCAGATTAGCTTGGGATACCAGAAACGACAAAGTGAGTAGTCATAAGAGTGGCAGATGTGACCTTATAAAAAGCCAACTCTTCCCCAGGCAAACCTAATCACCAAGTTATTACTCAATATCTTGACAGCAAGACAGAGGACAAGGCAGCAACACAGAGAACCTGTCTCTCCCTTTCATCTTTCTGGAAAAGAACAAACGAGAAGAGAAACCAACCCAGAGCAAGAGCTGGTGTTACATGCCCTTAACAGACACTGAAACCAACCCAGAGCAAGAGCTGGTGTTAAGTGTCTGTTAAGGGCATGTAATTAACATCATATTGTAACAAGGCCCAGAAATGACCGTGAAACACCTCTGGGCTCAGAAGAGCTTACTGCCTTCTCACCTGTCTGTGGGAACCCCCCCGCCAATGAGCAACCCAATGAGAAATTCACCTTTGTGGCTAACTTGCAAGCATGCTGTCAGGGTGAAGATGATTCAGAGAAAGCAAGCCTAGCTCAAGCCCAGCTATTCCATTCGTTTTCCTTCAGCTCATTTCCCCTCAAGGGGAAGGGGGGAAATCAAGATTTTAATGTTTAACTAGATGTTGAGAACAGGTGTACTGTTTGCTTCCCCTCCAATGCCAAAAATCTTACTGTGTAAGAAGGACTTCAGAAGGTGAAGTCATCACCACAAGAAAACAAAAACCAAAAACCAACCAACCAAAGAAAATTCTGTATTTCCCTTTCCTTCCTCTCCCACCCCTTCAGAAATTAAGATATTATAAGCTCTAGAATAGGGTTTACATTTTTGCCCTGTAAGCTTTAAAACATGATTTTAAAACATAAAACTGTAAAAAGAACAAAAACAAAACAAAACATCATCAGAAGAGACTCATATTCTTAAAACATGCACTAGGTTTGTAAACAGCATTAAGTACTCGGTGATTTGTGGTAAATCTTCAGAGCACCTAAGACACCTGCAAAGCAATTTTCTCAGACACCCTCTAGAGGTTTAGTATTAGTCTTTTTACAGGTACACAAAAACTGAGAGTAAAGGCCTTGCCCAGAGTGCTAGAAGGAACAGTGCCAGACTCAGATGTTCCTCATCTCATGAGCAACAAAAAAATTACTCACACTTACAGCACTGTTTGTATCACCACAGCATCCACTTCAAACGAAATCACAGCATCATTTTCTGTCATCTACTTTATTAACCATAGAGCACCCAATACAGGTATCACTTCATGGTATGACTGTTCCTATCCCCATTCTGAATTAAAAAAAAATATATAAAATAAACAATGTTGCTACGGTTATCGACAGGAAGTTACATAAATTTTTATTTTCCTTTGTGATAAGGGAATTGCATATATTTGGAGTAAGGTACTTCCCAACCTTTGGGAAGCACAGCCTATTACTCCTATATCACATATGAGAAAGCTCTTCGGGAAGTTTGCTAAAATATTATACAGATTCTGCTATAGATAGTAATGTTAGACCAGCATTTCATTTTTAGGGTTTCTTTACATTTTCTGCAGTACCACACAGCCTCTACTTAGCACACAAAAGCTCCAACTTCTTTAAGCCTGTGATCCTGAAGAACATGACTGCGGTCTTTGCAGCCTTGCAGGAGCTGGTTTTCATTTCCTTTCTTAGGAATTGCTGTATTCACACAAACACCAAAGACACGCATCTACTGACATTTACTCAGCGTAGGCAAAAAAGCATCCTAATATTCTGTGCAAGGAGAGCTGATTTGATCTACACATCCCAATTTGCTGCTTTTCTGTCATCCGCCCCATTGGAAAAAAACACCGACAATTTTGGGAAGTCACACTGTTGATGCCAGTTTCAAACACTGAGTGAGGCTGGTTATTGGAAATTTCCTAAACCTCTAAGGAAGTGAGTGTTTTGCAGGTAATTATACATGCACATACAAGAGTATCTCACAACGCACTGAGTTACTACCGAATCTGTACCAGAGAGAGGAGATGCAGAAGAGCAGTATATGAGAGCATGTGCAGAAATACAAAGGATGATGAATTTCTGTGCTATACATCACATCTCTCCCCAAAAGTGTATTTATCAGAGAAAACCTAGCCATCTCCCAGTTGCCAGATGAGGAGATACAACAGCAAATGGCTAGCAGCCACTCCCAATGCTATCCTGTTATTCTGGCATAGACGCAGCGTCAAAGGCAAATAAATGAACTTGCTGAGGCAGGCACATTTCCTCCAGCAAGCGCCACAGATCTTCTAAATGGCTTTTTTGAGGCATTTAGAAATTCGTATTTGTAAGAGTGAACAGTACTTCCATAAACAAACAGTTTAGTGGGTTGTATGTTTTTGTTGACATAAGCCAGTATAAGCACGAGGTTTCTGTTTAGAAAACAAGACTTGGATCAAAAAGCTAACTTTTGTTGTGCAAGGCTTTCAAAGGGAAGGAAAGACAGGGGAAAACAGGCCCAGCAGCCACAAATTACTCCCAAGTTCTTGGCTCCAATTAGATGTCAATTTCCAAAGGACCTGAGTAGGCTGAAAATACAAAGCAGGGACTTAAACCACACTTATGTGAAATATACAGCTGCACAAGACACTCAATGGTAATTCACTTCTCTGTAGCTGCCTGGGATGTCCTGGGGTTGCTACTTTGACAGAGTATCTTAGAAATCCTGACAGCAGAGTATGTGCAAAAAAGAAAGGGGCAAAATAAAAAACCCAAATGAAAAAACACATTTCCAATTATCCTGTGGCTATTAGGACACATTTAGATCCTTGCTTATAAGACTGTATAAAACTGGAGGACAAACTGGATAGGTATAATGCTGGGAGCATTATGGTAATTTGGAAGTAAGAAGACTAACTATAAAAACTAACAGGAAGCACAGGAAAAAAGTTCAAGCCAGTCTGAGGAACTGGGTAGTGAACAACTTATCAGCTGAAAGCATTAAAAGAAACATTTTTGACAGATATGGATGACACTGGGAACTGACAAAAAAACCCCACCAAAATAAAACCCTCTCTACTCTGCTTTCGGCAGATAAACAAAACCAATGACTCTCCTACTGGCTGCAATTTGCAACTCGGAAGAAAATTCCCCTCAGCAACAAGCATATGTGATATCCTAATCAAGGAATAAAACAAATCCGTAATGTTTTTCACAGAAGCCTTTGCAATTTAATCTTGCCAGCTTACACACAATCTTTCCCCTCGCCAATGTATTCCAGAGGCACAATTTTAAGAGAACTTTGCACACAAAAATGGAATGCATTCTGAACTAATGATGTTAAAGAAACTCCCATTTTGAAAAAAATAAAGTTTTCCCATTTTAGTTCCCTCACTCATACTTGTTTAAAGCAAGCCCTGCCTTTTGCAGGAGAAATGTCACCGCTCCAGCATCTTCATACAGGATAAAAACAGTTTTAGCTAGAACAGGGCTGTGCAACTGCAAAGAAATCTGGTTTTAAGCTAAGAGAAACTGTGTAACCCAGGCTTCATTTTACACAGTTGCCACCCATCCCAAGTGGTGTAGGCATGCTGGTACAGATCTCCATAGTATGGACTAAACTGGGAATCTCACGTACACAAATGGCCATAAAAAGCAGCACAACTTCAGATCAGCTGGATTCAGCACTACAGAGAAACTAATGAAGTTCATCTAAAAAAAAAAAAAAATTAAATCCGGTCCCTTCAATGTTTCCTGGCTTAGAAGGTTTATATATAAAAAACTCCCATTTTGAAAAAAATAAAGTTTTCCCATTTTAGTTCCCTCACTCATACTTGTTTAAAGCAAGCCCTGCCTTTTGCAGGAGAAATGTCACCGCTCCAGCATCTTCATACAGGATAAAAACAGTTTTAGCTAGAACAGGGCTGTGCAACTGCAAAGAAATCTGGTTTTAAGCTAAGAGAAACTGTGTAACCCAGGCTTCATTTTCCACAGTTGCCACCCATCCCAAGTGGTGTAGGCATGCTGGTACAGATCTCCATAGTATGGACTAAACTGGGAATCTCACGTACACAAATGGCCATAAAAAGCAGCACAACTTCAGATCAGCTGGATTCAGCACTACAGAGAAACTAATGAAGTTCATCTAAAAAAAAAAAAAAATTAAATCCGGTCCCTTCAATGTTTCCTGGCTTAGAAGGTTTATGAATATACAAAAAACCCCAGCAATTTTAAGCTTTGATTCTGTATTAATGCATCTGTTCTCCATCGCGATATGGTGAGGGGAGCTTTTCCTCCTGGAGAGCAGTGCAAACAGGGTGTTTCTCTCAGTAAGAGCTGCGGGAGTTAAAACATGCAAGTGAAGAGGAAGCGAAAGAGCTGGCAACCTTTAGGTTTCACCACATGCAAAATAACTGCAGCATTACAAATTTGGGACTCTAGCAAAATGAACTGCACCCTTTGGGGAACAAAATTTTTTGTAATAAGGAAGCCTGTCCAAAGAACACAATATAACATGCTTCACTTAGTTTGAAAAACTAAGTGTCTGCATAAGCACTAGCCACTTTAAAAAAAATATATATATTAATACCAAAACCCACACATAACAAAAAATTCAACTTTACAAAATAACGAGGAATTTGTATAAGCATTGCTCTGAAGGCAAAGCAGCTAACCACAGCCATCAGAAGAGTTGGGGGTTTTGTCTAAAAGCTGAGCTGAGAAGCTCACAATTAAGGATACAGCTCTTCAGGACAGCAATCCCCGCTTTTACAGAAAAATTACAGCAAATTAGCCATTGCAGTAATGGTTCGTTTGTCCCCACAGCAGCGTTATTAGTCAAAAACACAGCACACAAATACACTGTGTACTTACACACCTGCCCATCAACACAGTAATACTTGACTATCTCGCAGTATCTGATGACTAAGTACACATACTACAACCCTGCGTGGCCACTGAAGTATCACTTCCAGCTTTACAAACGGAAACCTACAGTCAATGCCCCAAAAGGGCAAACTGATTCCCATCACCAAACACAGCACAAAACAAGCTGGAGAACATGGCCCGCCATGGCACCGGACCACACCAAGCGACCGAGCCCTGCTGTCCTCAGCCCCGCAGAAGCACTTCAACCTTTCCTTCCAGAGCTAGAGGCAAAAATACTTGTTCACCCAAATAGCAATGGCAAGCAGCAGAGCTAGCAATAAACAATAGCAATGATAATGAAAAAGAAAAGATAAAACAGAAAATACTGGTGAAAAAAATAATCAAATAATCACAACAGCGTTTGCACTGGACAAGATGTACATAACCTGACGTTCTGCATTACATCAAAATCTAAAGAGCTAAACAACTGCAAAGAACAATTGGGACATGCTTTATTTTCACTAGCTTGGAACTACAGCTACAGGCCATTCATTTAATGTTTTTGAGAACAAATATTTTAACTGCCTGAACTGTTCTGCAGACACATAGTAAAAAAATTGAAAGGTACCCAAAGATGAAAACAGGAAGGGGGAAATCAGTAAACACGCTTCATTACCTATCATGCTAGCAACTCTGTAGAAAAACTAGAACTATGGATTGCATATATAAAAAGCATTTTATATTAATTTATTCCAAAAATTTCCACTTAAGAAATAAACAAAATCCTGCATTAAACACTCTTCCCAATTAGAATTTTCCTCAACATTACAACATCCCTCTCCTTAACCTACTTGGTGCGAGAATTTAATTCCTGAGTCATGCCATTGTCATGTTCCATCCCACGAAGTAACGAGGCCGATCATTTTTCTGCTCTTTCTTATAATGGCAGCACTGCCAAAGCAAGAGCTTCTCCTTCTCCTCTCCTTTTTGGTGTCTCTTCTTGAAGCTTTATCAGCTTTCAGTCTCATTTTAGAGCCTTAGAAAAGCACGAAGCTTGTCTGCAAAGCAATACCCTGGAGAAGTTAGGGGTGACAAACTGCGTAGGTAATAACAGTGTGTGCTGAATGACAGTGTAAATGCTCCCAGTGAGGTGCAAGATGTTTTTAGCACACCGCATTTGAACCTTAGAACATTAAGGAGCCTAAGTCAGTATTTATCTTAAATTCCGTTCTTAAATGTCCTCATATACAACATGACAAAGCAAAGAAGGGCCATTCACATCAACAGAGGTGGGGCAAATTAATACCATGGAATTTTGTGAAAGGGAGTTTGAATAGTTTGTGCAAAAATTCTTAGCAAAAAGTACAGAGTTCATTCTGCACAACTCCTCAACTCCAGCTGCCACCGCAGGTTTCGAGACCCCGGTTATGGATGCTGCTCACTGACAAGCCCCTGTGCGCCCTGGGCTTCCTTCTGTGGATGTCACCACACGCCCCAGCGACTTCCTTGCTGTGGATGGGTCCCGGACGCAGGGACAGTGTTTTGTCGTGTTTCATCACAGCAACGTTTGCAAGCACGTATAGCATCTCTAT
Source organism: Aptenodytes forsteri (assembly GCF_000699145.1). Taxonomy (NCBI): domain Eukaryota; kingdom Metazoa; phylum Chordata; class Aves; order Sphenisciformes; family Spheniscidae; genus Aptenodytes; species Aptenodytes forsteri. Next base: position 8,517,569 of record NW_008794665.1, on the reverse strand, counting down.
TATTAAAAACAATAACCAAGGATTAAACTGTCTCCTCTCCCAGCAGGCAGTCGCTCAGGACTCTAGAACCACATTGTCCTACGTCCCAATAGATCTTTAAAGTCATTGTGCCTTCATGTTTTCCTTCATCCTTCCTACTCATAGGATCTCTGAGACTTCTTAAAGCCAAGAGACGCTCAGAGGCAGATGGACTTCACTATTTTTATACGTGCAAGGCAGTTCCACGAGAGCCTGTAAGGAAAACTTTTTTTTTGCGCTGCCATTTTATTTCTGGCACGTTACAACAGCAGCCTGTGATTCACCTATTACTCTCCAACCAGCTCGGAGTCGGAAAAGCAGCACAACGCCTGAAAAATAACTCACGAAGTTGTGAGGACGGAGGCGGACGGAGGCGCACGGAGGCCCCCGGCAGCGAGGCCGCGGCCCGGCCCGGCGGGCGACCACGCGGCTGTCCCCCAACC
>NW_008794665.1:8483840-8516296 GCF_000699145.1 Aptenodytes forsteri | reverse complement strand
GCCGGGCCAGGCGCGGCCCGCAACCCGGCTGGGAGCCGTTATCGCGGCCGCAACGGTGAGCTGCAGGCGAGGAGGCGGCCCTCGCCCCGGCCCAGCTGGGCGCAACCCACCGCCCTTTGTATACAGGTGCTGTACTCCCTCTTCTGCATCTTTCTTCTTCTTGCAATTGAAAACGGATTTCAGTAGCTCTATTTATAAATGAGATTAAGGTAACCTGCCTTTTCTGGAGCTGAGTATTGCCTTTTTCGAGGAACAGGACTATTGCTACCCCCTGTGTTTCAGTGGAATAAACACATTGTGGTACCACAGAAATGAACAGCAAAGCACAAAAGAAAAACACTCTTGGAGTTCATTATTTTACAAGAAAGTTCTGTTTACAGCAGTAGAGCAATCAGCAAAGCTTAACCCTTTTCTAGTCAGTCATTTGTTTGATACCACCTTATCCCACAGAATTTCCATGCCCACAAACGCAGGTTTTTGTGTTCAGTACAAACCACTGAAGCGCATCAGACCCACGGCATTATATCAGGGAAATATACAGGAAGGTGTTGTATTCCTCTGCTTTCCCTGCCCTTCATGATGTTCCTCCAACGCAATGCTGCACAAACCAAAACCAACTTTATCCGATGATGACAAAAGGATCTTAGAAACGGGGCTGTTGCAGATCTGAAAGAGTGCCACTGTCATGGAAAAACTCCACAACTGATGGCAGGGGGAGGCTCTGGGGGACTAAATAAGACCCCACTTGTGTCTGTCTTCCTAGCTCTGGAAGGGAAACCTTATGCAGCTAAGATCATGGAGCCATTCATTCCCGTTTCAGGGTCACTGCAAGCTATTATGTGAGTACAGGGAACAGCAGAAGAGACGTGCTGTTAGCAGGCAGTGACACCCAAAAGCAATAACTTGTGATACAATCACAATTTATCATAGCCAAAATTCCCCAAATTTTATTGGAGTAATTTTCCTTTAGCCAGAGTTAATTTCTGGACTTGTGTACCTTATTAATTAAATTATATTAATAGCCATGAAGTTGCTGAAGGTGAAATAAAGGGTTAAAGAGTTAAGTATATTAATTCAAGATGGCATATTTATGGTTTCATCAAGCAGAGGTAAGTAGGTCATGGTAACTGGCTTTTTTTTTTTATACCTCTACCACATACTGATGGTTTTCTCAAAATTGTCGTCTTTGGTGAGGAAAAAATCAGTGTCAGGACTAGAAAAGAGATCATTTAGTTTCGGTCAATAAGGAGCAAAGAAGCACTGCCACTCACAGCAACTTGTGGATGTTGATTCCCAGTCCCCTGCAGAAGCTAAGACTCATGTTTTTATCTATGGGCCAGGGGAAACAAGAGAACATTTTACTAGTCAGGCCTCGTGTCACTGCCAAGTTCAAAAAGATGACTTTGACTCTTTGAAAAACCTACCCTACATTTACCTTTCACACCTTTCCGATTGCCTCATGAGGCAACTCCTGCTTTGTTGGCTAAGCAACGTGTTTTGTGTCTTACAATTTCCGCTCTAAGTACTCACTGTTCACTGTAACTTAGTTTTTTTCAAATCGTACCTCAAAATGTATCTATAACATGCTTCACTTCTAAACTAACATCATACATAATTAACACTTGACAAAGAAAAGTCTACATAAAACTGTCATTGAATTTATCTGTTCGTATTCATTGAATACAGTAAATACAAAAAAATCCTGTGAAACATCACTACGGTCACAGATACCATTAAAATAGCTATAAAATGGAGTGAATGGCAAAGTTTGATTGCAACCACTAAAACAAGGTCTGGACCTGAAGGCTGTTCAAGAGGGACAGCTTTTAGCATGACTTGCTAGTTCCCAAACTTTTGCCTTTTGTTTTTCCCCCGTGGGCTTACAATGTAGTTGGTAACAAGGAGTTAGATTATGTTAACGTGAAACTAGCGTTGAATGAGCTTTCTTCTTCTGTGAGATGCAAATTAATCTCTTCCCTTCTGGTATCTATGTGTTCTGCCAATAGGAAATGGCACTTCAAGGAGAGTGATTTATGCATGCACAGCATCAGGGTTCTTGTCTTTGTATTATACATACATGACTGGCCTCAGTTCCAGTAAGAAAATGGTTAGGAAAACAAGCAGATTATTACAGACTTGAGGCTTATTATTTCAAGTCATATTCTCAGGGACATTTTTTTAAAGAGGAAACTATTTAGTAAAATAAAACAGATGGAGTTCTAGGGAAGCATGAAACTAAGGGGTAATAAGAGGGACCCTGGCCACAGTGTTTCTGAGTGGTGAAGGGTCTGTCTCGTAAATCTCAGGGCATTCGTTTTAAATCTTTGTCAAGGTAAAAAAAACAAAACAAACTTTAAGGTAGGACAGAAGGACACAGATGATCTGAATTAAAAACTTTTTCCCTGGGCAAAATATCAAGCTCTAGGAGAGCACCCTAACTCCAGGCATGTCTCACCAACTGGATTGTCGGAGGCACAAAACTGCAAGAGCAGAGATCTTTACCCTCACCACAGGGAGGAACGTGACCGAAGGTGCCGTGCATCATATTCTAAATACGTTCAAAGGGGAAGGCACACAGCCTAATTAAAGGGTAATCATCTTCATTAGCCAGCTATAGGAGTCCGCTGACAAAATGAATCAGGACCCCAATTACAGGATGATGTTCCCATCAGTCAAGGAAACAAATATGCTTAGATCTAACTTCAGTCGTGATTACAGAGAAGCCAGAGTCCCTTTTCCTCATCCTCTGTCTTGTTTCCTTCATCACAGTTCTTTTAATGCTTCCTTGTTTGTTCACGGGTACCTTGCCAGAGTTGGAGGGTAAGGGAGATAGAGCAGAGAAAACCTGATGACAAAACTCAAAGTCCCCATCTGTACAACAATACCAAACCCACGGCAGATAGTTTGAAGCTCTCCCCCTAAGGCAGTTCTATGCCGTCCTCCTTCAGTAAGCAGGATTTCCTCCTTCACTTCCAGCATCCCCCTGGAACAAAACTTTCCAATGTATCTTACTTTAAAGCCAACAGCTAGAGGTTTTTCTTTTAACTATTGCATACTTCGGTTCAAAACAGAAAATATAATAGAATGGAATAAAATTACGTGATTGTCCTGGTTTCGGCAGGGATAGAGTTAATTTCCTTTCTAGTAGCTGGTACAGTGTTTTGGATTTAGGGTGAGAACAAAGTTGATAACGCACCGATGTTTTAGTTGTTGCTAGGTAGTGCTTACACCAGCCAAGGACTCTTTAGTTTTCCATGCTCTACTGACTGAGAAGGCTGGAGGTGCACAAGAAGCTGGGAGGGGGCACAGCCAAACTGGCCAAAGGGACATTCCATACCATGTGACGTCACGCTCAGTACATAAACTGGGGAAAGCTGGCTGGGGGGGGCCGCTGCTCGGGGACTGGCTGGGCATCGGTCGGCGGGTGGTGAGCAATTGTACTGTGCATCACTTGCTTTGTGTATTATTATTATTATCATCATATTATTATTATCATTTTATTTCAATTATTAAACTGTTTTTATCTCAACCCACGACTTTTTCTAACTTGTGCTCTTCCAATTCTCTCCCCCATCCCACCGGGGCCGGGGGGGGAGCGAGCGAGCGGCTGCGTGGTGCTTAGTTGCTGACTGAGATTAAACCACGACAGTGATATATCTTCCAAAAACTGTGTCTCTACTGAGAGATTAATCTTGCATCTGGTGATGAGAAGCTGCTGCAAAAATCTCTCCTCTTCAGCAGCAAACATGAGCTAAGATCTCGAGCCTTGCTTAAAGAATTCCAGGTAAGGCCATTACAAGTCATTAGTAAACAGTCTGTATTTTCCCAGAAGTCACAAGGATGAAACCCAAACTCCTATGTTTTCATGAAGAGGGGAGCATGTAAAGTTCTTTTGCTCCTTCTGGACATGGTAGCAGCACTGTAGCCATTCAATGTAAAGACAAACTTTTTCACCAGCGAAAACTATCTTCCTTCCCAGTGCACAGAGAGCAAAAATCTCTCTTCAAAGTATAGAAGAGCAGCTTATTGCAAAATGTTAGTTAATATAATAATCTTCCTGCTCTAGTAAAGGAAGAGCATGATGACACCTATCACCGACTCGCATAGAACATAGACAAAAGCTCTGTATTTTCTACAGAGCGGTGGATCATGCCCGTAAGATTTCCTAAATAAACTGCTGGAAGGCGTGATGCCACATGGGAAAAGACCTGGACTCCAATTACAGAGATAAATTCTTACTCAAGGAATGAGAAGTGCTTACACTAGGCGGAGGATCGTAAATTACACTCTTATTACAGAGTTGCCAGGCTGTCTAAATTACACTGGAGCATTAAGTCAGTAGAGCAGAGACCTGAGTCACAATTATAGGGAAGTTACATCATCCACAGTCATCATTTTTAATTCCCTCTTCTGAGACTTTTTACTGTGTCTCCTTGTTTGTTTAGACTTGTATGCTTTCTCTTGCTTGTAAATTTATCTTTGATGCATTGTAAGCATAAATTCTATCAAAAATAATTATTGCATTTAGGAACTCGATACAGGAATGACACGTAGGATCACTTGATAGGCACAGAAGTCTCAAAAAACTATCACAGCTAAGCCATAAACTATTATTCAGGTCAGGATTGCACACACAAACATAGCTTGCACTGGGCAGGAAATCAGCGCACAGAATATGGTTCAGAGCCCCCAAAAAGGTTCAGATGAAGAAAGAACTGGGCCAAGAGGGAAAGGCTGCAGTTTGACATTTAAATTGACCCCAGCATGATAATACAGGCCAACTCACTAGGAATTCACTTAGAATAGCAGCTACGGCAAATACTGCTGGTTGAGTACATTAATTAAGTCACATATTCTATGTTGTTTGTTCTAGTTATGGAAGCAGCATATCAGTTTTTAATTTCATATTCCCAGTACAATTTTAGCAGCCCATTAGGCCTTTGTGCAGCAGGTACCCACATCAGCGCAGCTCTTCAGCGAAGAGCCTTCCTTACAACCCCGGGGGAACGCAGGGTCCCAAAGAGAAGAGTCCTGCTAGTTTCTAGGTCCCTATCACCAACATCTTTTCTGGGGGATAAAATGAAGTTTATATTCCCCATCCCTCAAGGTGCTGAGCACTCAGGACCTTGCAGGAACAGCCAGCTGAAACAACAGGAATGGTTCATATAGGGTGATGTGAATGCCACAGGCATGCTTTGAATCTTTGCCAAGAGTTTATTTGGCTGCCCAGTTGTGAATACCTGTGTCTCAGGACAAGCAGCCACACAACTGTCGCCGCTGACACAAGGGAGGCAGTGGGAGCATGTGGGGACAGGGCAGAGATTCCCCTTTCGGCACCACTGCGCCGGGTAATCAGCCTAAGCTGCCACTGGAGCCGCAGCTCCAGGGAGAAATACACAACCAACACACTGGAAAAATATGGGCAGAGATGTCCCGTTTAGGGTTTCCTAATTCTGGAGCCATTCCAGGCCCAGCTCCTGCTCAAGGCAAGGACAATCTGTCATCAGAGAGCAGTAGCACGATGGAAAAGTTCAGCTGTTCCCTCTTCCCCTGATACACCACCCGCATCAGGCAGAGCTTCAGCCAGTTTCAGGCTCTGGCTCCTTTTGCACCAGTCTGCCACAGAAATAGAGCTCAAGTCTTCAGCTTGGCACCTGCGGTATTAAGAAGAGCTTAGAAACTCTGTATTTATGTAAGCTGTTTTCCCCACTCAGGCAGTCTTAAATGACCTACACTACACCTCTAAACGATGCATGGCTTAAAATATGAGAACACGTAAACTTAATGTCATCAGTGTGGGATAGGAAGCAACAACTGTTCAGAACACAGCACAGCACAATCCTTGTGGTCAGGGGTCCTCAGGGAAACCTCTGCGTAAGTACTGAGTTAGTAGTAGCTGTGCACAGCTCGACGCGCTTCACTCAAATACAGGGAAGGGACCATGGAATCAAGGTGAAAGAGTAGAACTGAAATAAAGAAATACTTTACAGTGCAAAACCTGCAAATAGCAATAACAAATGACTCCTCAAACAAGCATAAACATTATTTATACCAGAGGAAGCCATGCACACCTAGATACACAGGCTCTTTTTGTTTGTTTTTGTTTAGTCATTTCACATTAGTCATTACAAATGAACACCAGAGCTGAGCACAAACTCTATGAGTCACAGCCATATCCATTCTAAAAATTCTGACATCCCGTTTTATGCAAATACTCAGGGACCTGAGCATCCACTCCCACCCCACTCACTTCCCAGGAAATTATACTCCATTCACCTGTTTGCAGAGCACATTTGTGCAAGGGTTTTGTGGTAATATTCTTTGTCTGGGTAATAGTTCTCCCTCCCTTTGAGGTGATATCACGTTGTCTGCCCTGTTATTGTTTTAGGCTAAGGAAGAAAGACTGCCAGGAGCATGGCAACTTGTTGGAGAAGAGGCTGGCTTCTAAGCCGTTTTACATTTGATTCATGTAAAATTCACAACTTAAAGCTGAAGGACATTCCTAGAAGTCCTAACTCTTGCTTCAGTAAGTCCTGCCTAGACCTGTTCTGCAACATGCACTGATTCTACAAGATTTTGGTTACTTCTAGTTATTTTTTTAAGGCAAGTCCTAAACTCTGAAGGAAGGAGCTGAAAGATTCTTCCTGCTACCTTAGGAAACTGCCATTGAGGAGCGAAGATAGTTCATAGGTTTTGTTTCTGTTTTGTTTTTTAAACTTCTCCAGGAAGCCATGTAACAGAACTTATTTTTTATAGCACACACTTATTTAAAGAACCAGGTATTACTGTTAACAAAGTTCACTATAACAAGAAATTAGGATGAAAAAGAGTAGAAAAGGGAAAAGGCTGGTGAAACCCACCTTTATGTAAATCAGTTCATGCAACACTGTTTGCAATACCTTGCATAGTACCAGGCACCCTATCTCAAGTACAGTCTTAGCAGGTGGTGTGAGGAGACAGATGAACACCATCAAAAATTTAAACATACTGAGAAACTGAAAGCCTTAGAAAGCAAATTAAGGAGAGGACATGATAACCGTGTATCAAAGAAAGAAGGGTATAGAGCAGTTTGGTATCTCCTGTTCTCCCCAGCACTGGAAGCCACAGAGCATTCAAGCAACTTTCAGAAATAAGAGAAAATTGTATTTTTCTTCACAGGTCATTAGATTGCAAAATTTTTCATTAGAAGAAATTATTCAATCTAAGGTCAACAATACTCAGTTATTCTGACTAGCAAAAATGCCAACAGGCTTTCACACGTCAAGCCGATCTCTAACTACGTAAGGTAGAGACGCAACTCAGCATAGGACAACCCCCACACTAGGGATTTCTCACGTTTCACCCCAGACCATCTGGTAACAGTCACTCTTAAAGGAGACCGGATACCGGAGCAGGTGGATGGGCAATGCCGCTCGATGATCTAGCTGCAGTTTGACAGTGACGGAGCAGCTGACAGACCCCTCGCGTGCTGCTTTTCTCAAAGGCTGCGTTCCTCCTGCAGAACCAATCCATCCCATCCGCACTGCTAGAGATGCCAGAGTCATGGTTGCAGAGGCACTTTACACTTTTTCCAGGAACTTAAACTTTCAAAATACATGTTTGGAAGGCTGAAAGATTTCGTGCTTGCCCTCCAAGAATAAATTACGCTTTTGTGTAAACAAAGTATTTTTGGAAATTAGAAATAATAGTTTGGATGGGGGAAAGGGGAGAGCTTGGAAACTCAAATAGCTTTTTATTTTGAATAAAAATATAAGGCACTTAGAAATACAGCCATATCACAAGAAATTGCTAAACTCCAACACCTGGATAGACAGTCAAAGCACCAATCTTTCAGAAGCTACGCACATGCTCAGCAAGCTGGATGAAGACATCCAGCACCCAGTTCTACTTTTACTCACGGCTTCCCCTAAGCTCTACTTTGGATAATGAAAGCGGCGTATTCAGCCGCCAAAGAGACAAAGAAAAGCAGAAAGAATTCCTTAGCTACAGATGATTGCTACACATTTTATTCTTTTTTCTTTGCTTCAGTGTTAGGTCATCAGGTAATTTTTAGTAACACTTTGTATTCAGAAAAGCTGGGATTTACAGCCTGCAGAATTTTTTGAAAGCGTATCTACAGAAGTTATTAAGAAAAGACAGTATTTTCCTAAATGATGTTCTAACATTAAAATAAAATCTTAATTTTTTTAAACATCTTTTCAAACAACTTACAAGAAGAATAACATTTCCTATGGCAGGCAGATTACCAAGATGGTTAATTATCACCTACTCTTCCTCACGCTTGAGGATTCTTGTGCCAATAAACACTTCACTCAAGAATCCCACAAAGCCTCAGTGTCTCACAAGCAGATACTTTCTACTCAAGTTGATAAACACAAGAAAAGAAATATTATACTACTTGCTAGCCAAACAGTACTTCCTTCCAACACTCTTGACCTTTTTAAAAAGGTCACTTTTCTTACAATGGTAACATGATTAAGGGTGTAATCGGAGATCTGTATTTGCTGATGGCTCTAGGGTGGTGTTTTCTTTTTTCATCTGGAAAAAAAAACCAAATAAAACCCACATATGTAGCTTTAAGAAAATATAAAACAGAAAATCATACAGGTGAGCAGGTACAAGAAAAACAAGATTAAAAACTCATTCTCCTTTTCCAAATACTTTTTTTTTTTTAAAAACAGATTCTGAAATACTTCCAGGAGTTCTGCCATCTGCTCTATTTATCTTCTGTAGAAGTGTGCAACTGCTAAAATCTTGTGCATGATCGGTATTCCGAGTTAGGCAGCTCCATCACTTTTGCTAAGGACTGTCAGAGGAAAATAAGAAGAAATTCTGTGAAGTATTCGATATTTTCTAGTTATCAAAATTGTAAAGGAAAAGACATCAAAGGCCCTGCAAGTGGAAATCAGTAAGAATTCAGGATTGGAGCGTAAATTGAAGAAGCACCTATAATGTGGTTATTTGAATTTTCATTGCTCTTGTAATAATCTCTTTCACATGGCACCAATCATGTGAGAATTCCCTTGCTGTGCTCAAACAAGTAGGATGCCTTTGGATTTTTCATGAAAAGGCATCATTGGTAGCCTGCAAGGAAAACCAAAATGTTCTCAAGAGACTTCAAATCCCAGCAATAGTTGTAACCACACTTTGCAGATTCCTGCATCTGAATGTAACATAACATCAGTTTAAGTACAGGCATGCAAGGCTGCTAGAAATGTGCTTTTTTAATTCTAGGAATTGACAGATAAAGAAAGATACATCAATAAATCATTACAGTCTGCCCACCCCACCTTTAAAATTCCCACGCAACTGTACCAAAAAACCCTATTATGCTAAATCTCAGAATTATCTGGGTCCAACAGGCATTACTATGACATTCTTCTAATTAGAACTTAACTTTTGTGATTCTGAAAGAATTATATTCTACCTCATTTATGAAAACCTGAGAAGCAATAGTGTATGTAGGCAGCCCTCCACCCCTTTTTTAAACAGAGTAAACTACGAGAAAGAATTACAGAAAAGATTTAGCATGTATTAAAATCTGAAGAACTGCTTTTAAACAAAAGTCACTAAAGTAATTTTTGACATAGTAACTGACACATATTTGGAGTACTCCATAAATTCATTGCCAGTTAGAGCCTCAGACCTCCAAACTCGCTATTACTGAAACTGGCTGCTAAGCTTTTGCAGGGTTACATCCTGCCCGCAATCAGAATACAGCACTGAGACAAAATATACTCTAAAATTGAAATCAAAATGAGATCTTTTAGGGCTCTTATGCATGAGTTAATACTTCTAACTACAGAAATCAGCGATCAAGGTTGCAATTATTCCCTCATAAACCCACTTCTGTCCCATACCTTGAAAATTTTGCATAACATTCTTAAAACATATTTGGCCTGAAAAAATGTTAAGACTGCGCATTTAAAATTACTGAAGAGCTCCTGACTCTCAGGATTACTAACAACCACTTCTGTTTTTTTAAAAACAACAGTAATGACAACACCATCTTTTCAGCATCTGACAAAATGTACAGAAAACCAAAGCCAAACAGAATCACCCACACCTGGTCATCTTTTCTCCACTGCCATGAAGCTCTACATCAAGATTAATGAATAGGCTCATTTCTAATAAGCTTAAGAACATAATACAGAATCAAGCTTAGTAATAATTCTCTGGGAGCTGCATCACATGTCCTACCATTGTAAGAGCTTCCTGGATTGCAATTTCTCCAACAGGAACTCCATACTACTTGGTCGGTAGAAGAGGTACCAGATGTTGCTTTTCGAACTAAGACATGGAAAGGGAGGCCCACTGTCAGTATTTAAAATGCTGAGAACTTGAACTGATCCCCTAAAGACTTGCTTAGCTGGGGCTGGGAAACATTGTCCCCCGCAAATCTTAAATTTCTCATTAAATAGGCATGATTTATATTACGCAGTGTTGAAGGTGTTTTGGGAAGAGTTCAATCCCTAAAATGGCTAGAGATCTTCTTTGGACAGTTCAGGACTTTATTTAAACAGATATGAAAGCATGCCCCTTCTCTCTCCTCTAAAACGTTACTCAGTAGGCAAAAAGCTTGTTGAGCTTCACAGTGCATCCCTTGGTAGGGATTAATCTTTTGGCGTGTATCTTCTGGTACAGTGGTTGATCCAAACCATCGTAAGTAAAACTGTCTTTTAGATACTTTTGCCATGCCTCTAATGTTCAAAACACTAAATCCTGAGATGTTTCAAATTCAAGATAGCTCTATGAGACTGTCTTTGTAAAATTTAAACTAAATTAATTAGTTAGTGCTCTGTAATTAGTAAAAAATAACTAGATTCTCTGTGCCGTGTAATGATTTTACTGAACAAATAGCTCTCAAGATGTATTTTTCATAATTTTATATACAAAACCCATAGAAGAATAAAGCTTTAAGTAATGATTTCACAGAATACGTTGCAAATAATCATGGCATAGTATGTTCCTAGATATTCAATACCAAGCTCACAAGTCAGAAGCATCTATCATGGGGCATTTAAAATTGTAACATGCTCTCCTCATCTTTGCAATTACAAATGATTTTTAAGATGCCCCACTTCAGCAGCACTTAGCTTTCACCCAATGCAAATTAATCTACAAACAAGTACTGAAATCCTGGAGGTCTGATTTAGGGACAACATTCAGCATCGCCTCAGACATTTATTACATGATAAATTAATTTACTAAATGGAAAGTTTCTCTTAAGTAATCTTTGGGTAACTTAAACACATTTAGTTAAGGACAACACACAAATCTAACTTATAAGGTATCTTCTCCAAACAACGAGTTTGTGCTAACATGCAGAATAACACCACTCGCAGAAATTAATTAGAGCAGCTTTTAAAGCATTTGCAATCCATAGTTAGTACTTTTCTTCCTTGACTATTTCATTCAGGGGACATGGCAGTTAAAATGCAATGTTAGCATTTTCAAGGCTACTTTAAAATAAAATGTAATCATACTAAATAATTTACTTTTTTGTACTTAATTATTTCATTGTAGTCACATTTCATTAAACCAAACAAATAAACAAAGTTCAGGAAAGTATGAGTGATTGTGCTTTATGAATTATTTCTAACGTGCCTCTAAAAAACCAAACCAAAACCATCTCAACTTACAACCAAATCTAAAAATCTGGGATAAATCTATCAAAAAGCCCAAACCATTGAGTTACCGAAACATTAGTAAGAACAAGGTTTCAGAAAGATGCAACAGTGTGATTACATTTTGAATTTTGACATTTCAAAGCCTTTACTTCCATTGCTATAAGGTAATTAATTTTTACCCCCCCCTCTTTTTTTTTTTTTTCAGATCACAGCAGAAGTCCAATCAAGTGTGCGTGAGTGATTACCCATGCTTACTCTAAATGGCAGACAACACAAGTTACAGAATCCTGGACCAAGACTACAGTAGTTTACAAAATGTAAAACAAGGTTAACAGATATGCCTTCTTTAGGATAATACATAAGAAGGAGTTTAGGAACTTTATATCAATAGCTCATTTCAGACTATGCAGTGTTTTCCCCTCCCTTCCAGAGGTCTGTGAAATAAAGTGGTAAACATGTTCTCTTCAATATTTAGTTCAGCAAGAGTTTAGTTGCAAAAAGATTATACTTGCATAAATATAAAAACACATGATAAAGCAAAATATTTTTAATTAGTAAGCCAATCATAAATAAATTCACCTAAAATTAACAGAAGAAGCAGCTGTGTTCTTTCTACATGGATACTTTTTTTTTTTTTTAGCATGTTTTAATAGTCAACTTCATTGTCTAGCCTGGGACAAAACAATTCATCATTGAGCACTCAACAATTCTGCACACTGAGCTAAGTCTTTTTTTTTAGTTACATTTTTTACATTTTCTTTACAAATGTAATACTTATGTACATTATATATTTTGTTTCTACAATTGATGTACTTTACTGAAACTCTACAACTTTCACAGGGAATTCGCAAGTCTTTAGTAAATATGAATCATTTCTTTTAAAAAGAAATTCATATAAACAACCAACATACAGCACTGCCCTTTGACATCTCTTAAGAATTTGGATCTGGAAGGGCTACTATAATAAATGTAAGAAAAAAGGCTTTACCGAATTGTACAGTTCATTAAGAAATATCATCCCACATAGCTACATAAATTCACCAGCTTGCAATAAACAGAGCACCATACCGCTGCACAACTGGAAACGTGTATAAACCAATTTAAAGTTTACTAGTGAAACAGCTTCATCACTCCTAGCACTTTTGGACTGAAGTAAATCTGCAAAATTCTTTTGGAAATGTATATACTTCTTTAGCTGTAAAGCTTCCAAAACAGTGCTGGTCACTGTATGTTGTGAAGAACAAGTATCCACTTTTGTAACTTCCCACATGCTTCTCTCAGTCCACGCTTCTGTCTGAAGTCAGGATTCTTCTTCTATTTATTCCTTGTTCACTTACAAATCTGCTGTTGAATATTAAGTAAGAATTCATAATATGAGAAAGCTGCTTCTGTCCGATCCTCAATTAAATGCTGAAAAAAATCTGTTTTGGCAGGGTTCTCATCTCTGAAAGAAGAGAGGAAGGTATCTTAGTCCAAACATTAAGCAAAAAATCCACTGTAAATTCAAGCGGAGGCGTAAGTTCTAATGAATTGCTTACTGTCCTTTCGAGTCTAAATTCAGTCCAAAGATACCACAACTGCAAATAATCCAAAGTTTAGAAAAAAACCCTAAAGTTTGTAATATGCTATCAAACAACAGCATCTTTTTAAGAAGTATAAAACGGTAGAAAAGTGGGTGAAATAGCATTTAAAATATCTTGTAGAAACACAAGAAAGGAAATATAAAAATGATTTTGTTTTAGAAGTTAACAAATATGCTCGTGGCAATGAATTCTGAAAGGGTTAAATTAAATCCTGATAAAGATTAAAAAACTGGAAAGTTTACATCTCTGGTTACATGTAATCTCAATCCCCCTCCCCAGTTTTTCTTATTTGGCAACAGAATAAAGAAGGTAAACACGTCAAAGACCTAGTATCCAAAATTACTGCCCCAATAAAAATTTACTGGGACACAGCAAATATTTGCTGGGGCACAGTCCTCTGTACTGGCATGGTACAGCGTGCAGTAAAGCTCTGCTATTTACTATGGTCTCTCAGCAGTACTCGCAATTCAAGCAGCAGCCACAACACCAACAGTTGAAGAGCTTCAGTCCTATATTTAAACATTATTTATCTGAGTAAGAAAGTCATCATACTCTCTTTAAAACGTGATCTCCCATCAGGCTCAGTAAACCGAGTACTCTAGAGAAGACAAATGTAAACTCAAGTATAAACATTTTATAGAATTTAAACTTCTGTAAGCGGGTCATGGCTTGAAAAGGTTTCAGAACTTGCCTCGTATGTCATAAATCAACTGCGCTCCTATGGAGCTCAGTAACAAATACATACAATTATTAAACCATCTACAGATTATTAACCTTACTGAATAATTTCTTTTAAAAAGAAATTCATATAAACAACCAACATACAGCACAACCCTTTGACATCTCTTAAGAATTTGGATCTGGAAGGGCTACTATAATAAATGTAAGAAAAAAGGCTTTACCGAATTGTACAGTTCATTAAGAAATATCATCCCACATAGCTACATAAATTCACCAGCTTGCAATAAACAGAGCACCATACCGCTGCACAACTGGAAACGTGTATAAACCAATTTAAAGTTTACTAGTGAAACAGCTTCATCACTCCTAGCACTTTTGGACTGAAGTAAATCTGCAAAATTCTTTTGGAAATGTATATACTTCTTTAGCTGTAAAGCTTCCAAAACAGTGCTGGTCACTGTATGTTGTGAAGAACAAGTATCCACTTTTGTAACTTCCCACATGCTTCTCTCAGTCCACGCTTCTGTCTGAAGTCAGGATTCTTCTTCTATTTATTCCTTGTTCACTTACAAATCTGCTGTTGAATATTAAGTAAGAATTCATAATATGAGAAAGCTGCTTCTGTCCGATCCTCAATTAAATGCTGAAAAAAATCTGTTTTGGCAGGGTTCTCATCTCTGAAAGAAGAGAGGAAGGTATCTTAGTCCAAACATTAAGCAAAAAATCCACTGTAAATTCAAGCGGAGGCGTAAGTTCTAATGAATTGCTTACTGTCCTTTCGAGTCTAAATTCAGTCCAAAGATACCACAACTGCAAATAATCCAAAGTTTAGAAAAAAACCCTAAAGTTTGTAATATGCTATCAAACAACAGCATCTTTTTAAGAAGTATAAAACGGTAGAAAAGTGGGTGAAATAGCATTTAAAATATCTTGTAGAAACACAAGAAAGGAAATATAAAAATGATTTTGTTTTAGAAGTTAACAAATATGCTCGTGGCAATGAATTCTGAAAGGGTTAAATTAAATCCTGATAAAGATTAAAAAACTGGAAAGTTTACATCTCTGGTTACATGTAATCTCAATCCCCCTCCCCAGTTTTTCTTATTTGGCAACAGAATAAAGAAGGTAAACACGTCAAAGACCTAGTATCCAATATAAAAATGATTTTGTTTTAGAAGTTAACAAATATGCTCGTGGCAATGAATTCTGAAAGGGTTAAATTAAATCCTGATAAAGATTAAAAAACTGGAAAGTTTACATCTCTGGTTACATGTAATCTCAATCCCCCTCCCCAGTTTTTCTTATTTGGCAACAGAATAAAGAAGGTAAACACGTCAAAGACCTAGTATCCAAAATTACTGCCCCAATAAAAATTTACTGGGACACAGCAAATATTTGCTGGGGCACAGTCCTCTGTACTGGCATGGTACAGCGTGCAGTAAAGCTCTGCTATTTACTATGGTCTCTCAGCAGTACTCGCAATTCAAGCAGCAGCCACAACACCAACAGTTGAAGAGCTTCAGTCCTATATTTAAACATTATTTATCTGAGTAAGAAAGTCATCATACTCTCTTTAAAACGTGATCTCCCATCAGGCTCAGTAAACCGAGTACTCTAGAGAAGACAAATGTAAACTCAAGTATAAACATTTTATAGAATTTAAACTTCTGTAAGCGGGTCATGGCTTGAAAAGGTTTCAGAACTTGCCTCGTATGTCATAAATCAACTGCGCTCCTATGGAGCTCAGTAACAAATACATACAATTATTAAACCATCTACAGATTATTAACCTTACTTGAATTTTTTTTATATGCATGTATTGAAATTATAAAAGCTGTACCACAAATTAACCTGGTTAACCCCATTGATCATAAGGATATCCACTGCTTCAGTATATTCTTAACAATATAAAAATATGCATCTAATTCCTACCAATAAAACTATTAGTAACTGAATTTGCACTAGATTTAAAGATGACCTTTGCTGCTAAGGGGTTTTAGATAACAGCACTATATCAACTGGAAAGAGGATGTTATTCAGTTTCTTCCAGGTCAGATATTCCCACCTTTCATCAGTGTCAATTAGAAATTGTAAAAACAAGTTGCCAATAATTACTCGATATCTAACAGAAATACTTACTTTATTACTTGAAGAACTGGACTTAAAGGTCTACTGTCTCTAAGCCAAGATATAAAAGATCGTGTCCTTTCTGAAGAAAGTGCATCTACCTCAGGAAGCTGCGTCTGGTGGAAGGTAATTGGAAGAAGTCATCATCTTTTATTATCAAAACTATGGTAAAAAAATAGATCCTGATAATCATAACATGACGCAAGCCACAATTTCTATTAAGAAGTTACCAACCATGGATTACATATACACATTTTTTCTTTAGCATAAAGTACAAAAATTCAGTAATATCTGTTCTGTAGGAAGTAGTAGATCTTGAACTTAAACTGCCTTTGAAGTGCAAAAGATTTTAGAAAGCAAGCTCATTTAAAAAGTCATCTTTTCAAAATGCTGCTGTTGCGGTTTTCTTGCCTTTATCTTCCCCTGTCAATCAAGTTCCTACATGTTGCATTTTGCATCACTGAAAAGATGAACAAAACATGAAGAAGTGAAATCTGAATTGTAAGCAAATTTAAATGCAAAGATTATACTGGACTATTTGGTTGGGGAATGAGCTGAAAAAAAAATAGAGTTAAAAAAAACTTGAGCCGTTCACTGAGCTAAATATACCAACTCTTAGGCCGATATAACCTTTTAAGACAATTAATATGACATAAAAGAATTAATTACAGATTTAAACGTAGTTCCATTGTTACCTTTGTAATAAATAAATGGAAGACAATTTAAAAACAAAGATAACTTTTTTGGTTAGTTTTTTCTCTCATTTTCATTATAATAAATGCTATATAACCACTGAAAAAAAAGTTATCATCCTTCCTTTATCCGAGTTCTTCCCGAAAACTCTGTCAACTAATACTTACCACCAGCAGATCAGAGGGAACAGTTTTAAATTGGTAATACAAGCAAAATACAAAACTCTGAAGAAGCAGTCCAATTTTATAGTAGTCTTAAAGCTCACCGCTCTTAACCTGTTCTTATAATTACCACTTGTCACTTACTTTTCCCCTTCATACTATGCAAGCTTTATAAGCAGGAAATATCTTCCTATGTGTTTCTACAATGACTAACACATATTTGGTACTATCTGAATATAACCATCCAATTCTGAACTTTCTAGAGTGTCTCAAAAGGGTCCATCCTTACCCGCCACTTTTTGACATTTTGGAATCACTACCCACAGAAGAGGGGTCTTCTCTTTAATTGCTGCTCTGTTCCATGCACAAGACTATAGGTACAGGTTATAACATAAAACCCCTCCACCAACCAAAACACACATCCAAGGGCTTGGAAGACGAGCAAAACTTAACTCTTACCCTTTACTTAGAGGCCTATCACATCATACCATAGACTTGGTGTCTTACACACCAGGTTTGGAGAACACAACTCTTCTGAAAACCATGATATCAATAAAATAACTCTAATCTTAACAAATAACACGTCTGAATAGATAATTTTCATATTCATTCTATGAAATGCCATCCTAGTCTTGTGAGCCCCCATGTATTTCCATAAAAATAAAAGCAGTAATGTCATAGAACAATTTTTTGGCATTCCATGAATGCCAAAATTTACATGTTTACATTCTTTCCTTGAAAGCATTTGACAACTTCTGTCTGTCTCCTATGAAGTTGGCAAGAGGTTAGAAGGTACCCAGTAAAAAAACCCTAATTCATAGTTACATAATTAAAGACTGAAAATGCAGAAAAAATAGATTAAATATAGATTCCAAATGTAAGCACTATACAGCACAGCTCATTAAAACGCCTACCATTTTCTGCGGTACTGACGCATAGTTTGGGTATCCAAGGACATCTTTTATGAAGTTGTTATCACAAGAGGTTAGAAGGTACCCAGTAAAAAAACCCTAATTCATAGTTACATAATTAAAGACTGAAAATGCAGAAAAAATAGATTAAATATAGATTCCAAATGTAAGCACTATACAGCACAGCTCATTAAAACGCCTACCATTTTCTGCGGTACTGACGCATAGTTTGGGTATCCAAGGACATCTTTTATGAAGTTGTTATAACAGTTTTTTCCAATCCAAATGTAAAAAATCTGCAAGAAGTCAGAATCGGTTTTAGTAAAGGCCTTACATGCATTTTAGAGAAAGAGACAAGTGGTGACGTAATTGGAATAATATCAGAATAATAACTTTCATTCAAATGAATCACTTGAGAGCTCCAGTTGTAATTCATATATACATCTTTATATTCATTATTTGTACATTTACTTATTAATACATTGGTAGCATTGGGAATAAGATCATTAAATGTAAAAAAAATATACTGGCAGAATGCAAATACTGAAAGAATGAGGATGCAGGACACATCTATATTGGAACAGTTAATACACTAACTTCCCATGTTACCTCCCTAAAATGAAAAACCTAAAATTTTATAAAGTCACACCACTGTGTCAGTTACTGCACACTGACTTCCCAGTCTAAACAAATCATAGTAAAGCATCAATTATGAAAATACATTATAGTTGTTATTTCGGACATCTGGAGGCACAAGCTAGTTCGACATTCACACTCAGCCCCTGAGTTTAAAAGCTTAAGTTAACTTTAACTTAAGGTTAAGCTAAAAGTTTAAAGGTTTAAAGCACTTTTTAGACTGCCATTAGAATAGCATAATGTTTTATCACATTATTCAAGTGGCATAATACTTTATCCAATTAAGTGTGTTTTAGTATAATTTCTATGAATACCTTAAACTGTATCTACAGATTTTGTTCACTCCCCACAATTCCCTCACTCTTGCAACTCTTATGTCACACAAGCCACAAATCATAAAACCACTCGTATTTATGCATAACTGAGAAGGTTCCTGCATCAATGAGAAGTGCTTTGTTAGAAAGACTGTAGTACATACAATTTAATAATCATTAAGAGAAATTTTGGAAAATGGGAATCCATTATTTCCAGAAAAAAACCACCACCTTGCTGTGAACTCTTGGTATATTCTGATCAGTCCAGCATGAAAAAAAAATTAACCTCTGAAGCCTTAATATGCAACATCAAAGATACTCCTCTGATCAAAATATGAAAGCCTTTCACTGGAACACAGATTACTGCCAGGTTACCTGGAATGCTGATTCACTACACTGTTATTGTTGACAGTTGACCACTTTTAACAATTCAGCATAAATTGCCTTTTTTTCTTTAAAGAAAAAAAATGGAATGTGTGAAACTGGTAACTTACTGAACCACAATCCATAAGAAAAGCTCCTTCTCTTGTCAACTTCTCTGCAGACAACTTCTGAAGAGGTGGCTGAGGAACAACTCTGTCATTTACGTGTATTGTACTCTGTAACAAAAAACAATACTCAATAACACTAAAATATAAATAAATCCTATTTTTTATCTTAACCAGGTAAAATAAAACAGGAAAAAACACTGTTAATCTCTAGCAAAATTTTGAGGATTCTCATGTTAACAAAATGCCATGTTAAGCCTAAAATGACTACGTTCAGACAATTCTAGAATGTTGCTTAGCCTAAAGGCTACTTTATTACCTAAAAAAGAATAATGCAAGTTCATTTAAGTTGTGTATGTAACACTTCTCATGCTATAGATGCCAAACTTTCAAAAGGATTCTAGTATTTACACTTAAATTTTCTACAAACAACCTCCACAGATTTTTTCATTGCATTCAACTTCACTATAAATGTTGCAAGAGGAGAAAAACGTCGAATTCTACTCCCTATAAGGGTTCACTGTTTTACTGCATTTAAGTAACAAAGTTCCTTGATTTAAATCCTGCCTGAAGCGATACATGGGTTTGTCCACAGAGCACTATGACTGATCTGATTAAACAATCCGTCTGTTAGCAGTGACATTATTAAAAAAATACCCCCCCTTCCTCCCCAGCAATAAAAACAAACAAAAGCAATAAAAAAGCAAAAAAATCCCAAAAAGCTTCTAATGACGAATATTAAGCTACTGAATTCCACTTGGGAAAGTTTCAGGCTTTACTAAATGCTCTCAAGAATCAAGTGTTAAGAGAAAAGAAAACCAGCAAAAACATTTTAAAAAATTCTGTAATACGTATCATAGAATTTTCTAAGGAAACAAGAATTAAGAACAGCCTCTGTCACAAATACTTTAAACTGAAGTAGTACTAAATAGCAGATTAGCACTCTGCTACATGATTTAAAATGTGGTTTGTCAATTAATTTCAGTAGGTCAAATAAGCCCTATTTTCTGTATTATTCTACCAGAAATAACTGATCTGAAATCCTTTGCTAATAAAACCAGATCTCCCAAAGACACTGCTGGTTCTTTACAGCACTCACATACTGAATATAGTGTTTCAGCATAAGTTCCACAAATAACTTAAAGTTAGTTGAAGAAGTTGGCTTCTCAAATACTGGGGAGGGAAGTATAAAAAGACTAACTAATCAATTCCACTGAAGAACACTGAGTTTAGACTCGCGTATGTGAGTTTTTGAAATACCTTAAAGAAACTGAGACTATAAATAGCTCACAGGTTGTGCTGAACTATACCAACTGCCAGAGAAACTACTCAGGTTACCATATAATCTTGTATGACACTTAAAGACAAACTCCTACATATACTTTGCCAAAGCCAGTGACTAACAAGCTTATGAAAACTTACTTAAAAAACCAACTTATTTTTGCAATTACAACTAAGTTTGACCTTAAATAAAATCCCATCTTACTATTAAAAAATGCATCCATTTCCTAGGCTACCTCTGTAAAAAGGTGAACTAATAAAACCTGGTTTCGTACATGAAGTACTTCCTCAGCCTGATCATGACCATCTAGAAGTACAATTCTGTTTCATCCTCATCAGTCTGAGAAACCACTGGAAGTTTGTTATTGCAGGCAACTTTATCTGGTTTCAGTACACAAAACCTAGAATCCTCCACCAAATCTACTTCATCCATTTCCCCCAGACAGTTCTAAAACACAAAACCACACTGGAGATGTTTCCAATGCATACAATCTTCTCTGCTTTCTTTGTATAATAGAAAAACACGGAATTACTGTGGTCACTGAAACAAGGTGAAGTAAACCCACAGTTCTGCTCATAACACACTACTGTACTTGCAACTCAAAACTTGAAAATAAATGTTTTTCTTGATTTTTTTAATAACTTATGGAAAATGCTTAGATTACATTACGGTAACAACTTTAAATTATTGCAGCATAACATCAGGTTTAACAGACCATTAAAACTAGAAAATGTTATGAAACAGGCTTCATACATTACCTCATCAATCAACTTGTCTATTCTGTACAAGTTGGGATGTATCATTTTCATCAAATGAACAAGAGGCTGGCTCTTCATCTGGCACATTGCATATACGCGATCATCCAAGCGTGTACTCATGCCTGTTCTAAACGCTTTCTGCAAGAGAACAGCATTGTTACTCAAATAAATCCTGTATTTTATGTCACATCTAAACAGTGCATTTCGGATTTTTTGAAAGCGTCAAGCAAAGATGGCAAAGCTTTTGTAAAGAAATGTATCTTATTGAGATACATTAGAATCGCAATCAAATACAACTTGAATACAATACTTTTTAAAACTTAATCCATTCTCCCTCCTTATTGATGAGATGAATGAGAACAAGAAAAATTCCCCCCCCCCACTTAGTGTAAAATTTGTATGTGATTGGGCCAGCATTTCTCATTTTTATTCTTGACAAATGTTACTGCCCTGTGAAACTCACCAATGCAAGATATCATAGGAAGATATGAGCCTAGCAGAGTTCAAAAAAGATACTTCTGTGGATAAGATTAACTCTGATTTTATACTAGTAAGAATTAAATGTTACGGAAAAGCTTTGGAAGGGAAAGATACTTTCATGTTTTAGAGCAGAAACTAGGCTCTCATAGGATAAAATTTATTTTAGAACTCTCCTACTGGATTTTTCAGATCTCCTTTAGAAGCAATCGGTAAACGATCGCTGTTAGAAGCAACACAATGGAGTAAGCACCATATTCTGATTCAACAGGGAATATTCCTATAATCAAAGTTCATATTCACTTCTTCAATAAAGCTAAGTCCATCAAGTCCTCTTCTCCTTGGCTGCCACAAGCATTTTGGTTTCTCTATATCCCAGGCTTTTTTATTATTGTTAACAAGGATAATAAAAAAAACCCCAAAACCCTAAACAACTTATTTTCTCAGCCACTCTTACTTGTCTTTTACACAGATCCTCTTGATAATAAATGGTCTGGTTTTTTCCCCACCATTAACTGCCTTACTTATGCAACTACCAAAGAAGTCCTAATCAGTAGAGACTGAAGTAATCACTAAGCCAAAGAAAATAAGTTATTAAGATTGGATTTCTTACCAAACTTACATAAAGGCTTATTCATGATAAAGTAATCACTAAGCCAAAGAAAATAAGTTAAGATTGGATTTCTTACCAAACTTACATAAAGGCTTATTCATGATAAGAAAACAAAGAACTGTCAGACATGAAAATCTCTAAGGTATGAGATTTATTGATGATAAAAAGAGGAATTACCGCAGGGTTTTAAGTATGATGTTTGGTAATACAAAGATATTAAAAAAAAAAGTAGTAACTACTTTTATGTGAACTTTAAACTGTAACACTTTAGTTTCTGCAATAGATTTCATGATATCCCCATGGAAACTCATTTTCCTTCTTGGTACTTTAAAGTAGAAAGTACATGCACTGAAAAATATTTGACTTGTTTTTTCTTCATAAAATAAAATTGAAGAAGTACTAATAAGTGGCTTCCAACAATCTTTATGGGCAGCACTAATTAGCTGCCAAAATCAGAGAAATGCACTTTAGTTTCTGCAATAGATTTCATGATATCCCCATGGAAACTCATTTTCCTTCTTGGTACTTTAAAGTAGAAAGTACATGCACTGAAAAATATTTGACTTGTTTTTTCTTCATAAAATAAAATTGAAGAAGTACTAATAAGTGGCTTCCAACAATCTTTATGGGCAGCACTAATTAGCTGCCAAAATCATAGAAATGCTAATTGTTAGAATATATATATTTTTGTTTTAATTGTAAAACAAAGTAAGACAATTTATTATTATAAAAAGTTCAAAATCAAATTAACCAATAAACTGTTCAGGCACTAATCATTTAAAATAAGCTAACATGGTCATCTTTTATGTGAAAGTCCTGTAAGCTCAAAGAGGATAATCCAATTTTCATAATTTTAGAAAAGTGCAGATATTGCTTGACCTAGAGCTGAAGAATTCCTCAGCTCTAGGAATGATGATGGAACAATGAATTAAACAGCAAACATTAATCCACTAGATTATACATACCTGTTTGAGAAGGGCCAAAATATACAGTGGAAACAGCTTGAGGGAATTTGGTGCTATCAGCATGGACTGCTGCAGATTTGAGGCAGTTGACATGTATGCTGCCAAGGAGTCTACCACGGCATTAACTAAGGCATCTCTTGCATCTGAAAGACTAGATGAAACTGAGCGATCCACAGCTGTTGGGTTAGAAGGATACAAGAAGTTACTAGAGTTGGCCTCATTCATTCCCTTGAATTTTGAAAATATTAGTTGTGCTTCTGGGTGATATTTTAGGATTTTTAAAAAACCACACCTGTGGTCCTAACTTTTTTTAGGAGTAAATAAGACGATCGCCCATACAGAAACTCAACTTTCATGATGCTTAAGAAATACAGTGTGGCTGATCTCCGCTCTCTAGTTCCTACACTCTTGGAGAATTTAAAAAATTGTTTAAAGCTGTGGTATATACTCGAGGCTAAATATAAATCCTGTTTTAAATCTTATACAAATAACTTAGCTATTGCTGAAACTCTCTGCTGTCCTACCTCCAAGATAAGATTTGCAGCAGTTATTTTTGATCTTCCCCCCCCCAAGAAACTTCGTCCATTATTTCAGTGGCATAATTATGATTAGTGTAAATAAAGCTTCATCTTTCTCTGCTGAGAAAGGGCTGCAAATCCTTTGGTTGGAGGAAGCCACCTGCTGGACTGAATGCACATTTAAGACGAGATACAGAAGTACTATTTATTTCTTCTAATTTATTTGACTATTAATATATAACATAGGATATACTAAAATGCTGCACAGAGCCATACACGTTCAATGGCAGAGATCAGTCTATGAAACGGCTACTTATGACCCACAAGCAGGGGATAAGTAAGAATCCTCAAACTAGCAACAACAGATAGAAACATAGAAAACTAATGCACCTCTCAGATACACCGTTGTCAGAAGTTCCCTTTCAGCCTCCAGCAACTCACTAAACTGAATCACTCTGTTCCTTAAGTAATCCTAGAACGCTAAAGTTTGAGATGATAACTGTGATGATGATGATACAAAAATGAGAGTTTTGATCCAAGTGTGTTAGGATTCTTTGTCCTTTAATAAACTCTAGAGAACAACGTAAAAAGGCTCCTTTTAAAAGATTAAAGTCAACTAACTATTCCGACTAAGGAATATTTCAGTTAATAGTTTTGGTATAACTTTGATTTTGTCATCTTTTGTATTCTCAGGCTTCAGTGTGCTCCACTCCAGCCTTTTTCTACAATACCCAGGCTTCGTTCACTACTTCATTTAAACAGCTGCCAAAACTAAGAACATACAAAAAGATATTTGAATCTTCCTGGTCTGTACTCACCCATGTTTGCCAAGAGGCACACAACTGCTTGTACATCTGCTCCTGCATATACATCAGCCAGTGAACTTACTACAGGCAAGCAAAGTGTGTGCACTCGAATTCGACGTTCACCTAATTAAAAAAAAGTAGAAATCATTATGCAGTATCTCCTGGTAGAGGTATACAAATTCAGTCATTACAGCATATCTCCTCTCATCTAAGATGCACTCATTTTGTAAAAACACACCAGTCAGGAAATTGCTGTAGCACTATCTCCCGCTCCTGTCTCTTAACCCGTTCAAATTCTGCAATGCTCTAAAGCATTCAACTTATGAATCAGCACAAGTTCGTAACACAAACTAGCTTATAACATCCATGATAAGTCTCTTGATCCTACAAATGAAGTACGTTGATTTCCATCCCAAAATTTTGTGGCACCTTCCACAACAGAAAGTAGCTGCTATTCTTTATGCCCACCCAATGTACCAGCAACTTGCTCCAATCCATCACGGGTCTGTGATTTTCGACAAAGTGCGTGCCAAACATGTTATTGCTTATAACAATGGTATGCCTTTTAAGTAAAGGAATCTTGCTGAACCAACTTTATGCAAGACAGAGATAAACTACATTTTCCCATCAAAATAGAGTTTATAAAGATTTACATTATTTGATTAACTGCCAAGTAAGCTCACTAGCTTTGACAAGATTCTCTTAGGGTATAGAGAACAACAAAAGGCTGTGGAACTAACTATACAAACATTATGTTAGAAAAAGAACCAAAAAGCTCAGTGGCCAATTCATTTGAATTTATTTACCTTTGCTGGAAGTATACAAAAGAGCTGTTTGAAAACAAACCAAAGATGTGTCAGTCAGACTTTCCTCAATGGACATTTGTACTGCAAATCCAGCATCAGGATTGACATTGGCAAGGGACAATAAATCAGTAGATCGTACAAAAAAGTTCCCATGAAAAGTGTGTATTGAAAGACCTAGAAGCAGATTAAATAATTCAGAGTGAGGTTCAAACAGCATGAAAAACTAGTATCAATAACTAAAACCCACAGCCCTCAAGCTATGTTTAAAAAAAACAGTAAAAATACTTATTCTATCATGCAGAATCAATTATGTGAATCATTAGATATTTCAGCATGATCCTGTAGAGTTCATGTTCAATTCTGAACACTCCAAACTGAACAATGCCCTTACACTACACATGTCAACTTAGTTGAAGTGAGATGGTGCCATCTTAAGTAAAAAACAAAACACCAAATGGCAAAAGCTAACATAACTTATATAAAGAAGGTAACTATCTTACTCTTCAGTGAAAGAGAAATAACCTGAAATCTCACGTTGCTAAAGACTAAGCACATTCAAAGTGACAGTTAACGTGCTTACACCAACTTTTCCACATGAATCAGTATTTAAAACATACCTTTTGTACATCTTATGCGCATAACTGCTTCAAATCCAATCTTTCTTGTAAGGTATCTTTTAAGGTCTTTTTGCAACTTTTCAGCCTGAGCAGGATTATGACTGTGATGGAAAGATGGATAGTAATAGATGCATCCAGCAGAATACTTGGACATGCAAGCTGTGAAGGAGGAAAAGATATAGTTAAGACATAAAACAGTAACATGAAATCAGGACACAAAAATTGTGTCCAACCTTCTGCAAGTCACATCTATGTTCACCTGTTTCTTGGTATGTCCCACATCTGTAAGACAACGAGAACCGGCCCAGACTCAGGCCACTGAAGACAGTGATAAGTCACCCCCAATACACAATTATCTAATACACTTACTTCAATAAGCATGCTACCTCTGGCAGCTAAGACAGGAGTGCATGCAGAAATATTTAATGGTGTAGAGGCAAAATTAAGTGTGCGCGCAGAGACAAATCTTGGTTTAATACTGAAAGATGAGAACTCTGTTCTACCCCTGTGATTAACTTTATTAATTCCTTGCCATCTGGCTGTTTCCTGTTCTTGAGCAGGAGAGTACCTTCTTGTTTACAACTGTGAATCCCAGAATAGGTTGTCTGATACCACCAATCCAATACTCCTGTTCTTTGCTGCTATCAACCTCAGAGTCAATTCCTTTGCAGCATTAGCTGCATTTACAAAAGTGCAAAAAGATTTACATGATTTAAGAATTCCTGAAGTAGCCTGTGCTTCCGAAGACAGACAACAGTGTGGAAAGAGTGAATGCATACATGAGGTACTCCTTACCAAGAGAAGCTAGATCAGAATATTGTGAACTTAAGAGAAATAAATCCACAGCAGTCTGCTGGCCTGAGCAGTCCAGTGCCAACTTCTTATAAAAATCCGTTGCTGGACCAAGATGCTGGACCACCTTTGGTGAATAAATTATACAGGAAAGAGTTAAGACAACGATCGTGCTCTCTTAAGACTCCATGGAACAAAAGACATACTATTCAGTAGCAAAGTATCATAAGGAAGTTTCCTTTAAGCAATAATTTATAGGTATTTCCCCCTGTAGAAATTATTTTCCTTATGCTCCATATTCTTTTAGTTCGTATTTACAAGCAGTTATGATCCTACTTTCAAGGAAGTTTATGTTCTCATACAAATAAACATTCATGTAACTATGTAACACTAGATGCTGTAAACTACAAGGCCCTAAAAATAACAAGAAATCATGTTTTAGGTCTACAATTTAATATATCCACACTTTGGTTCAAAACCCAGGTTGATACTAACTGAGTTAGAGATATTTGCAGCTTCTTTTGCTTGCCAAGAAAAGCTATGGACCAAAGGCCTGAAAGACAGCTCATGCACTTTGAAACAAGTAATACCACACATATATGTATAAACCAGTGACCTTAAATGCACATAGACATTGAATAATTAAAATTTAGCAAATTGCTATAAACAAAAAACAAGAGTTGATCTGCAGAACTATGCAAGTCAAAGACGTGGCCAGTCCCTAGTCTCATGAGATGAGTATTAAAGGAAGTTTTTGTACCTTTGTGCTTGACCTTTGATTGGGATCTTCTCTCGAATGCAAAAGCCCTGCTCCCAAAGATGGTAACTGAGTTTGAAACACAGATATCCGACCACCCGTTGGAGACATCAGTTTAAACGCAGCCTGAAGAGCAGGGCCCAATGCACTGTGTGTTTCTCTTGTATTGGTGAACATATTTGGTAACGCATTCAATAGATCTTTTATCAGCTGCAGAACAGATTGAAAGGTGTTTATGAGATTTTGCAAGCTTGAGATTTTCTAATATTTCTAAAAAGCTGTATTGCCATAACTGAAGTAGAAAAATCAGTACCAAATAGTTCAGCTTAGTTTCAACACACTAAGGAAAACAAAGTCATAATTGTAAAGACTATGATGCAAACAAACAACACTTAATACTTCTATAATTAAAAAGTAGCATTGCAATTACATATTATGAAGATAGGCTTGAATTCAAAGTTTAAAAGGAACTTCTATTTTGAATATTTAACTCTTTAAACTCAATGATATATTTTGAGCAATCATACCTCTTTGCTTTCATGGAGATTTACAAGCAAACTATCTGGTGTAGGTAGAAATATCTGTAGAGGGAGAACAGAAAAAAACATTTTAAAGAAAAAATAACGTTAAAATAGAACAAAACATTTCACTGCCCACTGCTATACGTACCAGGAAATACAGTCTACTTTTCTGATATATACATCAGAGAGAATAATACAGTCTATACAAACCTTGTTTTATTCAAAGCAAAATTAAAATTTGAGTTTCACTTTTTAAACACCACCTATTCTGTAGTTAGTGTAAGATTATTTTTAAAAAAATATATTCCCTATACATTCAATAAAATTGACCTAATACCAGAATATTTGAGAGTCTAATCTTTCTTCTGGGAAAAAAAGTAGCTTCTCAAAAATTTAGTTTCCATTTTCTTTTTACTTACCATCAATATCAGAGACAATCAGCATCTGAGGCTGAGATAAACCTTCTTGCAAGTTGTAAAACTGAACAGTGCTGTCAAACGTTATGAATCCTATTCTTGTTCTCGAGTCTCCAGGCAGCCTGAAGCATTAAAAAATAAACTATTAAGCCCTAAATTTCTCTCTCAGGACACATACATATACACAGCTCCTGCTGATGTTAGCAGAAACTCAGCTCATGTTAGCAGAAACTCAGCTCATGTATACAGGGGTGAAGGGAGAACAACAGAAAGGAGACCTGAAACATTAATACAAGTAATATTTCTTCAGTATTTTCTGAAAAGCTGGGATAATGATACAGTTTACAGGACTAAGTGTTACGGATAACCACTCACTAATATATTGATGTTTTGTTCCAAGAGAGAACTTAGTAGGTTCATTTAAACCTTACTCTGACACATGAAAGAAAGTAACCTTCTCAGATCTTCAATAGAAAATAGTGCATTCTGCTCTTTCATAATTAAAAAAAACCCATTTACTAATGTAGTTACAGAGTACTTACAGCTCTAAACCAAAATCCAATGTCTCTACAATACAACATACTTATTTCTCATGCAGACCATACTCCAATGTATGGCATTAAAAACACAAAAAGAGAAACTAAATGGGATTTCTCAAAATATAAGACATCAGCAAGTGCTGAAAACCATGACGGTGAACAAAAGCAACAGAGGCAAATACTGTTTTTACCATCTGGATATATAAATTAACTGGATGTACTGATTTTCCTAGAGACTTTGCATGGGATTTTATGAATTTTCCTAAAATAATTTAGCATGTTTCTGAACAAAGACAGACTAACGCAATAAATGTAAGTGAAGAATTTTATTGTACCTGTTGGTGTCTTTATCAGAAATTAAAATCAAGTTTCCTAAGAAAAACTTGTAGAAAACAATTTTCAGAGTGAGGCCTCCACAGGATGCAAATTAGTTTTCAAGACTTGAACATAGCGAAGCTTATCAACCCTCCCTCAAAAAGCACCGCCAGCAATCCCACACATGCTGTGCCAGTGCAAAAAATGAGAACAGATAGAAAGCGGCACAGCTAGATCTAAAAAACCAAACTGACAACACAATTCACCTAGGCAGTCTCACACTAGCTGTTACAACATTCCAGTATGCAGCACCTCAGCCATTTCAGTGCAAGAACCAGCCAATTTAATCTCTGTAATTTAGTTATTTTTGTTGGTCTTAGCAGGGGGGAAGAGCACACTTTATAGATGTTTGTACAATCAATGTGTTGTTAAAAGTTACAGCTAAATATTCTTTCCAGATAATTATTTGCAGATCCACCTTTAATCACAGGCAGGGAAGATAGCTCTCATCATGTAAATTGCTTCAACAGCTGTTTTTTTGGGGATGTTGGTTTTTTTGCTTAGTTGGTGGCTTGGTTTTTT
Source organism: Aptenodytes forsteri (assembly GCF_000699145.1). NCBI lineage: Eukaryota > Metazoa > Chordata > Aves > Sphenisciformes > Spheniscidae > Aptenodytes > Aptenodytes forsteri. The sequence goes on along the minus strand of NW_008794665.1, from coordinate 8,486,308 downwards.
TGGTTGTTTTATTTTTTTAGACATGTAAGTTGCATTTCAGAATCTCAGGTAACAGAACTTCTGTCCTCTAGGGACAGAATGTTTAAACACTATATGCAAGTTTTCTGCAAAACTGTAGGTTAGTATTGTTCATAACAACACATCAGCTAATTTGAAAAGGTCATTTATATTCTTACTTGTCTAGGTTTTCCAGCAATGACTGGCAGACTATTGTCAAATATCCAGCCTCCACTGCATTATGAGACACATCTAAAACAAATAAATATACCGCAGGCTGAGGAGGACGAAGCTACAAAGTAAAAAAATAAAAATAAAAAAATGTTCAAAAATCATATTTAAGGAAGTGTTAAAAATGATTAGTCATTAGAAAGGGAAGTGGGAAAAGGAAATACTTAGAAAAATGCAAGGTATACATTATGCAATAAAACTGATTTACTAGCTAAGAATCATGCAGATAGACTTAACCACAATTCCCAGTGGTTAATAATTCCCATTTGTAATAAGCATACAATGTTATGCTTCAGAACAGAAATTGGATATTTTAGTCTCTCCTTCCAACAGTCAACTCAAACATGACACACTGATGCCACATATGGAATTCACTCTTCAAAACACCACTGTTCTTTCAGGATGTGGACAATGCAATCCATTAAAAGGGGGTTAAAATATTCTACCTACATCCTTTTCCCAACCATGTAACAAGCTGTATTTACTCATTGCCAAATGTCTTGGCCACAGCGTTTCAATTCAAAGACAAGAGAACAATTTATTTTTCCTGTTGTTAATAATGTCATTATGAACTGGGCCTTTTCCCAGGCCTTGTTTATCTTTCTTGGAGACAAGACTACTATCACAGCAATTGTAGGCTGACTCCTAGTTAGAATCGTTTCTGTCACAATTACTAACTGAAAATTTGAACCCAACTTAATTCTCTCGTTATTCCATTATTGGTCTTTCAAAACCTCTTCAAAATGAGGGAGAAAGCCAGAAGCCACATTGCATCAGACTCAAACCAGACTATGCCACATTAAACTACACTGGACGATTACACACATTGCAATTGCCTTTAATTGACAAGCCTCTGAATATCTACATTTGCCAAAATTCAAAATAAATATGAATTTTAACTATTCTTTGGTGTTAAGAGGACCTTCACAGGAGAATTAATACACACCATTGGAGCAATATGCAACGTTAATTTCAAACGCATTTGTATTAACATGCAATTGTTGCTCAAGTTCCCATGAAAACTTTTTTTTTACCATATAGTCTGAGGAAGCAATGAATTCTACTGTAGAATTTTGGACCTCTGGCCGTTTGTGAGGCTCTCCATAAGATCGCGTCAGAGGATTATACATAAATTCTTCAGGAACTACAAAAAAAATTTTTTCCACAAAAAAAAGTTTATATATTTGTCAGCAAATAAAAACCATTATGGCAGCTACAAGCGAACTAATGCAGACATATTTCAATTATCACTAACAACAGAAAAAAATTCACATTAAGGATATGTAAAACGAAGGAACATTTCAAGTATCCCAAGCAACATCAAAGTGAAATAACTGGAAACAAAAGAAGGTTTATTTTAAACAGCAATATTTCCCCAACTTTAAAACAGCAGTGCAAATAGAGCATTTCACAACAACAAGCTTCAATCTGTATTGTTTCTCATAACCTCTGGCCTGGATCGCAGGCAGTATTAGCTGTCATGTTTCCCTTTGCATATTGCAACAGCAGTCAATGGAGTAAGTTGATTTCATTATATAAGTAATCAGGATAATATGATTACATTTTCTTAGTCTCCCAGAAAATTGCAAACAACCTTTTGCTTCACAAAATGCACAGCGCATCTGACTTATGATCCAGAGATTTTAAAAAGCATCTTAAGAACACTGCCATTTTAATCTACATTTTAATCTAAAGTATCCCGTGGACTGATACGATGCAAATACTTGAAAGAGATTCTATAAATGCAAGCATCTGCTACAAAAAACTTACCATCATTAACTCTATAGCACAGATTGCATTTCCACCTCCTTTGATCAACGAAAGAAACAAAAGGGTTGATATATGTCCTGCAGGATCTGCACCTCACTATTGTGCTTGATGTTATTACTGGTAGTTGCTAAAAAGAAATAATGGAAAGCTGTAACAAAGGTACGTAATACACTTTATGGAAAACATTACTACGCAGTACAGTGTACAAAAGCTTCATAAGACTAGATATTCTATCATCTTTCCTTTTATCTTTTTAGCTCATTTTCATATAGAGTAATAATGATGCCTATTAAAAATATCCTCCCCTTTAAAATCAGAAGAAAAAATATTTATTGTCTTAATCCAATCTCACAAATCAAAGATGTAATAAGATTTTTAATGAATTTACTTTAAATTACATAGTTATAAATAATAACTAGTCTGGGAGACTAGTTATTATTTATATATAATATAAATTATATATAATAAAA
>NW_008794665.1:8465723-8483743 GCF_000699145.1 Aptenodytes forsteri | reverse complement strand
AGTTATTATAAATAATAACTATGTCATTATAAAAGACAGGACAACTTTGGGTGACTAAGTATGATAGACAGCAGATTTTAAACAAAGAACACACATTATATGAAAAGTCATACCAGACACTTATTCACCTTTTTACATAAATACAAATAAATTAGATGGAGAGGAGTTGCTTAACAGTTACGAACACAGCTTCAATCTTACATTGTGCCTACCTTCTATTGACAGCATTTATCATGCCAGTAATACATTCAACACGAGCACATCTTTTCAAGAGGGCACTGTAAACACCTTTTCAAGAGGTATCTGACAGTTCTGAGCCCACCACACAGTAGTATTTCAGGGCTTCAGAGAGCCACAGGCAAAGAATTCCAACAATAAGGAAAAAATTTTGAAGGACTTGTCCAAAGCTTTTCCCTTATGAATTTCAATGAAGTAGCAATTTCAAGGCTTTTTTCCCCTCCTCCTCCTTAAGTCCCAAACAATTTTTTGCTACTTCTGTTAAATTTAGGACTTATAGTTCAGTATATTTTATTGTTTGAATGAAAATAGGACAAATGCATATATTAAATACATATATTAAAAAGAGAAGTAAGCTACTTTACCGTTAGGTCTCTGAAGGGATGTAGCAACAAACCCAAAGGAAGCTTAGCTTTGTTTAACAAAGCCTGTGTCTGTGGAATATTTGTCAATGTACATCGAAATGAGCTGAAAGGAAATAAAAACATTATGTTGAAAATGAAATTTTAAAACATGTTAAGAACATTGTGCTAACACCTGATTTTAAAGAATTTTGAAATTTAAGAAATCCTAGGTTTTACAAAGCTGATTTAATAAACAAAATTAATGCAAAGAGATTTAAAAAGCCTCCTAAAGAAACAAAAATACAATACTCCCCCGCTCCCCAATTTAGTAGTTCAGCAACGCAAGTATACCAAAACGAACTTGCAAAAAAGGGATAAAACTGCTTTAGGTACAACGCTCAATGTAAAATGATGTATTTTTTATTCATTATAAAGATTTTTTGGGTGAAGGAACTAAAGGAGGAATACAGTATTTACTACTTCTCAGAAAGTAATATTTATATAAGAAAACAGTAGCAAAGGATCTCAAATACTGAGAGAGTCAAAATCTTTTCTTTTGTGTATGTAAAGTGGAGCACGGACTTAAAGCTAAATAAAGGGCACTAAAAAACCCCAATGCACGAATAGTGCTGTCCAAAGTGTTCCACACCCAAGAACGATTTCGAGACCCCCAGTTTTCTGATTTATGTTTTCTGGTGGGACCATGCATTTCACTAGGGCAGTAAGCTGAGTTAATTTAGGGCAATGAATAAAATTTCTTTTGGAATTAGAATTAAGATCTTTGTGGGAGAGCAATTTCCATTGTACCTAGCTGCACTTGACTTGGGTAGAAGATAATACTACTTAATGTTAACTAGAGGTGAAAGGATACATCATGATTGCAGGATTACCACAGTAAAATATACTCACAGTTTATTCAGTGTGTTTAGGCATGATCATCATAACTTTCTGGAAAAAAAATCCTATGCAATATTACAAAAATATTCTATGAAATGTACTGCATAACATCAAGGTGTTTATTAATAGATTTTTTTTTAGATGGATAAAACAAGGCAAAGATTAAGCAGATTTCTTAATGTAAGTGAGCTACACACACTGCATATAATGTATTCTGATGGCAGGACAGTTTCAACATTTGTGTAAGGATGCAGACGATAAACTTATTTTCAGGTGAAAGGGGTTATATTAGCTCTTCACAAAGAGTTAAAGTCAGGAGTCAGTTTAGACATTTTTTGACACTTTAAATAATTATTAGTCACTGAAAAATGTAAGATGCTGTTCTAGACACAGTACACTTACTCTGGACTGCAGTTTAATTTCCTAAGATCAGAATTCAAGTTAGGCACAGGTGCTGGAACTGAAGATACAGGCAAAATATTTCTATCTTGTGTAAGGTTTACTGGTCTCAAGCTTTCTGGCTGCTGAGAATGCTGTAGACTTAACCCTCCTAAGGAAGAGGACAGCTGGTTCACACCTGGATATTGCTGAAAAAAGTAAGAGCATTGCAAATGGGTAAACACACAATCATATTTAAATAACGACCTTAAATCTTCTTATAATCCCAATTCTTCCAGACATGTATTAAAAAAAAGATACAGCAGTAGTTAGTAACAACCCAAACAAACAAGAGAAGAGTTGTATGGTAGAAATTTAAAAACGCTAAGACAAATGTGACATACCTTCCAAATATGTATCACTGGACAAAATTCAAATTCATGATACAAATCAAAACTGGAAGTCACACATAATCCTTCAAGCTTTCCAGGCATAAGAAAGCAAGTTACTAGAAAGGCTGACAATTTTTTTCCCTCTTCAAAGATGTTATAAGGTAACTTGTCCAAGTTAGAGAAACTGCTTTTATGTATTTATTTTTAAATTAAAACAAAACACCATAGAAGAGGAGAAAAGGTTAGGTTGGAAGGCACCTTTGAGGTCTGATAGTCCAACCCCCTGCTCAAGCAAGGCTAACTGCAAAGTTAAATCAGGTTGCTCATAGCCTTGTCCAGCTGAGTTTTGAAAATATCTAAGGATTGAAGGTTTCACAGCACAATCTGTTCTAGTGCTTCCCCACTCTCGTTCTGAAGAATTTTCTCCTTAGATGTCCAACTGGAATTTCACTTGCTGCAACTTGTAATTGTTGGGTTTTGTTCTTCTACTGTGTACTCCTGAAAAGAGCCTAACTCCATCTCGCATTAAAGTGAAGATGAAGCCAAGTCTTTCAACTTAAAAAAAAAAAAAAATAATTAAACATTTCCTCCAGGTCATATTTTACATTACCTACATAACAGTGAAAGCATTCCTGGATATTATATGCTAACTTATGTTACTACACTCAGATCAGTAAGGAATTTTCATCACCTACAATAGCAGCTTCGATACGTTTGCCAGCTGGGCCTTATTTCAGAGAGTAGGATTTGTAAGTCAGTACGTTTCATTTTCTACACCCCTTCACACATAACACTTCTCTGCACTGCTTCAGCATTTGTATTTTGCCTCAGCATCTGCCTCTTCTTCAGATTTCACTGCTCTTGGGTGACCCACATGCGCAAAGGGAGCCAGGTGATTGTACACAACTTCTTGGGTGTTTGGTGCTCTCTTTACCAGGAAAATAGAGCAGATACATGCAGCCTGCTCCACCACACACCCAGCACAGGCTCTACAGAGCTCTTTCATCTGGACGCTATGCCATGCCTTGCTCGCAAGGTGATTTAATGCTTGAGATCATAGCCCATAAGTAGCGCTCTGATCAAATGTATCAGCTGGTCAAGTACTTCATTATGCTTCTTCATGGTTTCCTATCAATAAAGTACAGCTCTTTGAAACACCAAACCTTAAAACTGTGGATGCTGCTAATAACTGGTGAAGCAAACTTGTTAACCCTAACTATTTGGAGATAAACTTAACATTTTAACTCAAAAGCCTTCTAATAAGAAGTTAAGATCCAGAGCTGGGACATCAATATTATACTTAATGTTTATTGTCTCAGAAATTATAAAAATAAAATATGAAAATACGTAAAAAAATAAATATATCATTCATGAAGTAACTTTTAAATTAAAAATACAAACCTGTGGATAGTGCTGAAACCCAGGATGGTGTCCCGGATTACTGGGCTGCACAGGAGTAGGTGGCGCTGCATTTTGGTAGCCAGGCTGCAGTGTTGGATATCCATAACCAAAGGGCTTAGAAGCTTTTGATGTTTGGGGGACTGACGGAACAGAAACTGGGCTGCTGGTCACAGAACGTGTCTCTAGAAGGACAAAAGAAATCCCACAGGTATTGAACATACTTACTAGTTCTTTCTTAATTTAAACGTAAACTCCTAAATGCTTGACAAACAACACTTCCATTCATAAGTTTTTGCATTATCCATCAAGTTGTTTATCTGCACTGACCAAATAAATTAGCAAGGAAGATTACTGCAATTATGCTGATAAAGGGGGTATACATGGGAAGATGACCATAGACTTGTGTAACTACTAACAAAATGCTATTTTACCAAAAAAAAAAGCAACTTAAAAAGTATTTCAACTGAATAAAAAAAAAGACCTAAAACGCCCTTAGAACCGCATTTTATTCCAAGATTTGCACTTGATATAAACCGCAAAGAGAGACCATTCATGCTCAGTCTCTCCTTTACCGCTTACGAATACTGTTAAAACGTAAGGCTAAAGCGACAGAACTATTCTCTAAATGTAGACACAGAGTTTTCTTGAAGTAATGCAAGTCCCTCCTGTATAGCCCCTGCAGCACAGTTTAGTCCCACTACTTTTAAATGCCAAATTGAAAGTAACACATAGGCCTAAATTCACAGAAAAGTTAACAGTGGTAAAGAGATGAAACTACTCTTTAGAAACGTCTACAAACGTAAGCTAAGTTTCAGAAGAATTTAAGCTTGGTAAAATCCACGGGGAAAAGCGGCAGGCGAAGAAACCAACCACCAAGAAACTACGTTTGGCATGAGCACTCCAGGAGAAAAAAAAAAAGTATCAACAGACCAATGAAATTTAAAGTTGATCCTGTTACTCTTTAAGGAAAACAAAAGGAACAAGTTATTTTTAGAATATGCCTTCAGCAGAACCAAAATGGTTAGTTATTAGCCAAGAAATTAGAATTTGTAATCCTGCAGCCATGCCTCTGCTACCCTTACTGCATGAGCTAGACTCCATGTGGACAGCAATATCAGCTTTTTACTTGACAGATATTTCACTTTACACAGGAACCCATCAAACTAAGCAAACTACTGTGACATCCCCAGAGGCCAGAGCAATGCAAAAGAGCCAGAGGGGGAGGTCCCCCAAATTAATCCAATTATCATTCAAAATATTGGCTAACATACCTACACTGAACAGCATCTTTTCCACCTGCTCTCAGTATGACAGCTCTACAGATTTCAAGTCTGAGGTAGTCTGCTAGTAGGTTCATTTAGAACAAACCTGACGCTCCTCATATTTTTAGAGATAAAAATAAGCAAAATAGCAGCCATTTTCTTTAAATGAAGAAAAAGAGAAGAAAATAACCTGATTCAAGCATCTCTGCAAGCTGATATCGTTGGTCTCTCAAAACTTCAGTGGCGTGTCAACTACTATCAGCTAACTAATGTCAACACAATCAGGCATACATTATAACCTAGAGAAAGATGCCTGCTTTCACACAGAGGAGAGGATACTTTCAGCACTACGCTCAATATTACAATGGAAAGTATGACTTATGATACAGGGAAGTTTTTTTAAACGGTTAATCCAACTTCAGTGCTAAAACTGTGAAAAGTGACTAAAAAAGCGAGGTATGTTCTCTCTGACGATTGCCCCCACTCCTTTCATAAGCATTTCCTTTCACCTACTTGTTAATTAACAATAAACACCACCAGAAATAGAAAAAAAAAATCATAAACAGTAAACATTTAAGTCTTTAAACAAACAATTCAGAATTAACGTGCAATAAAATGCTTACCTGGATAGCCACCTCCTTCCAAGGCATCATAATTGTTCAGAACAGGAGAGGCACTGCTTGTAGTAGAAGAACTATCAATTGCTGGGGGAGGAAAATAATTTCAAGTTAGGTGCTTCAGAAGCGGCAAATTTTTGAGAAATAAGAGACTGAGAATTTTTTTCTAAAAACTTTGGAAAGAAACTGTCAAGAAAGATCCTGGGAAAAAATACCACTTCAGCCCTAAGACTTGAAAGCTATTACCACTGCAAAGAGGAGGGGGAGGAAGAGATAAACAATCAATCAACATATTAAAACCCAAACGAACAAGCACATGCCCAACAAATAGCAAGAGAGAGATCAATGGGAAAAGGACAAAAACAATGAAAAAAGTTGTCTCTTGAAATAAAAAATATTTTTCTATTAAACTAAAAGTTCTTTCTAGACTACATCAACTGAACTTATGTACAACATTTTTAAAATAGTCTCTATTGTGACTTCCTTCACAACTGCAAACGGAAGATTCCCATTGTCTTCAGAGTGATTATGTACCATCCCCACGTTCAAGCAAAACTGACAAGTATTTAATTCTTTCCTCCTTTCTGTGCTGTTGTAATTCAGAGCTTGTTTTGTTTTCAATGTAAAGCTTCTATTTTCCATTGAACATTGACAAGAAGTCTCCGCTTCAGCCAGAAAAAAGTTACTTTTGGTAGCCAAAAGTAACTATGTAAAAAGTAACTATGTAAAAATAAGTAACAAAAGTTAACTAGCCAAAAGTAAAAAGCACACGGGCACGTACATAGTTGTTAGTACTGAAGAGACTCCTAATGCTTAATTTTTAGTTCACCCTACGCATGTATCTTGAATATCTTACTGTAAAACATTGCAAACAAAAATATATTTAAAAACATTTCTTCCAGTGCCATTTCACATACATTTCCAAAGAAAAAGGTCCAAGAAGATTAAATGTACCTGCTCCTTAAAACACCCCAAGCCATGAAGTGCGACAGAAAAGAAAGAGTATATTTAAAGAATTCAAAAAAGACAATTTTTTGAAATACCACTTTTGTGGCAGAACGGACTCAAAAAGACATTTACTGCTACTGTTCTACTCAGAAGGATCAACCGTGACCACACATCCCATTGTGAAGCTGAAAGTATTTCAAGGGAGAACTTCAATGGTGGAACATTTGAGATCTGATCCCCCTTCAATTGAGATTTCCAAGTAAAGAGACTCCTGCATATGGGAACATAACATCACTGACATTTGGGACACATTAATACCATGGCAACATCATGACTGTATAGATTATTTTTGAGCATTTTGCCTTTAAAGCATTCAGCTAAGAAATAGAAAGACTATTCCAAAAAACCATAGCACTAACAATAGATTTTATTTTAAATAATATATTAACACTGTTAAACTCATACAATGTTAGTTTTCAGATTGTTTTTCACTGTAAATTTCCCTTCCCCTCCCCCCCCCGAAGTTTATAAAAGAACATAACTGCAAGATTTCTTTTCCTACCAAATTTTATCTTTCTTTCTGTTCTAGAAACTAAAGGAAACAGGATTCGTTATTTTCTTCCCTGTGCAGGAACACAGCTTTTAAAGGTTTGGTAAGTCCTACTACAGAAAAACCAAAATATACTTTTATTAGGTCAACAAGATCAAGATTTAAGAATTTTCAAGAAGTTTTTCTTGTCTGACCAGAAGTTAGTTCTGCATTTCAAAAAAATACCAAGAGGATATAAGCACAGTTGTGAACATATAATACACTAGTTCAAGCTTTCTGATTTAACCACTATGTCACTCTTTACAGAGTTTTTCCCACAGTAGACTGTATTCATAAAGTTATATCCATCTATAATATAATTCCATATAAAATGAGTTTGTTCTTTTCACTAGGAAGATAATAATGAAACAGTGAGTTGCAAAGAAGAAATATTATATACTTCCCCAGCTCTGCTGGAAAAGTTAAGAGAAACCAATTTGACAAATACATGAAAGAATATATTTTAAAAGCATGCTGTAAGTAAAAATAATGCAACTTAGTCGTACTTCTACTACAAAAAAAAATCTGTGCATCACTTCTGACATACAGAAAAGTTTTAGTCAGAAAGTATAGTCTCATGTATTTTGAAACACAAACAAGGTCTGCCTAACTTAAAATAAGAAAGTGAATCCTATTACTGAGTATCCCGTATACTTGCTGAAGACCTTTCACTTAAGGTCTTTGTTTCTAAAGAACTTCCAAATTTTGTAATGTATTCTTGAGAACTGTCAGAGTCCCAATGCCTACAAGAATTCCGATGTGCCCTGTTCTACTCTCCACTGGAAAACAAATAGTTGACTCAAAACCAGTCAGTTGTAGAGTTTCCTGCAGGCCAAAAGTAGCTTCAAACTCTAAGCTGGTCACATGTGTCATGGAAATCTCACAGATTCTCCATCAATTAAAAAAAAAAAACACAGGAACTTCTACAAAATTAAACAACAGTTTTCCTATGCTTAAATTAAGCTACAACAGCTGTCAGTTTACTTTAGCATAATAAGCACCAAACCAGAGAACATATTAGGAAGACAGAAAAAAAAATGTTTTATAAAGAAAAAAAATTAGAAAACACTGCTTAGACAAAAGTAATACTTATGACAGGCTTTTACAATTAAGTAATTATTTTACCAATATAACTTTTTATTTCAGAGTTTTCAAGAACTCTTTGGCAACATAGTTAAATATCTAACTGGTAAGAGTGACAAAAAATTGAGAAGCTACACAAACACAAGCAACCAGATATCCGACACCTATTTTTCATAAAACCACTGGCACAGCCTGAGCTAGAAACTTGTGTACAGAATCTGTTTAGGATTTACATCAACTCCTGGTGACAGGCGTAAAACAGGATGCTTATTAATCAGGTAGTCTATATATTGAACGTGGGTGCCCTTTCACTCTTTTGCATAAGATAAATTTAAATACAATGATAGCTCAAAGACTACAGGCTTTAGCAAAGTACAGAACTTGAGAGAGAAAGATGATAGGGAGTATGAAAACTTTGTCTCTGGTAGATTTAGGGAATGAAAGAAGGAGACAAAGGTTGCAATTGATAAAAAAAAAAATCTCACATATCCTTTGACGGAAACCTTGGAATGGGATTAGGCAAAGATAATTATCTGCAGAAAATTCAGTAGGTAGCCCTGCAATAAAAAACCCCAAAATGCTCTCCTGGCTCTTTTAGCCTATTCTTTAGAAAGCAGAGTTCAAACAGCAGCTGCATCACAACAGCCAAAGCAAAGTTTATATCCCAAAGTGGAATTGTTTTCTAGCTGGTAAAGTCTAATTAGACTCATAGCATTAGAAAAAAACCTGGTATCTAAAATTAGGAAGTATCCTTAGATTTAAAAAGAAGAGTTATTCAAGAGTTACTATGCATAATTTAATGCTAATACTCAAGCCTGTCGAAAGATCGAATGTGTTATCACACAAAGGGTAAAAAAGTAAAGACACTGAACCAATAATCTGAAATAGCAAGAATTACACAGGATATGCGAAGTGTCCTAATACTTGTGCTGCATTAGGGGTGGGGGTAATAATATCACTTATATTGATACTATTGCACCCTCCAAATATTGTCCTTCTCTGGCTGGAACAATGACAAGTGTCTTCGGCTGAAAATGCCTTCCTCCTTGGAAAAAGAACAGCAGCAACTATTTTCTTCTAATGGTCTACTAATAATTCAACATAACAGTTGAATTGATATTATTCAAATTGATAACATGAACCCATCACACTGTTCTTAATTATGACCTGGATATCATAATTGTTTTGCTCCATTCTTCATTAGGTCATTAAGAGTGCACTAAGCTATTTTCACAGTAGTCTAGTTTTTTTTATTTAATTATTTTAATAAAAAACTCAGAATTATATAGCACTGATTTTTTTTCTGCCTAGTTACAATATGAATTACAAGCTTAAAGGAAAAGTTACAGAAGTTTGCTATCCCAAATTAATACTCAAAGCCAGCACACACAAATGGGAGTAGTGTATCAGCACAAGGTATGTGCTATTACTTCCCTCTATCAATAAAGGTAAAAGTCTAATGTTTAATCTCAAAAAGCTTTTTACATTGTTACCACTCATATATAGATTGTAAAGACTTTTCTTTAAGTTAGAAAAAAAAAAGCCACCATCCAAGAAACTAGGGTGGTAAGAAACATCAAACTCACAAAACCAGGCCATTCTGACAAGATACAGGCAGAATCCTTGCAACCAAGAATGTAACGTTTCAATAAATCAGGACAAACTGCTTCTTAAAAAAAAAGTAAACAAACTTTTTAAGTTCCCTACAAAGTAAGCAGGTTAAAACTGAACCTATGTGCCCGAACATACAGACATACCTTAGAAATAGAAAAAAAAGCAGCACGGATTAATTTACTGTCTTAAAAAGCACACTTACTACCTTTCAATATTTACTTTGCTACCTTAATTGTAAGGGCTCCTTGTATGTAAAATGAGAGACAAGGTAAACACTGTTTAATGTAACCATACAAATGGCATCTAGTTGCTTAACATAAGCAATTATCTAGAGCTAGTTATCTTCAGTTAAGAGTTTAAAACTACTGCAAATCAAAATATTAAAAATGTGAGTCTTGCAAGTTGTGAATACCACTTTGTTAGATACATAGAACATCTGATATTAATATGGCAAAAAAAGACCGTTTGCTGACCACTACTGAACTCCTTTTTGTTTACTATACTAATAACAGCTGGGAAATTTCTAGTTAACTCGATACATGATAAGTCAGAGTGACGTTTTGTCTTAAAGGAAAAAAGTTTCAGGGGATGGAAATACGGAACAAAACTTGAGTAGGAAGAGAACAAGATACTGGTGTAAAGCTAAAGCCAACCTGCTTCCTCATCCTCCTCATCCTCTTCCTCATCATCTGAACTTGATGACAAGGGAGCTGGTGCAGAGCTAGCTTGATTATTAACATATCCACCATACTGCATGCCTGTGAAGTGGAAAGCACAAACATAAGAGTCAGACAGACAGGAAAGATGAGAAACGAAAGTCACAAATCATTATATTAAAAGTGAGAGAAATCAGCCATTCTAGAGAAAATCCCAACATGCAAAAAGTTAAATCTACAACCCTATAGAACTATAGTTCCTATATGAACTATATGAGCAGTACAGCAGAAGTGGTTTTTAGTGGGCTAATTTAGCAAAGTATTAGTAGCACATGAAAGTTAGCAAGAGATTTTTTTAATATATATGTGTGTATGCGCATGTATTTCAGGAAGTTAAACACACACACACACACAGACTTTCTAGATATGTATTTAATATCAGTTTATCCACTGGAGTACTTTCATAAGTTAATATATAGAAATAAATGAGTTCCTTCCCAGATAAATTCAAATTGTGTTATGAAAACATTAATATTAAACTTTTGCTTGGCACACCTGCCCCTTTTAAGACAGGAATAATTCATGTTGGAATTCTGAACACTGTCAGAAATTAATTAAATATACTACTGCTGCAACATGCGAGAGTACAAACATACACCTCAGCAACACAGTCAGTAAAATTTAAGCTAGGCAAACCCGAAAACTTGGTTAGTCTTATCTTTAAATTAGTGCCTAAATTCAGGCGCAGACCCATATTTAAGCATGTAAATACACTATCCACTTTTAAGGTCTGGTGACAATGCAACCACTGTTACCACTGTCACCTCCAAACCATAATCTATAAGGTTTTTGGGAGTGGGTTTTTTTTGTCCTTTTTTTGTTTGTTTTTTTACAGTATCTACTCTAAAAATATATGAACAATACACAAAAGCAACACATACATATACCATTTTAAAACAGAGTAAAGCATGCAGCAATAGCTTATAATTAATTTCCTACATTATTCATTATTGATGCAACTCCAGCACCTCCAAGAAATCTTAAGTTTCTCTTGTCACGGGGCAGGGTTAGCAAGGATTTTAAATATGCTTGTAGTTAGGTAGAGACATCCTAAATAAATGCAAGTGACCACTGTTTCTCTCTTAGCAATCCAATAGATTGCTATAGCAAGAAAATATCCTCATTTGTCAAAACTCTTCAAAATTTTTCAGACTCTTTAGAGTTTGGGATTTTTTTTTTTCCCTGTAGAAGCACTGTGGCACCATTAGTGTTCTTCATTTTAACATTATAAAGCACTACAGAAGTGTTGTATGTTATGCAGAATCTGAAACCATCATGGTAATTAATAAGCCCCCCCATCCACAACTTAAATCAACTATATCAACCTTTATTTTATTTAAACTATGGGCTAAAAATGCTGTTAGTTTCGTGGCTTATTAAAAAAGGGTTAGCAAATGAACCCAAGTGAACCACTTCAATTTCACTTAAGAAAAAGCAACAGAATCAAGGTGAAGAGTCTCTATTCAAACAGTGGAAGTAAAAAGAAAACAGAGCAAAATCCTATCACAACATTCTTGAGAAGCTGAACTTTCATACAGAGGTTAGTGCAAGAAGAGACTGACATTATTTCACTTTATCTAGTGCATTAATACTCCTACAATTCCAGTCAAGTTTTTCCACAATACAAGTAGTCACAATGATGAAGGCAGAATCAACCCAAGTGCAACTGAGGAGGTACAATGCTTCAGTTCCTCTATACTGCTAGAACACAGGACTAACTCAAGTGATTCATAGTCCCATCTTTTATGAAAGCTCCTGGATGCACTAGATAAGGAGGATACAAGAAAACCATTCTCTGCGCAAAACCAGACTACAGCCAAGGAGACTACGTCTTTTCTCAGGCCTGTGAGAGCTACCGAGGAATAAGACAGAACAACTGCATTATTGTGAAGGAGAAAAAACAACTTAAGATAATTAACGTGCAAGTAAAAGGGAAAAAAAGTCAGGATGACAAGAAGAGATGCACTGTAACACAGAGAGCCAAAGTAAAAGAAGATGGGTACAGTGTGAGAGCACAAAGACAGACCTCTAACAAACACCATGTACATAGACAGGAGGAGAAAGAAAGTAAATCAACTGGAAAGGGCATGCCAATGCAAAAATTGCAAGCACGGGCAGATGAGAGAAAGAGACGGAATTAGTCATTCTACTAGTGCTACTTTGGAGTCTTTGGAAGGTTTTTTGGAAAACAAACAAGCTTGTACTGCTAAAACTTCCCCTTTTCCAGTCACTGGTCACATACATAAAGCATGCATGTGTTCAGAAAGAATACAGAAAGAGAGATTAAAAAAATATGCTAGTGACACAGAAGTTCAGGAATCAGGAACTAAGTCACTATGAATCCTCTGGAGGCAGGGCTGGTTTGACTCTTACCAGCCTTATGAGTTTACGTAGATTTTTTATTTTCGTTGCCAGCAGTACTACAAATGTCTGCCTTTAGGATACTCCTACGTTGTGCTAGCACAACTGTCCAGCCACAAAAACAATCTGAGAACTGATCTGGCTGAAAAATAACCTAGTTAAAAAGTCATTCTCAGGTGGAGAAGCCTCCAATTCTGGTTCACTGCCCAGCAACGCCACCAGTAGGCCAGCACAGGGGAGAAAGCAACTGAAGGGCAGAAATGGGTGGCTGAAGACAGCAGTTCCAAGTGCCACCATGTGCCTCATGACGATTTCTGTTGCGACAACTCAGTTCTGCTTAGTATCTTTTACAGAGTTGCTAATAATGTTAAAATCTCCCACTCTCAAAACAGCAAAAGCTTATTTTGAAATCATTATTTATTTTGAGTGAGATTACTTCATAGGTCTGGCTTGAAGTGCAACCGCATAATTTAAATTGTCACAAATTTCTTGGACTGGAAATTTCTAACCCCCGCTACCAGTGTACCTGTAATATAATAATATAGCGCTCTAAAGCTTTATCCCACTATATTTTACAGACACCTAGAAATGTAGGTGGGAGGACACAAAAGGATAAACTGGGATAAGAACTCATTTGCCTATGAAATAAACCAGCTATTTGGGTATTTTAAGTATAATCACCCATACCGTGAAAGACTTTAAAACATAAAGCATACATTTTATGTGGCTTAAGTTTCATAATGGAGGCCCCACCAAAAATGAAAATGAAATAACCACATGGAAAAATAAACAATATTCTGAAGTTCTTTAACTGGTGCTCTACCCATAACCCTCACATTTTCAATGAATTTACGGCATTAAGATCTTAATATTACAAATAGTAGTTCTTACAAAATGAACCCTCCTCTTCTTCATTCTTAAACTTTTTGCTTTAAATTGTTTTCATTTACTCATCAGCTCCTCTCATCAACATAAAACCTAAGGCAGTCTACAAATAACATCCAGACAGGACACACATTCTCAAAGTTTCTCTCTAGCATGCCGCTTTCAAGTAAATTAGTTTATATTAATTAAATTTGTACGGATATTTATGTAAGATTAAACAGGCTTTAATACATTTTAAGTTTTTTGTCCTGTTAGAACTTAGCCAAGTAAACAATTAGAATATTTTAATTCTGTATAGGAATGCCCACACAGGAGCTTCAAACAATGAAATCCACTTTAAAAATTAATTCAAACTGGTTTTCCAGAATGCTTTCATGTAGACAACACTACTCTATAATAAAGAAAAAAATCAGTCCATTTAATTTCTGCATGAGAAACACACTTGGAATTCTAACAACCCAGACAAATATTCTATTTTTTCAGCAGGTTAACTTCTACAAATAAAGTTATCACACTTAATTGTTGATAAAAAGGTATTGCAAGGTACATTATGCATTTCAGACTCCTCAAATGAAACTAAATGAAAAGAGTTTGAAGTCTTCTAATGCTCATAAAAATACCATCTAAACATAGAAATATACGTGTGTGATGACATGTATTTGGATTTATTATTGATTATATTAATGTAAATACAACTAGATCAATGCAAACTCCTGATGACTGATCTTTATATTCCCGACATAGGTATATTGTTGGTTTTAAAGTGTGTTCATTCAGCTACATATTGCATTAACCTTCTCTTATATGGAAGTATTTGAATGGAGTGAAGAGTTCAGCAGTGACCGCGGTGATTTGTATTTAATGTACCAAGCATTCACACATTATACAGCAATCACTGCACTGCATGAATATATACTGCACATCAAGGCAAGCACAGTTAAACAGCTAAAATACTTTTTCTCATTAGAAACATGGTTATGCGATTTCTTTGGAAGATGAAGCAACAGTTTTTTCTAGCAAGCACATCTACACTACAAATTCTACCCAGTGCCAAAATCAAATATAAAACTGTGCAAGAACCAAGCACAGTTCCAAAAACTGATTTATCATTTTCCTTAAAATGGTATACTGTACGTAGGACTTTATAGCAATGAAGAATTATCTTTTTGCCTGTAAGATATACAGAGCTGATTCACAGACAAGTTATTTCTTCACATTCTCCACTCTACCAGAAAAAGGAGGAAATGGAGGAAAAGGGGAAATTTAGACATTTATGTCAGAGGACTTTGAAATTTAAGAATAAAAAACATGCTGTGGCAGTCACACACCATGCTTTTGAGAATTATTTTGAACACTAGACACATCACACTGTTCTGGACAAAATTAATGCCTACTTCCAACTCACACACCGAGTTCTTTTTTCATAAGAATTTAAAATTCTGAAATTACCAAGAGAAAACACAGCCAAAAAATAAAATAAAATCAGCGCAGTAAATTAGATTTGGAATACTAGATACAGAAACATGTAACAGTCAAGCGGCAAGTCAAAACATCAGGGCAGAATTAGCATGGCTGAAGAAGGCTCAAGAACCAACTGATTCTTTGTCAAGAGGCTACCAACATCAGAATAGGAAGGAGCTTACACAAGAACTCCTCTGTTCTCCCACAGAGTTGCCTGCAGCAGCTTTCCACGGGAGCTTACAGCTAGGGAATAAGAAAACAATTCTATCGGTTTGAATTTAATACTCAGACTCTGTCTGTTGCCCAGTGCTAGCAAATTGCTAGCTTACACCTGATTTTTCAATACAGACTGATTACAAATGCTACTTTTAAGACCTTCTTCCAAGGAGTTAAAATATTGAGCAGCTTTTTAGAAGAATAAGGGAACTAAAAGAAGGGCTTTTTGAGGAAGAGACATGTAAGACTGCAAACAAGCCAAAAATGACATATGGCCAAAAGAAATCAAACAGATGAGCTAAGAGAAGCTAGAACCAAGGTGGTACAAAACAAGAACACTAAGGGAGCCTGATGAGATGCAAGAGGTGTACTCTAGTCAGACAAATGCAGAAGAGCAGCAATAAAGCTTCCAACATTCATGTGCACATGTGGAACAGGGCAGAAGTCTGTACTGTAACTTCCCATTCCCTTTTAGTACCTTCCTGAAGAGCCGACTCTGCTGACTGTGTAACAGAGGGTGAAGATCGTGGCTGTGAAGAAAGGCTTGGAGCAGGTGTCCTTACTGATGAGATCACAGCAGAGGAAGCAGATGTTCCAGCCCCAGGCTTGGTAAATGGAATGCTCTGGCTCACAGAGTGCACAGGCTGTGAAGAATCAATGCCACCTGAAAACAACAGCAGAAAGCAGGAACACTTTGTTTGTATTTGCACAGACAATTACACAATGCAAGCAATCACATTTGATTTCACAATAACTACAAAAACAATACAGTACTTCAAAGAGAGATTCCTTCAAACAAATACATATGGAAAAGTTGGTTGTTTTAACATTATAGGTATTTAATTTCAAAAAACTCCATTAAAATGAACAAATTGCTCTGACAGCTAACAGCAAAAAGGAAAGCACGATGTAGTAAGATCAAGATTAAGCAGAAGCTAAATTGATCCATTTTTGATCCATCCCCACAACTCCATGCTTTCACAGGTTCCTCCTCCCAGTTAAGAGGAACGCAGTCCATGTGGGATAGCTCCCTCCCGATATTCCTCCTACAGGCAGGAAACCTGAAAGCTGTGTAGTAGACCAGTATTCTGCCTCCCTCACAGGGCTGGCACTTTGCAATTTTGGTACACAATTATGAGACCCGTATTCCAAGCAATCTGTTTCAATCAACCGTGAGTATTCCACAGAACTTCTGATGTGTTTTAAACATCTGGACTAGATATAATCTGCTTAAAAAAAGTCAGATTAGTGCTTTGAGAGATTTAACACAGTCCGATTGAAATTCCTATCAGATAAGGACAATATAACTTCAATTAAGTCAGCTTTTAAGAGGGTCACTCTTTGTTTATAGATTGAAAAAATTCATGATATTATGATCCTTTCTAAAAAAACCTGACAGACCAACCTGTTAAAAATAAGAATAGGAAGGAAATGGTTTGACCAATACTGCTCAGTAAACAAACACAGAAATTAATCAAGAACAAAATTCAGTTTGTATTTGTAAAGTACTTATTTAAAGTTACAGAATTCACTAGAGGACGCACATGTAATATTAACTTTGCTTCCTCTGCACATATAGCAATGTAGTTCTTACAGTCCCTGACTTTTCCTTAAATAATGGAGTTGGTATCTGAAAGGACTTTATGGGGAAGTTGATGCTTCCTTTAGAGGGGGAAGAAGAGACAGTGTAAAATAATCCTTCTGTTTATCTAAATTACCGTCAAAATTAACACCACACATTTTTACCACCTTAATGGAACTTTTATTTATTATGCAGTGTTCAAATATAAAGTTGAGCATACATACAGCTTTTCCACAAGTGTTATCAAAATCAAAATTAAAATACGTATTTCTCCAAAGTACATACACACAGCATTTTCTATTGAAATGTACTCTGCTTCTACACATTATGTCTTGTAGACTCCCCACAGAAGCATCAGCACCTGTCAGCAGAAATGTTCTTGTTAGGGTAGCTACACAGCTTCCTCAAGCAAGATATGCAACACAACAAGGGAAGTTCTTTGCGACATTAGTGTGCTTACCCAGGTTTTGTATCAGAGACAGTTGTTTATGGGGTTATGGCATTTTCCACACTTCAGGTCAATATAGCAATGCTTGCAGCATCAAACACTGCTGTTGAGCATGCTAAATGCCATAATGTCAGTGTCACGTAGAATCATTAAGGTTGGAAAAGACCTCTAAGATCATTGAGTCCAACCGTCAACCCAACACCACCACGCCCACTAAACCATGTCCCTAAGTGCCTCATCTACTCGTCTTTTAAATACCTCCAGGGATGGTGACCACTTCCCTGGGCAGCCTGTTCCAATGTTTCACCACTCTCAGTAAAGAAATTTTTCCTCACGTCCAATCTAAACCTCCCCTGGCGCAACTTGAGGCCATTTCCTCTCATCCTATCGCTTGTTACTTGGGAGAAGAGACCGACACCCACCTCACTACAACCTCCTTTCAGGGAGTTGTAGAGAACAATAAGGTCTCCCTTGAACCTCCTCTTCTCCAGGCTAAACAAGCCCAGCTCCTCATAAGACTTGTTCTCCAGACGCTTCCCAGCTTCGTTGCCCTTCTCTGGACACACTCCAGCACCTCAACGTCCTTCTT